>NC_059341.1:52871291-53181452 GCF_018350155.1 Leopardus geoffroyi
AAAGTTGGGGAAGAGAACCTAGCTGTATGAAGGTAGGAGATCATATTAGATATCTCCTGAGGTTCAGTGGGTTTGTCTAGATAGACCATCCATCCATCCATCCATGCACCCACCCACCCCACCCTTTCATCTATCCATATCTATCTAATTAAGATTACATTATCTATTAAACAAATGTTATTCCTAAAATCAATAGCTACTATTTATTGAGGAATATGAACTAGATTTTGTACTAAATCTAAATTTTAGTACTAATATGTACTAAAGCTTTAGGTGCTTTAACTGTCTCAATGTTAAAAAACAATGGGTAGGTAATAATTGTATTTTATGTGGGAGAATACTGAGAGTTATATGCTCATTGTCATATGGAAAGTGACAGAATTAGGAGTGGTAACACTGCACAGATTTTGGACACTTGTTCTTTATATTTTAGCCAATGTGGGACATTGGTTCTTTCAAGGAACCTTTGGCTTGCTGTATCTTCAGAATTCAGGACTCTATGGCTCTTTTTAAGATTTTTTTAATGTTTATTTTAATTTTTTTTTAAATTTTTTTTTTCAACGTTTATTTATTTTTGGGACAGAGAGAGACAGAGCATGAACGGGGGAGGGGCAGAGAGAGAGGGAGACACAGAATTGGAAACAGGCTCCAGATTCTGAGCCATCGCCCAGAGCCCGACGCGGGGCTCGAACTCACGGACCGCGAGATCGTGACCTGGCTGAAGTCGGACGCTTAACCGACTGCGCCACCCAGGCGCCCCTAATGTTTATTTTTAGAGAGAGAGACAGAGAGGGGGAGGGAGGAGCAGAGTGAGAGGGAGAGAGAGAACCCCAAGCAGGCTCTATACTGCCAGCGCAGAGCCCAATGTGGGGCTTGACCTCACAAACCTTGAGATCATGACCTGAGCTGAAATCAAGAGACTGATGCTTAACTGACCAAGCCATCCAGGCACACCCAGGGTTCCCTGGCTCTTAACTCTCAAACACTATTCTTTCCTCTCACCCTCCCTTCTTTGTTAGTGTTTATTGAGGCTCTGCTATATGTCAGGCCCTATGCTACGAGCATGGTGTTCCACAATTGTTGAATCCTTGTTTTCACTGTGTCCGAAGGTGCCTTGCAGTGCATGGGGGGATGCAAGAATAAATGAGCAAGTTCTATTTTCAAGGAAGCCACAGTTTCTGGAAAACCAACTGGTGGTGTAATGGAGGAAACTGGAGTGAAAGGGATCTAGCATAGCATGCTCGGAATCCTGTGGAATGGCCTATGGCACATCAAACAGGGAGTTGGTGTGATTAGGTAGATCATCCCTGGTGGATATGTAGAGGGGAGATTTGAAGATTATGAGACTGGACAAAGGGAGAGAAGTTTGGATACTGTGGCAGTATTCCAATGGAAGGCCATGAGAACTTAAACCCGAGTAGTGAGACTAGAGAGTAGGTAGGAAGGGAGACTGGAGAACCATTTTGAATGTTAGAATCGCAGGACTTGATTAATGATCAGATGTGGAAGTGACTGAGGCAAAGGTGGATTTCAGAGACGGCTAGCTGCTCATTCAAACATCCTGTCAAGAATATAGTGTTTCTTGCAGAATCACTGATGTTGAGGTCCGTTAGCCAGTCTTCACGGTTGTCTGTTCCCTGCCTTGGAGTCTAAAGCAGCACAGCCAAATAACAAAACAGTTTTCCCCAAACACACAAACCCAGCTCTTTGTTGTGCTTGCCTACTGTTAATATTTATCGAGTGCTCACTGTGTGTCAGGTGACTGTTTAAGCAATTTACATGGATTAACTGATTTATTCTCACAAGAACCCTATGAAGCAGTTGGTGGTTATCTCTGTTTTTACAGATGAGACAACTGAGGCACAGAGTAATTAGGTAATTTGCATGAGACAGCCCCTGCCTTCCTGTTAGTGGTGGTGGTTGGGCCTCAAAACCCAAGCAGTTTGCCTTCAAATCTTGTCATCTTAATCATTATACTTTATGAATGGACTTGTTTTCTTCATTTCTTCTTCAGATTGTTTATCGCTGGTGTATTAGAAACACAAGCGATTTTTGTTAATCACATACTCTGAAACTTTGCTGAATTTGTTCATTAACTTGAGCGTTTTTCTGTGGGTTTATGTGGGCTGCTGCCTCAGAATTTTGTTATATATTTTTTTCTTTCCAAATCAGTTTCTATTGATTTAATCTAGAATATCTAAGACCTTAAAAAAAATCTCATATTTTTAAAAAAGGTAAAAGAAAAATTTTCTTTCTTTCCTTTCTTTCTTTTCTTTTCTTTCTTTCTTTCTTTCTTTCTTTCTTTCTTTCTTTCTTTCTTTCTTTCTTTCTTTCTTTCTTTCCTCCCTCCTTCCCTCCCTCCCTCCCTCCCTCCTTTCTTTCTTCTTTCTTTCTTTCTTTCTTTCTTTCTTTCTTTCTTTCTTTCTTTCTTTCTTTCTTTCTTTCTTCCTTTTCTTCCTTCCTTCTTCTTCCTTCCTTCCTTCCTTCCTTCCTTCCTTCCTTCCTTCCTTCCTCCCTCCCTCCCTTCTTTCCTTCCTTCCTTCCTTCCTTCCTTCCTTCCTTCCTTCCTTCCTTCCTTCTTGTATTGTCTGGCTTAGAGAATTTGTATGTTAGAAAAGACCTAGAAGTGAAGATAATATTCAGCAACATTTTAAAAAATGTGTTTATTTATTTTTGAGAGAGAGAGCAAGTGAGCAGGAGAGGGGCAGAGAGAAAGGGAGACAGAGGATCTGAAGTGGGGTCTGTGCTGACAGCAGAGAGCCCGATGCAGGGTTCAAACTCACAAACTGTTGGATCATGACCTGAGCCAAAGTCGGCCACTTAACCAACTGAGACACCCAGGTGCCCCAACTTTAGTAACATTTTTAAGTGCTAAAGAAATAACATTCAGACCACCATCAGGTTCTGTGGATTGATTTGTTTTGTTTGGAGAAATAAGTGGAGTTACAGCAATATCAGTTACTATGATCAAATGACCCTCATCTAATTAGGTAATTTAGATAGCCCACTCATCCTGGCAAGTTGTGGCTGCTCAAATCTGTTCTTGATTTGAAGGAAATGTGGCTATTTAACTTCCTTCATAGTAAAAAAAAATAACTTGTTACTCTCTCCTTGCTAATTTATGGTTCCTTGAAAGTCTTGACTCTTTGTTTCCCAGATGGCTCTTCCCCTACCCTGCCCCATTTCTATTTTGAGTTTTTAAGTTAATAGCCTTTCATTTTTATTATCCACTCCTAAGACATATGTTGAATTTTATTGATGTTAATATAAGATGCTAAGACCACATTCTTTTCCCACCATTTTAATGTCTGACCCAGACCAATGCTTCCTGCTAACACAGCCTTGACCTTAGCTTTGGGGTTATGATGGATATACAACAAATGGAGCATATCATAGCATCTTAGGACTCAGAGGGACCTTGGAAGTCACTTTCTGGTGAGAAATTGTAACCCTCACTCTACACTCCTATTTTCAGGATTTCAATACATCTTGGAAATGTTACAGTACAGTACAGTTCTTATTCTCAGTGTCAAGATAGAAAAATAGAGACATTTACATCCAAGTTAACACAGAGGAATAAATAGCAACTAATTACTTATATTCAGATACAGTGCTCTGGCTTCTTGTTCTCAAAGACAGGAAAGGAAAAAGCAGAAACCAAAAATCACAGTGAAGGAGAAGGCTTAGGAATTTGACATCACATCATTTCCAAAGACCTATCACTGAATTCATGACCCCTTGAGTTCATGTCTGTGCACTAGGTTCCCTCTGACAACATCATGGTTTACCCCTTTACCTATAAATTCATATGTAGAGGCAACCAAGTTACAATATCACAACATCCCTCACATATTCTTACTGACATTGTAGTCTGTGACTTCCCCAGTATTTCACATGTATTTATATTACCTTATGATTATCTCTGAAGATTTACTTTCTGTATACTTCATAAATTTTAATATTAAAGTGGAAAAACTAATGTTTCTTGTTTTATGTTATAATTTTTTAAGTTTATTTATTTATTTTGAAAGAGAGAGAGGGAGTGAGTGAGTGGGGTAGGTGGGCAGAGAGAGGGGGAGAGAGAGAATTCTAAGCAGGCTCCATGCTGTCAGCACAGAGCCTGATGTGGGGGTCGATCCCACAACCCTGGGATCATAACTGAGCTGAAATCAAGATTTGGCCTCTCAACTGACTGAGACACCAGGCACCCCAATGTTCCTTATTTTAAATTAAACTAAGATGTACTTAAAGGTCTGGGGAAGAAAATCCATTGGTGAGTCCATTGATATCATTCAACTTTTTTCTATCTTGTATTTTATTCAACTTACAGTATTTTGCTGAAGTCCATTTTGTTGCATTTGAAAGCCTCATAACCTCCTACCTTCTTTTCATAGGGTTTGCTAGAGGTAGTAGCCACGAATTTATGCTCTAATTATAGTATAGCGTAGAGAGAATGTTTAGTTTTAAATATTTAATATTTAGTTTTAAAATAATATTTTATAATTGTGCTGTCAATGATTTAAAAACATAGATTATTTCTGTAGCTCTGGGACTTCAATGTAACAGGAAGGAAGTTGTATGTAATTTATTGACATTTCAAGATACATGTTTTTCCCAAATGACTTAAATCTCCTAAACGAATGGAAGGAAAAGTCATTGTTAGATGTTTCAGCTTATATATTTCCTTGGGTTTTGGGCCACCTTTGGAGGTTGAGATGGCCGAAAGAGGTTCTGAATGATGAAACCTGTGTGCTTCCATTCCTGCTCTATGCCCCAAACCTATTCTCTTGCATTTGTCCTGCTGCATCCTACCTGAAGGCCTTTGCACTGCTATATTCCTTACCCCAGGAATGCTTTTTCTTTTACCATTATCCTGCCTAACGTCTTTTCAAGATTTAGCTTGGATATTACCTTCTCAGGAAACCTTTTTCTGATCCTCTGCTCCAGCTACCGTATTTGATCCTCCTTGGTTTACTCTCATGATAACTTGTATCTTACTTGTATATTTCCAGAAAAGCACCTGGAATTGTAATTAAATGCTTATTTTTCTTTTCATGTTAGTCCGTAAATCCCAGAGGGTTCTCTCTCCCTGGTATGCCATTGACTCCAAGAGGTTATGGAATGCGTGTTATTCATCAGTATATCCCAGGATGTTTCAAAATATATAGACACAAATAAATACTTGCTGAATGAATAGGTGGATAAATTAATAGTTTATGTACTTCAGGGAGTGATGAACTACAACTTTTTCCCTTGGCTTCCTAAATGATTAAAACCTTTTCTGAAAAGGGTACATGTGCAGCGTGCAGGCAAAAGTGAGAAGTAGCTGGCACCCAGTAGAGGCTCGGTGATTATGGTTATGGTGACATCAAATATTCTGAGAATATGGAAGATTTCAGAGTACCTTCTCAGTTCAGGTTCCTATAAAGGTGATTTTTAGATTTGTATTGGCATCCAACACCCCAGAGGTAAAAGACGAGTAAGTACAGTGACTTTCTTACCTTGTTATTAATATTATTTCAACTGTGACTTTAAGTTTACCTAATTCATTATTGGATCTTTTTTTTAAAAAATATAATTTATTGTCAAATTGGCTTCCGTACAACACCCAGTGCTCATCACAACAAGTGCCCTCCTCAATGCCCATCACCCACTTTCCTCTTTCCCCCACCCCCAATCAACCCTCAGTTTGTTCTCTGTATTTGAGGGTCTCTTATGGTCTGCCTCCCTCCCTCTCTGTTTGTAACTTTTTTCCCCCCTCCCCTTCCCCATGGTCTTCTTTTAAGTTTCTCAAGATCCACATATGAATGAAAACATATGGTATCTACCTTTCTCTGACTGATTATTTCACTTAGCATAAGACCCTCCAGTTCCATGCATGTTGCTGTAAATGGCCAGATTTCATTCTTTCTCATTGCCAAGTAATATTCCATTATATATATGTGTGTGTGTGTGTGTGTGTATACACACATATATATATGTGTGTGTGTGTGTGTATATACATATATATATATACACACACCATATCTTCTTTATCCATGCATCAGTTGATGGACATTTAGGCTCTTTCCATAATTTGGCTATTGTTGAAAGCGCTGCTATAAACATTGGGGTACAAGTGCCCCTATGCATCAGCACTCCTGTATCCCTTGGGTAAACTCCTAGCAGTGCTATTGCTGGGTCATAAGGTAGTTCTATTTTTAATTTTTTGAGGAACCTCCACACTGTTTTCCAGAGTAGCTGCACCAGTTTGCAGTCCCACCAACAGTGCAAGAGTGTTCCCATTTCTCCACATCCTCTCCAGCATCTATAGTCTTCTTATTTGTTCATTTTAACCACTCTGACCAATGTGAGGTGGTATCTCAGTGTGGCTTTGATTTGTATTTCCCTGATGATGAGTGTTGTTGAGCATCATTTCATGCGTCTGTCGGCCATCTGGATGTCTTCTTTGGAAAAGTGTCTATTCATGTTTTCTTCCCATTTCTTCACTGGATTATTTGGTTTTTTTGGGTGTGGAGTTTGGTGACTTCTTTATAGATTTTGGATACTAGCCCTTTGATATGTCATTTGCAAATATCTTTTCCCATTCCATCAGTTGCCTTTTAGTTTTTTGATTGTTTCCTTTGCAGTGCAGAAGCTTTTTTTCTTGATGAGGTCTCAATAGTTCATTTTTGCTTTTAATTCCCTTGCCTTTGGAGATGTGTCAAGTAAGAAATTGCTGCGGCTGAGGTTGAAGAGGTTGTTTCTTGCTTTCTCCTGTAGGGCTTTTTTTTTTAAAGGGATTAATATCTTTAATATATGAAGAGCTTATATAGATTAATAAGATATATACAAGTTCTTTAGGTGAATACATCACTGAAAAATAATTCAAGTGACTTACAAAATCTCCGGGAAAACAGATTTCCTTATTGTCATAGAATGTAAATCTGTGCATAACAGTATTTATTCAAGTGTAATTTGTATTAGAAAAAAAACCAGAGGTAACCTAAATGTCTAAATTGAAAGAATGATTGCAAACCAAGAAACAGACGCTTAACTATAGAGAACAAACTGATGGTTACAACAGGAGAGATGGATGGGGGGATGAGTCAGATAGGTGATGGGGATTATGCAGGGTGATGAGCACCAGGTGTTTTATGTAAGTGTTGAATCACTAAATTGTACACCTGAAATTTATATTATACCGTATGTTAACTAACTAGAATTTAAGTAAAAACTTAAAAAAACCTGTATGGTATGTCCATATAGAAGAATATTAAAATGCCATGAAAAGAATCCGGTTTTGGAAGAATAGTGACATGGGAAAATGCTCATAATGCAACATTAAGAGAAAAAAATGGGTCAGAAAACTATGTTGTCATATCTTTGTCATGATCCCATTAAAAAAAAAAACTTTTACAGAGAAAACAGACTCTTTTGGCAGCAAAATTTGATCAGAACTAACATGAAGCTGTCATATTTCCTATTACTTTTATAGGCAAGAAAACAATACCAAGAACCTGTTTTGTAAAAGGCCTTCAGAATAAAGCAAAAGTTAATTAGAATTTTAAGTTATATAAGGGCGCCTGGGTGGCTCAGTCGGTCAAACATCCAACTTCGGCTCAGGTCATGATCTCACAGTTCGTGTGTTTGACCCCCACATCGGGCTCTGTGCTGACAGCTCAGAGCCTGGAGCCTGCTTCAGATTGTGTCTCCCTCTCTCTGTCCCTCCCCCACTCACACTCTGTCTCTCTCTCTCAAAAAAAAAAAAAATTAAAAAAAATTTTAGGTTATATTAATATTCCAAAGTAGTAACTATTTTTAGCACAATATATACACCTTTTAAGATTTTATCCATTGCCAGAATGAAATCAATAAGTCTTATTTTAATATAAATAAATGATAGGTTTTAAAGATAGATTTATTTTTTATTGTATTATTTATTTATTTATTTATTTATTTATTTATTTATTTACTTATTTTACCATTAGCAAATGAAGCAAGCAAAGGTGTCCTACGTGGGCTTTGCTTTTGCTTTTTATTTATTTATTTTATTTTATTTTTTTAAATATATGAAATTTATTGTCAAATTGGTTTCCATACAACACCCGGTGCTCATCCCAACGGGTGCCCTCCTCAATACCCATCACCCACCCTCCCCTCCCTCCCACCCCCCATCAACCCTCAGTTTGCTCTCAGTTTTTTTTTTTAATTTTTTTAACGTTTTTTATTTATTTTTGAGACAGAGAGAGACAGAGCATGAACTGGGGAGGGGCAGAGAGAGAGGGAGACACAGAATCGGAAGCAGGCTCCAGGCTCTGAGCCATCAGCCCAGAGCCCGACCCGGGGCTCGAACTCACGAACCGTGAGATCGTGACCTGAGCTGAAGTCGGACGTTCAACCGACTGAGCCACCCAGGCGCCCCTGCTCTCAGTTTTTAAGTCTCTTATGCTTTGGCTCTCTCCCACTCTAACCTCCTTTTTTTTTTTTTTTTTTTTCCCTTCCCCTCCCCCATGGGTTTCTGTTAAGTCTCTAGGGTTCCACATAAGAGTGAACACATATGGTATCTGTCTTTCTCTGTATGGCTTATTTCACTTAGCATCACACTCTCCAGTTCCATCCACGTTGCTACAAAAGGCCATATTTTATTCTTTCTCATTGCCTTGTAGTACTCCATTGTGTATATAAACCACAAATTCTTTATCCATTCATCAGTTGTTGGACATTTAGGCTCTTTCCACAATTTGGCTGTTGTTGAGAGTGCTGCTATAAACATTGGGGTACAAGTGCCCCTATGCATCAGTACTACTGTATCCCTTGGGTAAATTCCTAGCAGTGCTATTGCTGGGTCATAGGGTAGGTCTATTTTTAATTTTTTGAGGAACCTCCACACTGTTTTCCAGAGCGGCTGCACCAGTTTGCATTCCCACTAACAGTGCAAGAGGGTTCCCGTTTCTCCACATCCTCGCCAGCATCTATAGGCTCCTGATTTGTTCATTTTGGCCACTCTGACTGGCGTGAGGTGATATCTGAGTGTGGTTTTGATTTGTATTTCCCTGATGGGGAGCGACGTTGAGCATCTTTTCATGTGCCTGTTGGCCATCTGGATGTCTTCTTTAGAAAAGTGTCTATTCATGTTTTCTTCCCATTTCTTCACTGGATTATTTGTTTTTTGGGTATGGAGTTTGGTGAGCTCTTTATAGATTTTGGATACTAGCCCTTTGTCTGATATGTCATGTGCAAATATCTTTTTCCATTCCTTTTAGTTTTGTTGGTTGTTTCCTTTGCTGTGCAGAAGCTTTTTATCTTCATAAGGTCACAGTAGTTCGTTTTTGCTTTTAATTCCCTTGCCTTTGGGGATGTGTCAAGTAAGAAATTGCTATGGCTGAGGTCAGAGAGGTCTTTTCCTGTTTTCTCCTCTAGGGTTTTGATGTTTTCCTGTCTCACATTCAGGTCCTTTATCCATTTTGAGTTTATTTTTGTGAATGGTGTGAGAAAGTGGTCTAGTTTCAACCTTCTGTATGTTGCTGTCCAGTTCTCCCAGCACCATTTGTTAAAGAGACTGTCTTTTTTCCATTGAATATTCTTTCCTGCTTTGTCAAAGATTAGTTGGCCATACGTTTGTGGGTCTAGTTCTGGGGTTTCTATTCTATTCCATTGGTCTATGTGTCTGTTTTTGTGCCAATACCATGCTGTCTTGATGATGACAGCTTTGTAGTAGAGGCTAAAGTCTGGGATTGTGATGCCTCCTGCTTTGGTCTTCTTCTTCAAAATTCCTTTGGCTATTCAGGGCCTTTTGTGGTTCCATATGAATTTTAGGATTGCTTGTTCTAGCTTTGAGAAGAATGCTGGTGCAATTTTGATTGGGATTGCATTGAATGTATAGATAGCTTTGGGTAGTATTGACATTTTGACAATGTTTATTCTTCCAACCCATGAGCACGGAATGTTTTTCCATTTCTTTATATCTTCTTCAATTTCTTTCATAAGCTTTCTATAGTTTTCAGCATACAGATCTTTTACATCTTTGGTTAGGTTGATTCCTGGGTATTTTATGGTTCTTGGTGTAATTTGTAAATGGGATCAGTTTCTTTATTCCTCTTTATGTTGCTTCATTATTGGTTATAAAAATTCAACCGATTTATGTACATTTATTTTGTACCCTGCAACCCTGCTGAATTCATGTATCAGTTCTAGCAGACTTTTGGTGGAGTCTATCAGATTTTCCATGTATAATATCATGTCATCTGCAAAAAGTGAAAGCTTGACTTCATCTTTGCCAACTTTGGTGCCTTTGATTTCCTTTTGTTGTCTGATTGCTGATGCTAGGACTTCCAACACTATGTTAAACAACAGCGGTGAGAGTGGACATCCCTGTCGTGTTCCTGATCTCAGGGGTAAAGCTCTCAGTTTTTCCCCATTGAGGATGGCATTAGCTGTGGACTTTTCACAAGTGGCTTTTATGATGTTTAAGTATTTTCTTTCTATTCTGACTTTCTCAAGGGTTTTTATGAAGAAAGGATGCTGTATTTTGTCAAATGCCATTATTTGGTTCTTAATGCATTGTAATTTTGTGTGGATCTGTGCCTCCTATTATGATGTATTAACTTCATTATGAGTTAAGAGCAATAGTGTTAAAATTCTATTGGCATCATTTGGCTTTATTTTAAACAACTTATCAATAAAGCCACACCAATGTTAAGGAGCTGCCTCTGGTTATGGCTCTCTATAGTATATCTATAAATGAACATGGAATTTGAATCCTGTGATATTGCACTCAGAGAAATGAGCGTCTTACATTTTCAAAGGAAGAGTGTAAAGCAAAGAAAAATATGTAACTGAGATGATTCTTGTTACAGTTATAGTTGAAAAAGACAGAGAAAGAGAGAGAACAGAAGAAAGAAGTAGAGATAGCTCTAGCCTAACTTGTGTCTGGTTGTTGAAAGCAATGGCATTTTCTTGGGGACTGGGAAATAAAAATATTAATTGATACACATGGTGGTTAAATTTATGTGTCAACTTGGCTAGGCCACAGCACCTAGAAATTTGGCCAAACACTGGCATAGATGTTGCTATGGAAATTTTTTAGATGAGATTAATATTTAAGTCAGTAGATTTTGAGTAAAGCAGATTATCTGCCAAAATGTGGGTGGGCCTCACCCAATCAGTTGAAGGCCTCAAGAGAAAAATGACTGACTTCTCCTGAGGAAGAGGGAATTCTTCCAGCAGATTGCCTTTGAACTCAAGCTGCAACAGCTACAAGTGTTATCTGAATTTCCAGACTCCTGCCTACTCTACAGAGTTTGGGCTTGCCAGCTCCCACAGTCATGCAGGATAATTTCTTAAAATCCATCCCCCTCTCCCTCCTCCTCTCTCTGCATGATATATATATTATATATATATATATATATATATATATATATATATAATATATATATATATATTTTTATTGGTTCTTTTTTCCTGATCTTCTCTAATACAGTACCTATGTTTAAAATGTCATCTCTCACCCTAGAGGAGAAATCAGGAAAAGACCTCTCTGACCTCAGCCATAGCAATTTCTTACTTGACATATCCCCAAAGGCAAGGGAATTAAAAGCAAAAATGAACTACTGGGACCTTATGAAGATAAAAAGCTTCTGCACTGCAAAGGAAACAACCAACAAAACTAAAAGGCAGCCAACGGAATGGGAAAAGATATTGCAAATGACATATCAGACAAAGGGCTAGTATCCAAAATCTATAAAGAGCTCACCAAACTCCACACCCAAAAAACAAATAATCCAGTGAAGAAATGGGAAGAAAACATGAATAGACACTTTTCTAAAGAAGACATCCAGATGGCCAACAGGCACATGAAAAGATGCTCAACGTCGCTCCCCATCAGGGAAATACAAATCAAAACCACACTCAGATATCACCTCACGCCAGTCAGAGTGGCCAAAATGAACAAATCAGGAGCCTATAGATGCTGGCGAGGATGTGGAGAAACGGGAACCCTCTTGCACTGTTAGTGGGAATGCAAACTGGTGCAGCCGCTCTGGAAAACAGTGTGGAGGTTCCTCAAAAAATTAAAAATAGACCTACCCTATGACCCAGCAGTAGCACTGCTAGGAATTTACCCAAGGGATACAGTAGTACTGATGCATAGGGGCACTTGTACCCCAATGTTTATAGCAGCACTCTCAACAATAGCCAAATTGTGGAAAGAGCCTAAATGTCCATCAACTGATGAATGGATATAGAAATTGTGGTTTATATACACAATGGAGTACTACATGGCAATGAGAAAGAATAAAATATGGCCTTTTGTAGCAACGTGGATGGAACTGGAGAATGTGATGCTAAGTGAAATAAGCCATACAGAGAAAGACAGATACCATATGTGTTCACTCTTATGTGGAACCCTAGAGACTTAACAGAAACCCATGGGGGAGGGGAAGGAAAAAAAAAGGAGGTTAGAGTGGGAGAGAGCCAAAGCATAAGAGACTCTTAAAAACAGAGCAAACTGAGGGTTGATGGGGGGTGGGAGGGAGGGGAGGGTGGGTGATGGGTATTGAGGAGGGCACCCGTTGGGATGAGCACCGGGTGTTGTATGGAAACCAATTTGACAATAAATTTCAAAAAATAAATAAATAAAATAAAATGTCATCTCATAAGTTTGTGTATTTTTCTCTTTCTAACTGTAATCTTAAAACCTTCAGCCTGTTCAGTAGGCTCTCATACCATTCTGTGCTAAAGAATCAGGGTGTATCATTACAGCATAGCAGACAAGATTTTCTCCTGCGAGATTATAGAGGATCTATGAATTGCAGCCCTGAAAATTTCCCCTGCCTGCCAGAAATAAGCATGAAGAAGTGGAGAAAAAATTAAAGATGAGAATTCTATTTTCAGACCCTGGTAAAGGAGGTTCCAGTTTGAGAGAAGCTATGAAAAAAAAAAATGTTCCCAAATCAGTAACTGAGTCTTCTGTCATTCAGCTTGCTTCCAGTTCACGCCTGCCTCGGCTAAGGCAGGGATGCCACCAGAGCCCAGGTTTAGCATCCGTATCCTCCTTTTCCATTAGCTGTCATACCAACTCCTCTTTTACATGGGCTCTGCTTTATGCTCTTTGTCCCTTCCCCTCTCCCCTGCAGCCCTGCAACTCCCTTCTACCCTACCCACCCCCCTCCCCCACCTCAGGTCTCTTTATTCCCTATGGTTCTGCTGGAAGACTGAGATACTATAATAAAAACATTTACTGAATGCTTTTTGTGTGTTCATTACTGTTTTAAGTGCTGTATACATCTCAAGCCAATAAACCCTCATATAGACTCTATGAGAGAAGTACTATTATCCTCCCAATTTGATAGGTGAGAAACATTAGGAATTTAAATAAGTTCCCCGAGGCCATATATGTAAAGACAGAGCACAGATTTGAACTAAATTAGTCTGAGTCTAGAGCTTATATGATTCAGCTCTACACATGACAATTAATGCTGAGGTGTACACGAATGCTCCTAGCTTAGTGTGCCATCCTTTCCGGTCAGATCTGGATTTTATGATGATTCCCAGATATGGTATTTCTAGATTCTAGAACCGGGGGAGGGTATCCAAGAGGCACCCAGGCCTTTCATAATAACCCTCCAAACATATCGTTAGATTGCGTCTTCCTTTCTTTCTTCTATTATTTTGTTAATTGTCAAATGACTTGCTTTTATTTTATTTATGGCAGCATTACTTTCATCTATACAACAACTCTTTCTGCTTCTGAATTTCTAACTTACGATGAAGCTGGTATTTCAGAATTAGGGAGGATGTTGTTGCTAGATAGACAAATTTGCTAGCCGTCATTTAATCTATCTGTATGTTTTTTTCTCAGCCCTATTGGCCTCATAGAAGAAAGCAGAGAGTTACCCATAGTCACCAGGGATGCACACTAAGTTTGAAGAGATTTATTCTGGAAATTAATAATGATCTCATATTGCAGATGAGAGCTCTGAAGCTAGAGAGGTGAGATAATGAATGTAGAAGCACATTCCTGTTGAAATTTGCATGTAATCTTAAAGGATGAGTAGGAATGAACAAAGTGGAGAAAAGTAGGAAGAACATTCCAGGAAGGAGCAAGGAGATTGGGGTGTGTAAAGTGGCTGGGGAGTTGAGAGAACTGTGAGAAGTTCAGTCTGGCTAGAGGTGGGGGGAGTGGTTGGGGTGGCTCAGGAGGCCGGGGCAAGATGACAATATACTTTACTCTGAAAACTAAAGACAGCTGTTAAAAGATTTTGGAGAGGCCAAAGGGTGGGGAAGACTTGTCTACTGCTGACTTGGAGAATGGATAAATGGGAGATAAGGTGAGATAAAGAGAGATAAGGGACCTTGGTTGGTGTCGGTTTGTCTGCTCGGTTTCCCTTCACTACTGTTTTGGTATCAGCATCTTTGTCTTTTTGTCTGAGGTTTGCTCCTTTCCTACTCCTGTGTTTTTGGTGAGGCTTTCAGTCACTTTCATGTGCCCCTTATCCTGAGTCAGAGAGATGCATACATTTCCTAGGCATTAGCATCCCATACCCATCATGGCATCCCATCCCTGGCACTCTGATCTGTCCAAGTATAGGCACCTGACTCCAGTTAGGTCAATAAGATTCTAGGACTAGGGTTTTAAATGCACTAATAAGAAAGATGGAAGCATTCTTTCTTCCAGGGTTCCTAAATAGAAGTGATGGAAACTCCAGTCCACCAATGCCCATTGTTTTAGTTTCCTAGGGTTGCCATTAACAAAATTCCACAGGCCGAGTGTCTTATAACAATAGAAATGTATTCTCCCTCAGTTCTGGAGGCTGCAAGTCCAAAATCAAGTTTTTGGCAGGGCCACGTTCTTTCTGAAGGCTCTAGGGGAGGATCCTTCCTTGTCTCTTCTAGCTTCTGGTGGTTACAAGCACCCCTTGGGGTTCCTTAGCTTATCAACACAGCACTCTGGTCTCTGCCTTCATTGTCACGGGGCAGTCTTCCCACTGTGCATCTCTGTGACTAAATTTCCCTCTTATGAGGACAGGAGTCATTGAATTAAGGTCCACCATGATCCAGCATGACCTTATCTCAACTTGATTACATCTGCAACGATACTATTTCCAAGGAAGGTCTCGTTCACAGGCTCTGGGGGGGGGGGATATGAATTTGGGGGTAGAAGCACAGTTCTACCCAATACAGCCGTATTCCTTGATGGTTTGATTCCATAAGCCCATGCAGTATGACAGAAAAAGGCCATGGCTCACAGTGAGACAGATAATAGGTGGAGAGAATATTGGCAGGGAAGGAGTCCTGGCTTCTGGTCTCTAACTGCCCTATAATTGCATTGAATTCCCAAGGTTATTCTTCTGACTTTGGCTACCCAAATTTCCTTCCTGTCAGAAAAGTGCCTTCCCCCACATTTTTTTTCTTTGCTTAGGCTACATTGAGTTAGGTTTTGATCTCTTCCTACTAAAACAATTCCAATAAATACAGAAATTATGGAAGCATTCCAGGTGGAAAGAGAAGCAGATCTGAGCTATGGCAGTGGTGACAGGAATTGGATGGAGAGGAATTTATTAGGTGGAATCGACGGGGCTTGCATTCTATTTAAATTTGGATTATGGGAGAGGATAAATCTCTAATGATCATTGGTATGAATGAGTAGATGATAGGACCATTCTTTGAGAAAGAAAATAAAAAGGAGTATAAAATGCATGAAATTTGTGGACTGGGTGGCTCAGTCAGTTCAGCATCTGACTCTTGGTTTTGGCTCAGGTCATGAACTCACAGTTCATGAGTTCGAGCCCCACATTGGGCTCTGGGATGGCAAAGCAGAGTCTGCTTGGGATTCTCTCACTCTCTCTTTCTCTCTCTGCCCCTCCCCTGCTTGCTATCTCTCTCAAAATAAAATAAACAAAAAATTGCATGAAATTTGGTCTTTGTGAACTTCTCTAGACCATGATTATTTATAAGCCTTCTGAAGACTTTGCTTTCTTGAAGTCAGGGAAACATTCATTTATATATATATATATATATATATATATATATATATATATATATATGGTACTTAATGGAATATAGTGGGCACATGGCAGGTGTGCCATAATGTTTATTCAGGTAAATATAAAAATTGAGATCTTGAAAAACACAATTTCTCGTTAGCCAGTAGAACATATGACGTATGTTCTTTGGCCTGGAAATGTATTGATGCTCAGTGCCCCAGAATGTCCCTCACTGTGTGTAGGAGACTGTATGCCAAAGGTCACTGGAATTGTATTCATGGGACAGTAGGTAAACCGTTT
Source organism: Leopardus geoffroyi (assembly GCF_018350155.1). Classification (NCBI taxonomy): domain Eukaryota; kingdom Metazoa; phylum Chordata; class Mammalia; order Carnivora; family Felidae; genus Leopardus; species Leopardus geoffroyi. The sequence goes on from NC_059341.1 coordinate 52,887,557, forward strand.
GAAAAAGAGGGAAAAAATTAAACTCATAGTATCATCAGTGGGGAAGCTGAATATATATTAAATATGTTAACGTAAAGTTGAGAGATGCCTTCTTCTTAGGACAAACAGGTTTAAGTGTTTTGATTCCCCCTGCCCACATTTCTTTCTTTAAGGTGTGTAATGATAGAAACTCCTTGAGGCAAAAATCAAGTTTTCAGCTGCTTATGGCGACTGCTTATGGATCAATAAATTCTGGCTCAAAAGATCTGCTTGGACATCATGAAAACATGGGGACGTTGCCAAGGTATCTCTTTAAGGAGTTCATAATATATCAGTATAGTGCTTAAATGTTGATAATATCTGGACATCTCAGAATGTACATTTAGAATTCATAACACCCTGAGCGACAATTTGGAACGAATACATTTAGTGATAAATGAATATGTTTGCGTGTGAACTGATCAGCAGGTCGAAAGTGTTGTGGTTTTATTTTTTATTTTTTGAGGGTGGCAGTAGTATTGCAGATGGACATTGAAATCTTTTTATTCACTGGTGAAATCAGGGACTACGTTTGTCAGTCTGAAGAAGAGACTTTTGGATCCAGACCTCCACTAATAGTGCAGGGAAGTGTATTTGCTATTTATTTTGCATAACACAGTTGTAAAGGATTTTTAAAAATACATCTCTAGGCCAACAGATGAATTACTGTTTCCATTCAGGATGGCCATAAGGAAGATAAAATAGCTGTAGGACATAAAATCAATTGTTTTACTGAATCTGACAACTTTATGTACTTTGTGAAAAATCATGTGAGGTGAAATTTAAACTCTTAATGTCTCTGTTGTATGGCTTTCTCTGTCCACTCCATCTTGCAATTACTTGGCTCTTCTTTCTTTCTTTTTTTATTTTATTTATTTAATTAATTTATTTTTTAATTTACATCCAAATTAGTTAGCCTATAGTGCAGCAACGATTTCAGGAGCAGATTTCTTAATGCCCCTTACCCATTTAGCCCACCCTCCCTCCCACCACCCCTCCAATAACCCTCTGTTTGTTCTCCATATTTAAGAGTCTCTTCTGTTTTGTTCTCCTCCTTGTTTTTATATTATTTTTGCTTCCCTTCCCTTCTGTTCATCTGTTCTGTATCTTAAAAGTCCTCATATGAGGGAAGTCATATGATATTTGTCTTTCTCTGACTGACTAAATTCGCTTAGCATAATACCCTCTAGTTCCATCCACGTAGTTGCAAATGACAAGATTTCATTCTTTTTGATTTACTTGGCCCTTCTTTAAACCCGAAAGCATATTTATGAAAGCCAAGGTATGTATATTTCAGCAAACTCTTCTTGAAAATCATGTGTTCTAATAGGACTTGAGAGCTTGGAAACTACACGGGTTAATTTAATAGGCTAGATTGGGCTAGTACCCCACTCCCACCCTACCTTTTAAACATTTTCTTTCACAGGCCTTGGCTTTTTTTTTTTTTAATCTCATATTTCTATGACAGGGTTTCAAAATTAGAAATTTTTAAATAATTTCCTTAAGATTACAAATAATGTGGTAAGTAAGATAAAAAAATTCTTGTGTGCAGCACTTTTTAAAACGAGATGACTTCCTATGGTGGAATCACTCAAGTGCTTCAGGTTACATAAGTGACTCTCCGGGAGTCAGGCACCTAACGAGAGACATTTGCTTTCCAGGCCAGTAAGTACCATTTAAGGAAAGCGCTGTGGTGATTTGCCATACAATAAAGGAGAATAGTGCCTTGCGGTTTTACAGTTATCTTTCTTCCAAAGAACTTACAGTGTTTTTACATAGACCATTTCCTTCATCCTGAAGACAATTCCTGGGTAGTATTCTGTATTATATATTGTTCCCAAGGCTCCCAAGTAATTTATTTAGTGGCGATTATTTGAGCTCCTACTGTGTGCCGGGCTGTTATTGGGTTAACAAAGCAGAGTTTCCTGCACATCTCTGGGTAGCAGAGAGATCTGAGCAATTATTATAGCAGAGAGTGCGGCTAAGGATATGTTAGGCGTGAATGCAAATGCCCTGGGGTCCCAGAGGGTAGAGTAACTACCTGTGCTTGGAGGATGAGGCTGTAAAGCTTTTAGAGAAGAAACTATTGAGGACAGTTTCAACAATACAAGAAAACAAGGATGGAATCTCTCTCTATCCAACTTATTTTCCAGGCGGAGATACTCTCCATGTTTAACTTACTTCTACAACCATGAAAAGTGGCTTAGGGGGTGGGGGGAATTTGGGAAGGAAGTCAAGAGAGGATCAGAATAATTCGAGGGCCTTTGAGGAAAAAAATTTATGTATCTTCCAGAGATTCCGTCCTCTATTCCCTACTCCTTTTTGTGAACCATTGTTAACGACGGGAGTGGGTACCAGTTAGTTCGTTCGTGCTGTGCAGAAAAATACTGATAGCTTCTGCCCTAGGGCGTAATTTTGTCAATTGGAAGAGCAAGCTTTATATGAAGTTATTTTTTATGAAATCCTCTTCTTAAAATTATTTATTCTATAAAATGTACCTGTTAGGAATTCATGGAATCTTCAAATGCAAAGAAAAGGCGTTCTATAAATGAGATGTGATAAATGACGTGTAGCTGAGTGAAATTCCTCCTCCTTCTTGGCCAACAACCTGCTGGTTGTACTCTTCCTCCCTGAAGACAGGACTGGTTGGGGCTGCAATTGGTTGGATTCAATCAGTAAGAATTTAAGAACTGCGAGGCAAGCTGTTGAGGGGAATTATGGATTTCCTGTCATTTCTATGATAGCTGCGGAGTAGGAGAAATCTTTCTTAGAGATGAGGGCTGATCATGGTAAGATCCCTGGGTGAGCCGTCAGAAAATCAAGGTGCTGGTCCTGGCTCTGAAACAAAATACTCCTGTCATTTAACCATTCAGAGCTTCAACTGCTTCATCTACAAAATGGCTTGTTTAGATTTAATGATATCTCAATTCCTTCAAGGAGTAAAATTTTATAATTATGTGACTGCATGAATGAACGTTGTTACAAGCCTTTTACATTGGAATATTCCTTTGTTCAAGGAATTCCCTTTGTTTGTTATCTATTTTCCCCCTCCCCCCTGCCTGAGAAATTGCTGTGCATCCTTCAAGGCCCTGGGAACAAATGAAAGAACTGGTATATTTTGAGAAGTGATATCTGTGTGGTAGGTAGGTATGGTCATAAGTAGGGTGACCGTATGGCCAGATTTTGCCTGTTACCGTGGGATAATTTTTAATAGTGCTTTCTCATACTCCCAAGAGTGTCCTGGGTTAGACAACAGATTACCTGATTTTAAGGGTTTTACAAACATTAATAATTCTCATAGCAGTTCTATGAGGTGGATATTATTATCCCCATTTTCCACGTCAGAAAAGCTATAATTTAGAGAATATTGAGGCATTTCTTCAAAGCCTCATTGCTTTTAAGCAGTAGTTCTGTCCTGGTGTTCTGACTTCAGATGTCTTTCACTGTACCTTGATACCCAGATCAACTAAAAGCTATTGCTGGCTCACATGCATCCCCCACAGACTTTCCCGTAGTGCCCCCTACGTTTGTTTTTGCTACTGAAAATTCTCCTCATGTACATAAGCATGTGCATGTCAGAGGCTTCTCTCACTGGACTCTGTTCCATCCTGAAAGCAAAACCCCTGTTTTATTTACTACTGCATCAGCAGCATTTAGCGCACTTTGCCTGAGTCCGTGTTTACATGCGCCGTGGTGTATTTACTAGAGGGCTTGCCAACGTGTAAGATCAGGAGCCTTCCTTTCCAGTTCAGGCTCCCCAACCTGGCAGCTTATGTGACTTTGAGCAAGTTTGATTTTTTTTTTTCTGAACCAGACCCAACTAACTTCCAGAGGCCGTGAGGATCAGCGTGGGTAATGTATGAGAAGAATTAACACTTATGGGGTGTTTCTCTTTCTTAGGCATCACACTAAATCCCCCAGGAGATAGATGATCTCATTTAGTGTTCACAAGAGCTTCCATGATAGGGACGTTACTAGATTTAAAAATGTTACCTGCTCGACCCATGAGTTACAAAGCTAGGGAGTAGCAGGTGCAGGCAGGATTCCAACCCACCTACCTGAAACACGGTTTTTCTCTTGTAAATCAGTGGCCAAAGGCAAGATAATAGAAATAGTGAAGGAGTCTTGGGAATTCTCTGCTAAAGGGTCTCAGAGTAAAGTATCAGGATTGTAGTTTGTGTTCTGCCAGGATTCAGCAGCTATTTTAGTCCCTTCGTGTAGGGCCTTGCTCTCTGAACCTGCTGGCCACAGCAGTAGGCAGGTAGATATCTGCCTGCATGGCACTCTGGAGCCCTCCTCCTGACTGTGTGCTTGGGTTGTATAGCTAGAGGCGATGTGGTGTAAGATTTGGGTCAGACTTTGGAATGCATAACTGATGATACAGTCTCCACTGAGTCAGTGAGGTTTTTGTAGAAACTGACCCCAAATTGCATCATTAAAAGTTAACATGTTTTCAGGGTCACCTGGGTAGCTCATTCGGTTAAGCATCTGACTTTGGCTCAGGTCATGATTTCACAGTTTGTGAGTTCAAGCCCTACGTTGGGCTCTGTGCTGACAGGGTACAGCCTGCTTGGGATTCTCTCTTTCCCTTTCTCTCTGCCCCTCCCCTGCTCATGCTTGCTCACGCTGTCTCTCAATAAATAAATAAATAAATAAATAAATACACATAAAAAATTATAAAAGTTAACATGTTTTCTGAGCCTGCAGAAATCTTTCTTTGAAAAATAAATATAAAAAGTTAAACTTGAGCAGAACAACAGTAATGATCAAAACGCTTTGGTTGCAATAATAGTATTATAAAGGGAAATGCTGCCCCTTATCCAAACCTGGTCTTAAATTGTAAGGTTCTGCTGAGACCACCTAGGGGTATAGAGCATTTTGTATAGTGCCTTGTATGAGGGTAGGTGCTGAGTAAGAATTTACTGAAGGAGAATAAATCTGTGAGTGTTAATGATTCGAACCGTTTAAAGTTACTTTGTTAGATGACATTAGCTCATTACTAGGAGAAAATGCCCTTTATTTCTGGGATTCTTAATATGCGGTCCATAAATCGTTATAATTCTGCAGATGAGTTTCATGAAGCTCAAAAACTCCTTCACACCTGTGAAATTGTGCATATAATCATTTTTATAGGAAACAAGTTTATAATTTTTATGATTCTCGAAGGTATCCTGTCCTCATTCTCGCTTTAGCTGCCTGCCTTACAATTTCATTGTAAAGGTACTCTTTGGGCATAAGAGGCAGACCAGAGGACAAGCAGAGGCCTTTATTGAACCTCTGAAGTCCTGTTTGAGTTGGCATCTGTCTCCTTACCTACATCTAAGAGAGTTTCTAAATTTTTTTTCACTTTTTGTCTCACTTTTTGAGAGACAGAAACAAAGCATGAATGCGGGAGGAGCAGAGAAAGGGAGACACAGAATCAAGCAGGCTCCAGGCTCTGAGCTGTCAGCACAGAGCTCGGTGAGGGGCTCAAACCCACGAACTGTGAGATCATGACCTGAGCTGAAGTCGGATGCTTAACTGACTGAGCCACCCAGGCGCCCCTAAGAGAGTTTCTTTATGACATAACAAGTACCATGATCATAGTGCTAAACGAAAGAATAATTTATGTAGACTGTTCCGTGCCATTCTCTAGGTATTTGTCCTTACCTCTAAGATACTCTAAAATCATTGTAAATGTCACTGCTGTATCTCTGAAAAGTTTCTCCAAGTATTTCCTCTTTTAGCCACGTACAGAACTTGAGCTCACGTGTCAGCCTTTCCATAGATAAAATGGAATGTATTGGCTGGTTGCTCGTGAATGAATTATCTCTTTATGGCTAGAATGATTCCCCTCAGCAAAAGGTATGCTGGGCTTAGGTGAGTAAAATTTGGAAGCTGCTCAACTTTAGGTGATAGAATTTTTAGTCTCTACCATTCAACAGTTTTAGTAGAAATACTCTTCTGCTGGGAGGCTTATAATTGTAAGCAGTTCCCATAAAGAAACAGAAAACTTAATGCCTGTGATTATTTCAGCTATGTTAGTTTATAGCAAAAGTGCTCTATTTTTCTGTTCACTTTGGGGTTGAACAGGAAGTATTTAAAGGACACAACTTAATAGCATATTTTTATCCTGTTTCAATCGTTAATATTTTAGTCTAAATATTTCTCTCTGGACATGATCAGAGGATTGTTTATAATTTTAAAACCACTTCAGAATAGTATCAGGATTAATTAATTGGGTTTGTGTATCAGATTGCTTTTGAAACATGCAAGCTTTGTTTGAACTTTCTCCCCCACTCCGTGCATGAGAAATTTTAAGAGTGTAAGAACAGTTGGCATCATTTGCTCCTTCTTGAATTCAGTTAAGCTTATCGCAAACTATGTCATGGCCAGAGCTTAACGTGTTGTTCCCCTTCCAGAAAACCATTTGCCAAATACAACACAGTTCGGATGGTGGGAAAGCTGTAGAGCATTCACATTTAACCGAGAATTCTCTCCCTCGTATACAAATTTGGGGCTGAAGAAAACATGCTGATAAATCATACCTGACTATATTGTCTTTCCCACTTCTGAAAACCACAAGAACAGAAACAGCCATTACTGGATCCTTCACATGGAGTTTTTCTGCTCAGAGCCCATTTGGAGCTGTCAGTTAATAATACGAAACAACTTGGGAGGGTGAAGGGTGCCTGGATGGATAACTAACAAATGTTATAAAAAACATGATGGTGCCTGAAGACTTGTAGCCTAGATATTTGGCCCCGAATACGGAGTCTTTTCCATCTTCGTCTCATTTGGTAATTAGCACACTGACCCTGTGCAGACTAGAAGCATAGAAAAACATTTTGAAAAGTGCAGAGGAAGAAGTAGGATTAAGACAAACATTTATATAACCAGGAAAAATGACCCAGGGAAGACGGGAAATCTGGTGACACTCTGTTTACCCACAGCAATGTTAAAATAGTTTGCAAGTGAAACAAAGCAGAGCCCCTTGAGTAAATCACTAAGAAAGTATAAGGATAGACCAGCAGCTAACAGCACATCACAAGCTACCTGTGTGATATGGTTCTGTCCTATTATATCAGACAGATAGCTTTTCTTTGAATATTGTCCCTTTTTTTTCTTCTCTCCAGTTAGTCCCAACATGGGATCATGTGAAACTGTGGGCTGCTATGAATCGGTATTGGAAGTGGATGAAAATAGCTTAGGTTATTAGAAAAGGGGAGAATATCAGAATGTTTGGCTATTGGGTTCTAATCAACATGCAAACATTAGTCTAAATCAGAGACCATTTTATAAACCTTGTATATCTGGGAAAAAAAAAACCCCGAAAAAACAGCAACCGAAAAAATAGCAATTTCATGGCGGGTAAAAATCTCTCTTGTGTTTGCAGATCACATGCCCTGTGGGAAGATTTGCTCTTCCAGGCTTAGCATGCTTGAGGCTAGTCTCCGTCCAAAGCCAGAAGCATAGAGCTATCAGAAAGTAACTGAACTTTCTTAACTTGTATGTAAGTGGCTTTGGTTCAGTGCCAGGTAGTTTATCAACAGGGAGAGATAAGCTCTTTTGCAAACAGGTCTCAAAAGTTTGCTGGTCGGACTGCTTGCCCGTCAGATGCTAAGAGCCCTAACCTGGTATCATGAAGATACCTGCTGATGTGTAAACCATACCCCTACGGTCAGGATCCTACAGGATGTCTGTGGAATGATCTATGTGAGCTTTGCATTCACGCGTTCATTTATGAATGCTCCAGGTGTGGATGAATGAGACAGAGAAGCAGTTAAGAGTTCTTTGCCCTCCTATGCTTTGGTTCATAAGAGACTCTTAAAAAATGAGAACAAACTGAGGGCTGATGGGGGGTGGGTGATGGGTATTGAAGAGGGCATCTTTTGGGATGAGCACTGGGTGTTGGTATGGAAACCACTTTGACAATAAATTTCATATATTTAAAAAAATAATAATAAACGTTAAAAAATTAAAAAAAAAAAAAAGAAAAAAAAGAAATAAAAAAAGAAAAAAAAAAAAAAGAAAAGAGTTCTTTGCCCTCCAGAAGCTTATCTTCTATTTGAAATGTCACAAGTGAAATAATCTAATGAATTGAGGAAGCACAAAATATGAAAAAGGCTGTGTCCAATGACAGATAAGCATTTTAAATAATAAGCGCCCTGAATTCAGGGAAGACAGATTGGACGGGCTAGAATAATCAGGAAAGTTTTTGTGGAAGATAGGAGTACCATACCACCTCTCATTTATATATAGTGCTTTATTGAAACAGGTGGATTTTACATACTTCATCTTCTCAGTGTCACATTATTACCGCCATTTTAAAGCTGAGGAAGCTGAGGCCTTGCGAGACAAAAACGTGGCTACCACTTGCCCGGGTAGAAAGGAGTCCTCACACCCAGATTTTCCACTTAAAGTCTAGGACCAATTCTGCTACTCTCTGGCTTCCTTGATGAATAGGTAATACATTTAATCCTCGTTATTCTTGGATTCCATAATTGAGAATTCGCCTATTTGCTGCCTATTTGCTAGAATTTATTTGTACCCCCCAAATCGGTACTTGTGGCACTTTTGCAGTCATTTACGGACAGGAACAGAGTGGTTGAACATTTGGCTCCCCCAATGCATGCATGTTCCCAGCTGAGGTCGAACAAGGCAACATTCTGCCTTCTTGCTTCAGCTCTCACACTGTAAACAAGTGTCCTTTTCGTGGTCGATTTAGCTGGTGCTTTTGCTCTTAAAAATGGCTCTCAAGTGCAGCGTTAAAGTGCTATCTAGTGTTCCTGAATGCAGGAAGGTTGTGATGTGCCTTATGGAGAATATATGTGTGTTACATAAGTTTCATTAAGGCATGGGTTATATAGTGGTGTTGGCCATGAGTTCAATGTTAATTTATCAACAATGTATGTTAAATAAGGTGTCTTTAAGCAGACAAGGTTAAGTATTGATTGATTGACAAAAATGTGACCGGAGGCTCACAGGAACCTAACCCTGTATTCCTCCTAAGAGCAATGGTTCAGTATTGCTTCCTTCAGTGTGCATGGTGATTTTATAGAACATAACTATGGCAAATAATTGGAATCAACTGTGCTTTCGTTGAGTGAAGAGAAAGTGGAAAGATGTTGCCACAGTTAGAATAGCATGAACAGAAGAACAGGATTGGGGAAACTCATGGTTGTGTAAAGAATGGACAATAGATGATTCTAATTGGCCTCAAGGCTGAAAAGCAATTGCAGTAGATAAGGTCTAGATGCCAGATTGTGGAGGGTCCATTATATGTAGCTGATGAATTTGGACTTAATCTTACAAATGGATTTGGAGCAGGGATGTTACAAAAACCTCTTGGGAGAAGAGTATTTAGTTGGTTCATGCAGGAAGAATGGGGCTGGAAAAAAATGGGGTACAGTAAGGGGAGTTCTCTTTCTCTCCAGGCACTTGCCTCAACTGACAGGGATTTATTGGTAGAACAGGAAACCAGGGCTCTCCAGGTCTTGATGGTTGATATTGAAGGCATGGAGTGAAGAAGGAGCTGACAAAGGTGAAGGCGTCCCAGGGACCTGGAGGAAGTTCAGGAAGAAAATTCAAAACAACTAGGAAAGCAATTTAAGAAGGATCCTTAACTGAACAAGGAGCCAGTGTAAATTTTGGAGTCTGTGTGTGGTGTGGTTTTCCTCCCTCATGTGTGTGAAAACAGGGTTCTGAGAAGACTCGGCAACCCCAGGAGTAGGCATGGAGACTGTGAAAAACAATTCCAAATATATGTATTTGGTTTCAGGAGCTGGCTCATCTGGATCCCTGTGTCATTTAACAGTTACAGTACACTCCTAAGGAACGAAGAATAGGACTGTTCTTTGTTAGACTTGTTACCTTTTCTCAGGACTATCATATGAAGTTCATTGTGTTTGCATTCAGATTCAAATCTCACACCAGTGCACGTGCACACACATTCGCGCACATGCACACGTCCATGGTGTCCTGTTGCACTCAATGACCCATGACAGTACAGTGCATAACTGGTAAAAAAAAGTCTGTGGCTGCGTTGGAATAACAGTCGCCATGTCTGATGTATTGAGAGTGGCAGATTCAGATTTCTGAGGCCGGCTGCCCTGAAGCCATCTCTTAATATTTGTCTTGTAATATTTCTGTTAAAATTGACTTTCCAAAATAAGTGGAATGAAACTATTAGTGAGTCACTGAGGCTTTATTTTTAATAGACCTGGCTATGGATGCCTTTCTGAGTTTTTAATTTCAGAAGAATTAGGCATCAAGATAAGTTAATATGACACTCATATTTTCCCTCTACCACTGATGGTTATTCGGCCTCCTCAAGGAATCTCACACTGCTAACGTGAAAATAGGGCTCTCAAAATTGAGTTTCGCCCAATCAAGTAGGATTCTCAAACTTGAATACGATTTCCTCAGGGAAGCCTTTTCTTTGTCCCCATTTAGAATTGATCTATTCCTTCCTTAAGCTTTCTCAGCTCTTGCCTGCATCAGACATGTATATGAAAGTTTGATCCTGGGCCTATAGGCATCCACTTGATATGGTAACTCCCTGGGCTGATTGCATGTGTCTTAGGGAAGTATAGTAAAGATATCTTTATGGGGACATAAAGTTATATGATGTCTTTAGCAGAATTGAGACCTTAAAGCTCATCACTGCTCTCAGTATCCCATTTCTTCCCCTTTTATTGTTCCTTTCTCCCAGAGAGTGAACTCTGGTTCCTGTAATCCTGGGAGACTATCCTTAATCTTCACATTGCTCTATATTCTTTGGTACTGCCCTCTACTTGACTTAGGTCTTTGGATTATAGTTATTCCTAAACTATGATACTTTGCTTAGGCTGAAAAAACTCCCTGCTAAAACCTTAATTTATTAGTTTATAGTTCTCATGATTCAAAGAACTAGACATTATTTGACAAAGTACATCTTTTCTGTTACAAAGAAGGGAATAGGAAACATTCCTTCTCAGTACTTGCAGCCTCAGTGATAGTTCTGACAATGAGTAGCTTCTGCTTGGGCAAGTTCTCAGTGGGTTCATGGAAGAGAAAAGTTTTGACTTGTGTCTTGAAAGAATAGAAGAAATTAAACAGGGACAAGGAGGGCATTCTAGACAGGCGAGGGTGTGAAGAAAACATGGAGAAGGGAATATATGTGGTTTTTTTCTAACGAATGGAGTTGACCAGTCTGGCTGGAGTTTTCTAGGGAATAGCAGAAAGAACCTGACACATAATAGGACCTCAGTATGCATTAGCAAATGAATGATTCAACGGTTCAAATTGTGAAGGACATTGAATTTCAAGCTAGGGAATCTGGGCCTAATTCTGTAATACTTATTAACTGAAATATTGAAAATGGGGTGAGCTATGCCCTCCTGTGCCCTCCTATGTTAGTATTTTATTCTGCCTGTGTAGTTGGTAAAAAAAAAAAGAGGGGGGAGCATTAAACTACAAAGGGAAAAATATTTATTTTAGTAAATATTAGAATTTGTTAGTGATATTACAAAAGCTTCTTATTTCCACGTAGTCCATGTTACTATAATTCCCAAATGTTGAGAGAGGGTCGTAAATAAAACAGCACAGTAACAAAAGCCCTCAAGCTTCAAAATTGTGATTCTTAGAGAAGTAGTGAGTTTGGCATTTAAAAAAAAATAGTCCACATGGTATAGAATAAAATAATGAGCCTGGGGAGTAAGCAATACAGACATAGTCAAATGGAAAAGAGATAAAAATAAAATATTTTACATTACATACTTAAATATACCTCTGAGAAGAGGTTTCAGATATTGTGTAGATGAAAGAAATTTCACAGACTCAGGAGTGAGAAAGTATAATATTAATCAACTTAATTACCAAGTGCTCTCCTTCCTGATACAGAAAAAAAAATCTGGGAACTTTCTTAGTCTAACCAGGTTTGTATTTCACTTACTTCCCTGGTTCTCTCTCTCTCTCTCTGTCTCTCTCTGTCTCTCTCTGTCCCTCTCCCTCTCCCTCTCCCTCTCCCTCTCCCTCTCCCTCTCCCTGTCTCTCTCCCCTCTCCTCTCCCTGGGATAATTCTATCAGCTTTGATCCCTGTTGTAACAATTGAGATTTCTCTAGTGATGCCTTAATGAGAACTTATGTCCTCTTTTGCCTAATTCTCTCCCAGTACCAAAAGATCTTGCTTTACCAACATCTCATGAAATCCAAGCCTGGGGGGCTCTTCTCCCTTCTATCAAAGAATCAATCTGATACATTTTAGCACTGCATTTAACAAAATCCTCATCTGATAGAGGAAAAAGCTGTATCTCCCTACCTTACACTTCATACCTTGGAAGTCAAGATGTTTACTTCTTTTGCCTCTTGCTGTCGCTTGGCAGCCTGACTCTCTTCTCCTGTGTTCCTGATGTTACTCCTGCTGTCTGTTTTATACTAGCTCTTTGTGTTATCAACTCCAGTCTACTATCAGGGTCTGGCTTTGAGATTACTGCTTTTACTTGATGGTTTGTGTCTTAGTCTGCTTAGGCTACCATAGCAAAATAACCATAGACTAGGTGGTGGAAACAACAGAAATGTGTTTTCTCACAGTTCTGGAGGTTAGGAGTCCAAGATCAAGGTGCCGGTGGGGTTGCTCTCTCTTTGAGGCCACTCTCCTTGGCTTGTAGATGGCCACCTTTTTGCCATATCCTCATGTGGTCTTTCCTCTGTGGTGTACATCCCTCATGTCTCTGTGTGTTTAAATTTCCTCTTGGGGCTCCTCGGTGGCTCAGTTGGTTAAGTATCTGACTTCGGTTCAGGTCATGATCTTGCGGTTCATGAGTTCGAGCCCCATGTTGGGCTCTGTGCTGACAGCTCAGAGCCTGGAGCCTGCTTTGGATTCTGTGTCTCCCTCTCTCTCTGCCCCTCCCCTGCTCACACTCTGTCTCTCTCTCTCTCTCTCTCAAGAATAAACATTAATTTTTTTTATTAAAAAATGAAACTCCTCTTAAAAGATTGTATTAGAGACTACTCTAATGGCCTAATTTCAACTTAATTACCTTTTTAAAGATCTGTCAGATACAAATACAGTCACATTTTGAGGTACCAGGGTTAGGGCTTCAACATATGGATTTTGAAGAGACCTAATTCAATCCATAAGAATTTGGTTTTAGAATTCTTGACCCAAGATGAATTCTTGATCCATCTCTGTTCAGAGCAGCTTAATTAAAAAGACCTGTATTCCTCTCATTGAAAAGAATTCTTAATCTGTGTCTTTATAAAGAACCCATGTGCTATGTTATATACCTTACATTAAAGGGTTGTATTTCCAATAGTTAACATAATACACACCAAAGATTAACCTAGGTTGTGTAATGGTAGATTTTCCCTTTCTTCCAAAGGAATGGATTATTGCCAAAAGAACACCAGATTTACTTGGTTACTGCTGCAATACCATACACCAAATCCTTTTTTCCAGAAGATAAAATTAATGAGAACCTTGTTGGAACAATACACATGCTTTTTAAAATGCTCATTTGTATGAACTTATCATCAAGTAAGAAACAATTCGACAGATGATCTTTAAAGGCCAGGCTGAAATTGGACAAGATCCAAAACCACTATAGGAGGGGGCAGTATTTTTATATGTATTTCCATTTTCCATTTAGGCTGTTGAAGAAAAACAAACTCTGAGATTCTAGATCAAAGGGACCTTTCTATGGGGACTCTTCTAAGACAGGTGAAGGACGGATGGGGCTGCCCCTTCACTTTTAACACATCCTGAAATCAGCTTCCCCTTTCTGTGTCAGATAAAGTGCCTTGGAAGTGGGGTGGGGGAACTTTGGGGATGATAGTAATGATAGGAAACAGTATAACAAGAGCCGCGTTGACCAAAGGAACATTTTCATTAGACAGCTCATGACTTGAAAACAGTCACCATTTAATAACCCTTTATGCTTCTCCCCAGATACCACTCTCGCCTCTCTCCCCTCAAAATGCACGTTTTGAAGTTATTTCACTATCCTGATTTTACCCTTACATTAAAAAAAATTCATGACAGTTTTAAATTGTATTTTTGTGAAGACATGGTTGATCGAGTGCAGGTTTTCCAATTGCTGAGTTCAGGAAATAGAGTCTAAATAGCAAAAGCCTTGGGTCATTTTCCTCTAACAAAGCTCTCACTGTTCTACTTTTCCTCAGGCGAAAGGCAGCATCCTGTAAGACGGAGGCCAGGAGAATGGGTGTTCAGTTCAGTGCAGCCTCGTCTCCCTCTCTCAGCACAGAAAAGGAGGAACTTAGTATGACTTTGCCTTTTCTATCATAAGTGTTAACTTGATGACTCAAATAATAGAAGCTTCTCTTTGAACCACTGAAGTTGTAACGTTATGTTCTTTGCTGTTGAAGCAGACAAAGCCATCAAACGATGTTCATGTGAAACCATCTTCCAAGTGTTGTCATTGAGAATCCACACTTTTCCCTCTCATGCCCATCATTTCCTGTTTGTGCTTCTTACAAGGACTGGCAGATGAAGCTTGCAGCACAGCGAAAAAGACTGTTCCTGTCATCTCTGTTTCAAAATCCAATAGGAAGGAGTATTTTTCTTGCTTTCTGTGTGTGTGTGTGTGTGTGTGTGTGTGTGTGTGTGTGTGTGTTTTCTTTCTTTCTCCCTGTCTTGTGGTTTGGCTTTTCAAAAAAAAAAAAGCTTGGTTTTTAACAGATCCAAGAAGTTCAGATGAGATATTCTTTCCTGTCAAACAGGATCCCAAAACCTTTTGAGGTTTCTCAAGGACTTGTCTCCATAAGCCGAAAAGTCTGTTCTCTTTCTTCACTGTTGCCAGAAAAGTAATTAGGCCATTTTTCTAATTATAGTAATCTTCCCCAAATGGCATATAACTTCAAATCCAAATGCCATGTAAATTGGCCAACAACACTCTGCCGTGAAGCACTTTAACAAGACAGTTTGAATGTAGGAGTTTCACTTCGTGCGAAGCAAAATGTGTTCTCTGTCCCAGTTACAACCAGGTTTTCTTTCTCAGTGTCCTGCCCACGAGGTTCCACTATTTTAGTGCAAAGAGCATGGATGGTAATTGCTCCTGTCACTGGCATTTTGTGAGGAGTTGTGTCTGTGTTGGATAAGTTAATGTCCTTTCGGAAAAAATGTTTATCCACAGAAAAATTGAACAAGATTAAATTGCACTCATGTTGTTATAGCGACTAAAAATCTCTAGATAGTTAAGAGTGAAGTTCCCTGTGTCACAGAACACAGAACTAGATTTTTCTCCCTCTAAGAATAATCCTCTTGTCTTTGGTCTCTATTATGCTAACCAAGGGGAAATTAGGTCCTGCTGGTAAATTTTGCGGTCCCAAATATGTTCACAGTAGATTAATTGCTACCTTCTCTTGCTCCATTTGTAAACAAAACAAAACAAAATACAACAACAACAACAACAACAAACACTTTTCCAAATAATATATCTTGTAGATATTTGATTTTTCATTGTCTACCCACCCTCCTGTGTGTGGACTGGGATAAGGGCACTATGGTGAAGTCTCTAGAAAATGGAACTGGACACTGAAAATGAGGAGTAAATAAGGGCGGATTTCTCCAGGAAATGATGGAGTTATGTTGATTGAAAAAGGAAGAATAAAATTAGATAGGAATTTAAGAACATAAAAATGGAGTGAGCATTTAAGGGTACAATAAGGTACAGTTAAGGTACAACAGGTTCCTGAGTTACGTGTGGATGATGCTTTGCGACACTAACCAAAACTACTTTATTTCCACAGAAGTGTGATTCAGCCATCAAAACTTGGGTATAAGGAGAAGAGAATGCGCCAAGTGGGTATTCCCAAGTGTTAGATTGGATTGGATTCTAATTTACTAGTGGTTCCATTGTGTTTGTGAAAAGTACAAATTCCTGAATTATTGTCTCAGAAATTATATTTCATAGGTCTGAGGTAAGGCTTTGGAATCTGCATTTTAGCAAACTTCCTGGGTGGTTCTGATGAAGTGGTTCTTAGCACTATAATTAGTTGCTTATTAGCTAACACTATTAGCTATCATGCATATTATTTATTAGACTATTGGTTGGTAATTAGCCAACACTATTGCTCTGAGAATTTTAAGGGACAGGCTGGCAGATAGCCCAGAGCACTGACAGCACAATTTGGAGCCAGTACTACTAAGGGAATTCAAATAAGTGAAAAATACCTTGTAGGCAAGAAAAGTGTGGAATGAATTAGAAAGTTTTTATTTTTTTTTCCCAAAGCTATTCAAAGGGTGGAATAATGACCTGCTAAAGTGAAAATTAGGTTGTGAAAGCCAAGGCATGGATTATTTTAGGGGGATGGTTATTGGGCGCCTGGGTGGCTCAGTCAGTTAAGTGTCCAACTTTGGCTCAGGTCATGATCTCACAGTTCTTGGGTTCAAGCCCCGTGTTGGGCTCTGTGCTGACAGCTCAGAGCCTGGAGTCTGCTGTGTCTCCCTCTCTCTCTGCCCTTCTCCCACTCACACTCTGTCTCTCAAAAATAAATAAACATTAAAGAAATAAATAAAGGGGAGACGGTCATTTAGATTTTGAGTGGAGAATATAATGAAAGAATGTGGAACTACAAATGTTTTTTAGGGGATGGGATATAAAAATGTACATTTAAGAAAAAGATAGGAAAGGCCTTAAGCCTTATTGTACAGGGATGCTGGAAAAATATTAGCATCAGTACTTGCCATTTCCAAAAGTAAGGACATTTTTTTGAAAATAAAATTTCTGTTACTTATTTCTGTGGAACATCACCACACACTATACACACGTCTTAGGCCATTGTTTGAATTCCCGTGTGTGTTCTTTGTGACTTCAAGATAATCTCTCTTCTGGATTATTTACCTGAAGTGCCTTAAAAAGCCAAACAGGACAAGGATGCTCTTGTCAGTGAACCAAGGAGTCTCAATTGTTTGACTGCTTAGAGTGAAAACACTGGGCGGTGGGGGGCACGGAATCTTGAATTTATTTAAATTTGAAATATGCTTTGGCATAAAATAACTGCTCGACAAACATTTCTTGTAATCTGTTTGTGTGGTCACATGTAGTAAATTACTCTGTGATAGAAACTTTTCATAAAGATTCCTTTGTTGGCAATGTTTTTATGCTCGGAAGCACCCTTGTGAGAAGCCAGGTTTTAAAAGGGGCGTATAATCTCATAATGAAAATGCTACGGAATCCTAAGGACCTACTTCTTCCTTTAATCCCCCAATTCCCTGCTTATCACAACCTCATTAATCATCAGAGTACTCCAGTGAGACTGGTTGTTTTTTAATAGCGTAATTGTAATTTGTGAGGGGTCAAAAGGGGATTTGAATATAAAAAGATTTTAGTCTTTTTGGAAAGTCTGCTTTGGCTCCATTGTCTTCACCCCTAATTTACCTTGAAGGGCGCTAAGGCATCGTAATAGGCTGAATAATGGCCCTCCAAAGATACCAGGTTTTAATTCCTGGAACCCATAAGTATTACTTTATAAGGAAAAGGGATTTTTGCAAAGGTGACTAAACTAAGGGTCGTGAGATGAGATGATTGCCCTGGATTATTCAGGTGGGTCCTAATTCCAATCACCAGTGTCTTTATGAGAGAGAAGCGGAGAGAGATTTGGTGTACACAGGAGAGGAGGCAGTGTGACCACGGAGGCTGAGATTGGAGCCTTGTGGCCCTGAGTCCAGGAATGCCTGCAGCTGCCAGAACGTGGAAGAGGCAGGGAGCAGATTCTCTCTTAGAGCTTCTGCAGCAAATGTAGCCCTGTGGGTACATTGATTCTGGCTCAGTGAAACTGATTTCGGACTTCTGGTTTCCCGAACTGTGAAAGAATATATTTTTGCTGTTTTAAGATTTCAAGTTTGTGGTAAGTTGATATGGTGACCCCAGAAAACCAATGCAGGCAGTGAATTTCCCCCAGTCACTCTTCTTCTGACATACACTCTGGTTTGCAGCATAATAATCATCCCAGAAGCTTCTTAAAAAGTTTAGAGTTCTGTGTCTCATCACAGACTGAGGGAGTCAGAATTTCTCGGAACGGGATCCAAAGATCTATATTTTTAACGGACTGCCTAGATGATTCTGATGTGCATCAGGTTTGATAAACATTTCACGGGGGTGTTATATTAGTTTCCTATTGCTGCAGTAAAAAATCACCACAAATTTAATGGCTTAAGACAACACAAATGACCTCCTTTTGGAGGTCAGAAGGCCAACAGTGTCACTGAGTTTAAGTCAAGGTTTCAAGGCCCCTGGTTCCCCTTGGATGCCATAGGATGGAAAGCACTCCCTTGTCTTTTCCAGCTTCTGTTGGCTGTCTGTATTCTCCCAGTCCAAAGCATGTCACATTAGTCTCTGCTTCTGTCATCACATCACCTTCTCTGACTCTCACTTCTGTGGGAGGACCATTGTGATTGTGTTGGGCCCATCCAGATAATCCAGAATAATCTTCATGTTATGATCCTTACCTTGATCGCATCTGCAAAGTTCCTTTTGCTATATAAAATAACATTCATGGGTATTTGAGATTGGGATGTGCATATATTGGGGGGGGGCGCATTATTCAGCTTAGCACAGACTGCATGATAAAATCTCCTGTAGAAATCATAGATGTAATTGAAGTTCAATAACAGATTGTCATGCTTAATTCATTGCCTGTTCACCTCCCTTTTTTGTGCTTATTTTTCCAAATAAAAGAGATAGAGCACGGGCAGGGGAGGAACACAGAGAGAGAGAGACACACACAGAATCCAAAGCAGGCTGCAGGCTCTGAGCTGTCAGCACAGAGCCTGAAGTGGGGCTCAAACCCACGAACTGCTAGATCATGATGTGAGCCAAAGCCAGACTTTAACCAACTGAGCCACCCAGGCGCCCCACGAGTCAAAACATTTTCATATGGCCATTATTATCTTTGACACTTTGGTGGCAGATAACAAAGCATACAAAGCCAATTGATTTCACAAAAACATTAGGTTTTTAAAACGTTGCAAGTTAATTTAATTGCCGAGGCAAGGGGTGCTCAGATGGGGAGATTTTGACTTCCCCTAAATCTTCATCAGCCCCTTCACAGACAACCACCAAATAAACATAAGGTTTTATGTAAAGATACAATTTTTGCTCTGCAGATATAGGATCAAACCATCTCAAATGGAAATTCACATAAATAAAAATTGGGCATTGCTATTCAAATGTGATTGTAAAGAAAAACCTTCATGGGCTCCTTTCCAACACTCTCTAAGTATTTCTCTCTAGCACTTCTGTGCTGCCTCTTTCATCTTGTATTTGCTGATAATATTGAATTCCGGATTTGAAGTAAGTTCGTTTGTTTGAATTGAGAGAAAGAGGGCACAAGTGAGCGAGGGTGGGAGAGAGAAAGAGAATCCCATGAGGGTCAGAGACAGAGAGGGAGGGAGAGAGAGGGAGAGGGGGAGAGAGAGAAAGAAGTGGGACTTACCCGAAGCAGGGTACATGTTTACCCGAAGCGGGACTCGAGTTCACTTGATGCAGAACTGGAACTCAAGAACCATGAGATCACGACCCGAGCCGAAATCGGATGCTTAACCAACTGAGCTACCTAGGTTCCCTGACGTAAGTTTAATTAGAAGCTATAGAATGGTAGTACATAGCTACTTAAAAATATGACAAGTGTGTTTATCTATCACCAGTGTTTATTGACCAATTGGCACATTTGTTTGTTCTTAAGCCTGCTTAATTGTCTTATGCTTGTTGTCATTGCTCAAATTAAGCCTTTCCAACTGCATGTTAGGGTGACTGCAGTCACTGAATGATCCCCGATCTACTATTCTCTCTCTCTTGCTTTTCAACACCCATTCCCCCATCCAGTATCTTCTCGCTTTACTGCCACTATTATCTTTGAAGCCCATGGAATTGATTCTATCCCTCTCCCACTTAAAATCTTTGATAGTTTCCCACAAAATAAAAGTTGAAACTAGACGTGCCATTTGAAGACATGGCACTGGAGTCTTCTATGATCTTAGCCTGTTATTTCCTTTTCATTGTCCTCTATACACTTTCACACCTTGTGTTCCACTCCTTTTTTTTCCCAAAGAGTCATATTCAATTTGAGAGGTGTTCTAGGAGAAAACATTCTTTGATTAAATAAGTTTGGGAAATGCTGTATTTTTCATACTCTTCTGGGAACTTCAGAATGCCCATTCATTTATCAAATGGTCTGAGAAGTCCTATATAAATAATAATAAAGATACATAAGATATATATAAAGATATATATAATAATAAAGACATATATAATAAAGATAATTGTAATGCAATTTGTAAATTTTTATTGCAGTAGGCAAAAATATAATAAAGTGCATAGACCTTACTTAAGTCAATGAATTTTGGTTTTGTTTTTTAAAAAAATTTTTAATGGGGAGGAGCCAAGATGGCGGAACAGCATGGAAGCTTTTTGTGTGTCTCGCGTCCATGAAATACAGCCAGACCAACACTAAGCCATCCTACCCACCTAGAAAACCGATTGGAAGATTAACACAACAATCTGCACAACCTGAAACACAGAATTCAGCGGGTACATGACACGAAGAGCTGAACTTGGGGAGCAAGAAACCCTGAAAGGTAGGGTACCCCTTTTGAGGGCCGAAAGAGGACGGAGACTGGGGAGGGGGGGAGCATATGGGAAAAGCACCCCTCTCCAAAAGCAGCTGGAGAGAAAGTGGAAAAATGGAAACAGCAGGGACTAAACTAAAAAGGGAGAAAGGAGAGGGTTTAAATTCCATTAAGACTGTAAACAAGGGGAGCGCAAAGGCTGCAACTCCGCAGCTCGATATCTGGCGGTGCTCTGGTGGGTCCGGGAGGTTCTCGGGCCATATGGGGAAAAGCGGTTCCACTGCTGGAAGGACATTTGGTAGAGACTGTTGAAGCCACCTGGTCCCAGCAGACTCCGGAAGGCGGCCACATTCACTGGTGCTGGGGCAAGGTTGTTGAGGGTGAAGCCTGGTGCCAGAAGTGTGTTGCAATTTTCCATGGTCCCTGAGACGCTGAGTCTACTCTGTCTCACGATTTTTTGGGGAGGTGGGCTGGCACCTGGCTGCAGTCTCCGTGCACTGGCAACAGCAGGATCCAGCAGGTGTTCCTGGGTGCAGCCGACATTTGGCCATTGCTCATTCAGCCATCGTTTGGTGAGACCCTCCTGCAGAGGGGCAGAGCCAGTCAAAGCCGCAGTCCTTTGGAAGTAAGGGGCAGGGAGAAACAGCCACATCTGAGACAAAACTTGGGAGAGAGGTACTGCCTGGGGCCTGGTCACGGAGAGTGGAAAAGCGGGGAGTGGACGAGACCTGAAGACGGAGGACCGGTGCGCGACTGCTGATCCGGGAGAACAGATTGGATGGCTGGGTGGCACCATTTTTCACCTCTCCTGTGTATGCGCATGCACACCGACAAGCACTGCAACAATCCACCCCAGTAGGCTAGCAGCGCCATATATGGGAGAGCAGAGCTGTTACACCAAGCCCTGCCCAACTGAGCCAACTTTGCTCTTCAAGAACACAAACTTCACTGCCGGCTTAATCTATGGACTATAAAGACATACACGGACTGACCTCTAGGGGAAAAGAAAGCAATTTCAGTCCTACTTCACTCTGTTAGCAGGTTCATCTATTCAATTTTTTTCTCTCTCTTTTTCCTTTTTCTCTTTTACAATTCTTTTCTTTTTCTTGAATACAGGAAGAGAAAAAACTCATTTTTATTTTCAATTTTTATTAAAAATATCTGTCTTTAATTTTTATTACTACATTTTTACTTTTGTGTAAATTTTTTCAAATTCTACTTTACTTCCATCATTTTATTTTAGTCTACTTCAGTGTACTCACCTTTTCAAATTTTCAAACAACTTCCTTCTTTTCTTTTTCTTTTTTTCATTTATTTTCTTTTTCTTGAATGCAGAAAGAGGAAAAACTTCATTTTTACTTTCAATTTCTTCAAAAAATATTTTTATTTAATTTTTATTACTATATTTTTTGCTTTTATGTAAGTTTTTTCAAATTCTCTCTTACTCCCATCATTTTATTTGTCTACTACAGTGTATTCACTTTTTCAAATTTTCAAACAATTTCTTTTTTTTCTTTTCCTTTTTTCTTGTTTTATCTTTTTTCTCTTTTCCGTTTCTTTTCTTTTTTCTTAAATACAGAAAATGAAAAAATTCATATTTCTTTTTAATTTTTATTAAAATATTTTTCTATAATTTTTTCTACTATATTCTCTACGTTTGTGTATTTTAGTCTACTTTAGTGTATTCATTTTTTCAAATTCTCAAACGATTTCCTTTTTTTCTCTCCCCCCCATTTTTTTGTTTGTTTCTCTAATCTGTCAAACCACTTTCTACACCCAGACTAAAACACACCAAGGATCTACCATATCTATTTGATTTTGTGTGGGAGTGTTTTTAATTTTTAATTTTAATATTTTTTTAACTTTAATTTTTTTAGTTTCAAGTTTTCTACCTCATTAATTCCTTTTCTCCCTTCAAAATGACAAAACGAAAGAATTCACCCCAAAAGAAAGAGCACGAAGAAACGACAGCCAGGGATTTAACCAACACAGACACAAGCAAGATGTCTGAACCAGAATTTAAAATCATGATAATAATACCAGCTGGAGTCGAAAATAGATTAGAATCCCTTTCTGCAGAGATAAAAGAAGTAAAAAATTGCCAGAATGAAATTAAAAATGCTATAACTGAGCTGCAATCACGGATGGATGCAGCGGCGGCAAGGATGGACGAGGCAGAACAGAGAATCAGCGATATAGATGAAACTTATAGAGAATAATGAAGCAGAGAAAAAGAGGGAGATTAAGGCAAAAGAGCACAATTTAAGAATTAGAGAAATCAGTGACTTAATAAAAAGGAACAACATCAGAATCATAGGGGTCCCAGAGGAGGATGAGAGAGAAATAGGGGTAGAAGGGTTATGTGAGCAAATCATAGCAGAAAACTTTCCTAACCTGGGGAAAGACATAGACATCAAGAAGCACAGAGGACTCCCATTAGATTCAACAAAAACTGAACATCAACAAGGCCTATCATAGTCAAATTCACAAAATACTCAGGCAAGGAGAGAATCATGAAAGCAGCAAGGGATAAAAAGTCCCTAATGTACAAGGGAAGACAGATCAGGTTTGCAGCAGACCTATGCACAGAAACTTGGCAGGCCAGAAAGGAGTGGCAGGATATAGTCAGTGCGCTGAATCAGAAAAATATGCAGCCACGAATTCTTTATCCAGCAAGGCTGTCATTCAAAATAGAAGGAGAGATAAAAAGTTTCCCAGACAAACAAAAATTAAAGGAGTTCGTGACCACTAAACCAGCCCTGCAAGAAATATTAAGGGAGATTCTCTGAGGGGACAAAAGATGAAAATATATATATATATATATATATATATATATATATATATATATATACCAAAAGCAACAAAAGATTAGAAAGGACCAGAGAACACCACCAAAAACTCCAACTCTACAAGCATCTTAATGGCAATAAATTCATATCTTTCATTACTCGCTGTAAACGTCAGTGGACTCAATGCTCCAATCAAAAGACATAGGGTAACAGAATGGATAAGAAAACAAAACCCATCTATCTTCTGTTTACAAGAGACCTGCTTTAGACCTAAAGACACCTACAGATTGAAAATAAGGGGATGGAGAACCATCTATCATGCTAATGGTCAACAAAAGAAAGCCATAGTATCCATACTTGTATCAGATATTCTAGACTTTAAAATACAGACTGTATCAAGAGATGCAGAAGGGCATTATATCACAATCAAGGGGTCTACAGACCAAGAAGACCTAGCGATTGTAAACATTTATGCGCCAAATGTGGAAGCCCCCAAATATATAAATCAATTAATCACAAACATCAAGAAACTCACCGATAGTAATACCATAATAGTAGGAGACTTCAACACCCCACTCATAGCAATGGACAGATCATCTAATCAAAAAATCAACAAGGAAACAATGGCTTTGAATGACACATTGGATCAGATGGACTTAACAGATATTTTCAGAACATTTCATCCTTAAGCATCAGAATATACATTCTTCTCCAGTGCACATGGAATGTTCTCCAGAATAGACCATATACTGGGACACAAATCAGCCCTAAGTAAGTACAAAAAGATCAAGATCATACCATGCATATTTTCAGACCACAATGGTATGAAACTCGAAATCAACAAGAAAAAATTTGGAAAGGTAACAAATACTGGGAGACTGAAGAACATCCTACTAAAGAATGAATGGACTAACCAAGCAGTTAAAGAAAAAATTAAAAAATATATGGAAGTCAATGAAAATGATAGCACCACGACCCCAAACCTCTGGGACACAGCAAAGGCGGTCATAAGAGGAAAGTATATAGGAAGCCAGGGCTTCCTAAAGAAGGAAGAAAGATCTCAGATACACCACCTAACCTTATGCCTTAAGGAGCTGGAAAAAGAACAGCAAATAAAACCCAAAACCAGCAGAGGACAGGACATAATAAAGATTAGAGCAGAAATTAATGCTATTGAAACCAAAAAAAACCAGAAGAGATCAATGAAACCAGAAGCTGGTTCTTTGAAAGAATTAACAAAATTGATAAACCACTAGCCAGTTTGATCAAGAAGAAAAAGGAAAGGACCCAAATAAGTAAAATAAAGAATGAAAGAGGAGAAATCACAACCAACACAACAGAAATAAAAACAATAATAAGAGAATATTATGAGCAATTATATGCCAACAAAATGGTAAATCTGGAAGAAATGGACAAATTCCTAGAAACATATACACTACCAAAACTGAAACAGGAAGAAATAGAAAATTTGAAGAGACCCATAACCAGTAAGGAAATCGAATTAGTAATAAAAAATCTGCCAAAAATCAAGAGTCCAGGGCCAGATGGCTTTCCAGGGGAATTCTACCAAACATTTAAGGAACAGTTAACACCTATTCTCATGAAGCTGTTCCAAAAAATAGAAATGGAAGGAAAAGTTCCAAACTCTTTCTATGAAGCCGGCATTACCCTGATTCCAAAACCAGACAGAGACTACACTAAAAAGGAGAACTATAGGCCAATTTCCCTGATGAACATGGACGCAAAAATCCTCAACAAGATATTATCCAACTGGATCCAACAATACATTAAAAAAATTATCCACCACAACCAAGTGGGATTTATACCTGGGATGCAGGGCTGGTTCAATATCCGCAAAACAATTAACGTGAGTCATCACATCAATAAAAGAAAGGACAAGAACCATATGATCCTCTCAGATGCAGGGAAAGCATTTGACAAAATACAGCATCCTTTCTTGATAAAAAAACCCTCAAGAAAGTAGGGATAGAAGGATCATACCTCAAGATGATAAAAGCCATATACGAGAGACCCAATGCTAATATCATCCTCAATGGGGAAAAACTGAGAGCTTTCCCCCTATGGTCAGGAACAAGACAGGGATGTCCACTCTCACCACTGTTATTCAACATAGTATTGGAAGTCTTAGCCTCTGCAATCAGACAGCACAAAGAAATAAAAGGCATCCATATCGGCCAGGAGGAGGTCAAACTTTCACTCTTCACAGATGACATGATACTCTGTATGGAAAACCCAAAAGATGCCACCAAAAAAACTGCTAGAACTGATTCATGAATTCAGCAAAGTTGCAGGATATAAAATCAATGCACAGAAATCGGTTGCATTTCTGTAAACCAACAATGAAGCAACAGAAAGAGAAATCAAGGAATTGATCCTATTTATAGTTGCACCAAAAACCATAAAATACCTAGGAATAAATCTAACCAAAGAGGTGAAAAATCTATATGCTGAAAACTATAGAAAGCTGATGAAAGAAATTGAAGAAGACACAAAGAAATGGAAAAAGTTTCCATGCTCCTGGATAGGAAGAACAAATATTGTTAAAATGTAGATACTACCCAAAGCAATCTACATATTCAATGTAATCCCGATCAAAGTAACACCAGCATTCTTCCCAGAGCTAGAAGAAATAATGCTAAAATTTGTATGGAACCAGAAAAGACCCAGAATAGCCAAAGCAATCTTGAAAAAGAAAATGAGGCATCACAATTCCAGACTTGAAGCTATACTACAAAGCTGTAATCATCAAGACAGTATGGTACTGGTAGAAGAACAGACACTCAGATCAATGGAATAGAATAGAGAACCCAGAAATGGACCCACAAATGTATGGGCAACTAATCTTTGACAAAGCAGGAATCCAATGGAATAAAGACAGTCTCTTCAGCAAGTGGTGCTGGGAAAACTGAGCAACATGCAGAAGAATGAACCTGGACCACTTTCTTACACCATACGCAAAAATAAACTCAAAGTGGATGAAAGACCTCACTGTAAGACAGGAAGCCATCAAAATCCTCGAGGAGAAAGCAGGCAAAAACCTCTTTGATCTTGCCCGCAGCAATTTCTTACTCAACACGTCTCTGGAGGCAAGGGGAAAAAAAAGCAGAAATGAACTACTGGGACCTCATCAAAATAAAAAGCTTCTGCACAGTGAAGGAAACAATAAGCAAAACTAAAAGGCAACCGACAGAATGGGAGAAGATATTTACAAATGACATATCAGATAAAGGGTTAGTTTCCAAAATCTATAAAGAACTTATCAAACTCAACACCCAAAAAACAAATAATCCAGTGAAGAAATGGGCAAAAGACATGAATAGACACTTCTTCAAAGAAGACATCCAGATGGCCAACCGACACATGAAAAAATGCTCAACATCACTCATCATCAGGGAAATAGAAATCAAAACCACAATGAGATACCACCTTACACCTGTCAGAATGGCTAACATTAACCACTCAGGCAACAACAGATGTTGGCGGGGATGTGGAGAAAGAGGATCTCTTTTTCATTGTTGGTGGGAATGTAAGCTGGTGCAGCCACTCTGGAAAACAGTATGGAGGTTCCTCAAAAAACTAAAGATAGAACTTCCCTACGACCCAGCAATTGCACTACTAGGCATTTATCCATGGGATACAGGTGTGCTGTTTCGAAGGGACACATGTACCCCCATGTTTATAGGAGTACTATCAACAATAGCCAAAGTATGGAAAGATCCCAAATGTCCATCGATGTACGAATGGATAAAGAAGATGTGTGTGTGTGTGTGTATAATGTATATACATACATTGGAGTATTACTTGGCAATCAAAAAGAATGAAATCTTGCCATTTGCAACCACGCGGAGAGTATTATGCTAAGTGAAATTAGTCAGAGAAAGACAAAAATCATATGACTTCACTCATATGAGGACTTCATCAACAGATGAACATAAGGGAAGGGAAACAAAAATAATATAAAAACAGGGAGGGGGACAAAACAAAAGAGACTCATAAATATAGAGAACAAACTGAGGGTTGCTGGAGGGGTTGTGGGAGAGGGGGATGGGCTATATGGGTAAGGGGCATTAAGGAATCTACTGAAATCATTGCTTCACTATATACTAATTTGGATGTAAATTTTAAAAAATAAAAAATAAAAAATGAGAAAAAAAATTTTTTAATGTTTATTTTTGAGAGAGAGAGAGAGCACAAGGGAGGAGTAGAGAGAGAGGGAGGCACAGAATCTGAAGCAGGCTTCAGGCTCCAAGCTGTCAGCACAGAGCCAGAGGCAGGGCTTGATCCCATGAATCATGAGATCATGACCTGAGCTGAAGTCGGATGCTCAATTAACTGAGACACCCAGGTGTCCCAGGTCTGGGCATTTTTCTAAAGTCAACACTATTTGGACAGTGTAAACACTATCCAGACCAAGATAGAGACCATTTCTTGTGTTCCAGAAGCCCTCTTCATACCCGCCATACCATTCAGACTTCTAACACTGTAGAAGAGTTTTACTTGTTTTCAAACTTTCTATAGTGGTATGTTTCTATAGAGTATGTTTTCTTTTGTGTCTGTTGTCTTTGTCCAGTGCTTCACTTATGATATTCACTCATGTAGTCACATAATTTGTTGTATTGCTCCATGCTGCGGGTTGGCATAAAACTGCCCACAGGCTTAATACAGCCCACTACCTATTTTATATTGCCTTTGAGCTACGAGTGATGTGGATAATTTTCAAGGATCGTAAAAATAAATACGAATATGCAACAGAGAACCTATATGGCCTGCAAAGCCTAAAACATGTATCATCTGTTCCTTTACAGAAAATGATTGTCAATTCCTACTCTATGGTGTTCCATTGTATGAATGTACAATTTACTTATCTTTTGTACTTCTCTTATTTAGGTTACTTCCTGTTTTGGATCTTCACAAATAGTGCTGCTATGAACATTCTTGTACATGTCTTTTGGTGAACATATGTACACTTTTTTTTGTTGTTGTTAGGTTGCTGGACCATAAAATTTGTGTTTTTTTGATAAAGTGCTAAAACATTTTTTCACAACAATCCTACCAATTAAAATTTCCATCATATATTAGTGAATGAGAATTCCAGTTGCCCCACATTCTGAACATTTGATAATGCTGGATTTTTAAAATTTTATCTCTTTTATTATGTGTGCAATAGTATCTTGTGAGTTTAATTTGCTTTTTCTTGATGAGGTATAATATCTTTTCGTGTGTTAATTGGACACTTGGATATCCTTTTTGTAAAGAGACCTGCTCGTTTTTTTGCTCATTAAAAGAAAAAAACCCAAAAAACCCCAAAACCTGGTCTTTCCTTCTCTTAACTGACTTATGTACGTTCTTTTTTATTATGCACATAAATCCTCTGCCAGATGTATATTGTAAATATCTTTTCCTGCTCTGTGGCTTGCTTTTTTTCTTATTTATGGCATCTTGTGATAGTTGGAAGTTCTTAATTTTAATGTACTTGAATTTTTTAAATCTACTTAATGATTAGTGCTTATTTTTTCTTATTTAAAAAATCTTTGCCTACCTCCAAAATATAAAAATTCTTCTCCGTTTTTAAAATGTTTATTTATTTTGAGAGAGTGAGCAAGCACGAATGGGCAGGGGCAGAGAGAGGAAGAGAGAGAGAATCCCAAGCAGGCTCTGTGCTGTTAGTGCAGTGCCCAATGTGGGGCTTCACCTCATGACCTATGAGATCGTGACCTGAGCCCAAATCAGAAGTCAGATGCTTAACCAACTGAACCACCCAGGTACCCCTAAAATTGTCTTCTAAGTTATCTTCTAGAAGCTTTATTATTTAATGTTTTGCATTTAGTTTGTAATCCATCTAAAAATGATTTTTGTGTTTGGTGTGAGGTAGTAGTAAGGGCTTATTTTTTCCACATGAAATTTCAGTTGATATTCTTGGGAACCCTGTGAGGCTGCAGAACACAATGGGAATTGTCTTCTAGTAACAATCCTGGTGAGGCCAAATCACTATCATAGAGCTTAGAGCCCCAGGAGATCACTTCTGGGAAGACTGGTACCCTTGCAACATGGCCTGGCTTTCTGTGTCTTTGGAAACATCCAATCCTTGTGTCTTTGGAAACAAGGCTAAGTTTGTCCATATGAGACCTGGCCTGGGCCTGACATTGGGAGAGATTTTCAGAGACCCTGGTTACACTGCTGTTTTCCAAAGGATAGCTGGGTGTGGCAACAGGTAAGGCCATAGTGCCTGGCTTACCTTTAAACAAACATCATGGGGCACCTGGGTGGCTCAGTTGGTTAAGTGTCGGACTCTTGAATTCAGCTCAGGTCATGATCTCGGGGTTTGTGACTTGGAGCCCCACTTTGGACTCTGTGCTGACAGTACAGAGCCTGCTTGGGATTCTCTCTCTCCCCCTCTCTCTGCCCCTCCACTGCTTGTACTCTGTATTTTTCAAAATAAATAAATAAACATTTTTAAATAAAAAAAATCAATATCTGCCTTTATTTGTTGAAATGTCTATCCCTCCCCTGCTGTGCTGTAATGGTATTTTTAATGTAAATCTGCTGACCACATATGTGTGGGTCTGTTTCTGAATATTCAATGTTGTGCCTTAGGATTTTCACATCCATATGTAAGATTGAGATTGGCTTGTAATTTTCCTTTTTTATTATGCCATTATCATAGTTTTGTGTCAAGGTCATGATGCCTTCATGAAATAAGTTTCTGTTCTCTCAAAACGTTTGTTAAAACCTGTGTTACATTGATTAAATACTTGGAAGATTTTCTTGGTAAGTTTATCTGAACCTGGAGTTTTCTTTGGGACTATGTAAATTATAGATTAAATGTATTTAATGTATTTGTGAATGTTCAAAAGTTTTACTTTGTCTTGGGTCAGTTTTGATAAGTTGTATTTTTTAAGAAATATGCCCATTTCATCTAAATTTTCAAATTTATTCTATAATTCATAATGTTTCCTTCTAATTTATCTTTATAATATATGTCATATCTGTAGCGATGTCTCCTTTTTTTCATTCTTCATATTGATGATTTGTGCTTTTCTTTTTTCTTAAATCATCTTACAGGCTGTATTCTGGGAACTACCTTATTGTAACCCCCAAATTTTAATATGTCTCATTTTTATTATCAATTTGTTAGAAATATGTTCTGTTTTACATTGTTTCTTCTTCGACTCATGAATTGTTGAAAGTTTATTCTTATTGTTTATTTTCAATCCCTAGTTTACCAAGTGTACTTTTAATTTTTAGAGACTTTAAATTAGTATATTTTTTCCAAAACGATCCTGGACTTTTTTTTGTGTTGTAATTCTTTTATGCTACAATTGTTATGTATTTTAATAAAAAAAATTATATTTCCCTAGTTATAGAATAATGCCTTAGTTTGTGTAGCACCCTAGTAGGGAAGACAGAAGAACAGGTATACATCATTTTTAGTGCTTGAATATGTGCATAGATTCACCACCAGCTTTTTGAAGTCTGTACCCACTCTTTATAGATGTGTTTTTAGGTAGCAACTAGCTCTGCATTGGATATTTGCCTATGATAGAAAAGGTAAAAAAAAAAAACTTTAGGGTTTTACATGATTTTTAATGCAATCTGAAGTTAAAAACAGAACCTTAATAATACATGGCACAACAGAAAGTTTTTCTCAGTAAATGCTTTCAGAATAAGAATTTCCGACTGTCTCATGTATTCACGTACTTAGCTGCACTACAAGAGTCTAAAGCCTGTGTGGGTGGTATCTTCCAGGGAATTATGATGACTATATAGGATCATATGGGAGTAGAAATATTAAAGGCAGCTAAAACCTTGAGTCTTTTTTTTTAATGTTCTATATTGTTTATATTTATTTATTTATATATTTTAATGTTTAGGATAATATACTGCAAAAGCATTAGCAACAAATGTACACGTACCCCATGGAAAAACAGAAAATGATCAGAGCCTGCCAGATACCCCTAAACTTTCTCTAAGAGAGTTTCCAAACCATTGTGAATGAGGGTCGGGGAGAGAGGAGGAGGAGAGAAAGAGAGAGCGAGCGAGCGAGGAAGAGAGCAAGCACTGTGTTTTAATAACTAAGAATTGAGTGTGAAAAAATAAGTAGCAGTGTTTACATAGGAATTGAGTGATCGGATTGCTTCTGTGAAGTGTTAAATAGTATCTAACCTAATTTTCCTGTATTTAATAATTTGCAGCCAGCTCATTCATTCAGCCCATTCAGTTACACTATCACAAGTCATTTAAAGACTGATTAGACAGCTGAGAAGGGAGGTGATGCTGGCAGGATGTGAGCATGGTCCAAGCAAATATCACAAAAAGGGAATAAGTGAATTGGCACCAGAGAGTCAATATTTCTCTTTGGCTTAATGCAGCCTAGCATTAAGGGGAGGGAAGGCTGATGGTCAAAAAATAATCCTTTTATCAGTGTGCCTTGGTGTTTAAGTATTTACTTTTCCATCAGGAATTGACGAAAGCTAAATTTATATTTTACAGTTTACAACTTTCCGATAAATTCTCCTTGAGCACAAGTAAGCGTGTCCTTTTTAAATTTTTTCCTAGGGCTAGAGTGCTTTGTACTTACAGTTGGTTGACACGTGCCTGGCCTTTTGTTGGAATACATGCCATATTACTATATGCAGTTTAGAAGTAACAGGACCTAGTTGTGAATCAGCTTAGACAACTGGAGGAAAAACAATCAGTCATGGCAGCGATAATTAGAATTCATCAGATTATATTCAGATTCTGTCCTGTAACTTCTTTATCCTGATAGTCTCTGAAGCCCATTACAAGATAATCAGAGAAGAGTGGTTCCATTCAACTAACATGTGGTTACTTAGAAGCCATTGAACCACTGGTTCTCTGGTAGTTTGTAAGGAAGATGTTATAATGCACACAAACGTTGTGTATATACCTTTAAATATGCATAGAGGCCCATAGGATATATTTCAATATGAATGGGAATTTTCTACGTTAAATTACCTTGTTTCCATGGATTTAAGCAAGAAAAAAAAATGCAGGAAAATAACAGCGCACATCAGTCTTCCCATCTGATCCTGGGAATTTTGAAGTATTTAGTCTTTACTAATGGCCAGCTAGAAGAGTGGAAGCTGATTTCTATTTTTCTATGGGAGATTTATTTAGAATCAGCCCAGGAGCAACTTATGACTTTTGTTTTTTGGATGAGAGGTTCCCATGACAGTAAATTAAGTGAAGTGTGAAGGTCTTGGGTGCTGAAGTCGGGTGTCCTGCTGTGGGGCTGAGTTTGGTTGATATTGCTGAAGAAACTCATGCCAGTATAATAAATCAGTTGCACAATGTTAGACCAAAAAGGGCTGCAAAAACTGAGACACATGCATGAAAAGACTCAAGGAGAGAAATAATATGATTTGATTTTGATGACCAAGATAATACGTACAGAAGATGTTAGCTGCACATGTTACAGAAGATGTTAGTGCAGATGTTTGCTGCACCAAATTGACACACAACGAGGAAGGGAGATGGAAGGATGGAGAGATGGCTGGATTCCTGAACAAGAAAAAGAATAAAAAGAGGCAAGACATTTGAAATGGAGGTCTACTTGAGATCTTACACATAAAAACATGTTTTTTGGGAACAATCTGCTGCTTGTGAATACATTTGTCAGTGAACCAAAAATGCCCTGTGGGTTAAAGCATTTCCTCACCCATCAGCAACTGAGGATAGCAAAGTACATGTGTAAAAAGGAAATTAAGTTCAATAGCTTTTGCTATGTTTGAATGGGAACATACATCATTTTTGTAAAGCTTCAGTGATATTCTTTAAACTGACAGCAGGTCTGACCGCATTTCCTTCAGTTTCCCATAATGAATGAACTTGTGAACTCCTTAGCCCCGTCTGGCTTCAGACATTTCAATGGTGTTTGGCTCCTTTCAAACTTTCAACTTGGAGGAATTCTCGTTAATTTTGTTTTTATTATGAAATTTTGATTATTTTATGTAGTCACTCATTTTGGGGGAGAGCAGTGGAAAAAGTTACCATTGAAACAGCCTTTTGGGGTTGAGCAATGCCAATCTTTTAGTCACCCAGCATTGATTAGGATAGAAGGGAGAGTGTCGGAATGATACTGTGAGTCACGTATGAGCTATGGGACCAAGAAGATGAATGGCTTGCAGGTATGACCGTGCATAGATCCGAAGTGAAATTAACATTTTATTTATTGTCAAAAGAGGGATTGTGTTATTGAGATGTGCTGATGTGTTTCTCACCTTCATGTGGCAATCTTACAGCTAATATATTAGTTTGGGGGAAATTCTGTTTATTTATGTATGGAGCTAGTTCTTGGCTATCGATGCAAACCAAGAATGACTTTCTGTTCCTTTCATTTTAAACCAATATTCTATGTGATAATTTAATGAATAGATGTATTATCATTTCAAAAAAATCACCAGAAATATTTCAGATCACTATTTATTATGTGTGGAAGTTCTTTTTTTCCACTGTACAATTCCAAAAAATACATATATATGGCTTTTGATAATGCTCAGCATTTTTTGATATGTGCTTTTGTCATATTTAATGCAGTTTTGCCACACAAATAATCATGTGTTAGGAAGTTGTTAAAAACAAGACATCATTGGAATACGTACTGTACGTTTGGGTCTTTACATGGACTATCTTACTTAATATCCATAAAAACCCGAAGCGATAGAAATTATTATATTTACTTTATAAATGGCTGCATGACATTAGGTGATTTATCTATTGTTTTTTATAATGTTTATTTAATTTGGGATAGAGCAAAGGAGGGGCAGAGAGAGAGGGACAGAGAGAGAGAGGGAGAGGGAGAGAGAGAGAATCCAAAGCAGGTTCAGTGCTGTCAGTGCAGAGCCTGACATTGGGCTCTAACCCATGAACCGTGAGTTCATGACCTGAGCTGAAATGAAGGGTCAGATGCTTAACTGACTGAGCCACTCACGTCATGTGACATTGCTTGCCCATTGCTTTCAGTGCAGTAAGTCTTTGAACCACAATTTAATAAAGTCTTCTCTTTTCTCAATGTCTATAAATAAAGATTAAAATAAATAACTCATAATGTCACCACTGAAAGGTAAACACTGGCAGCATTTTCTTGTATATTCTATCAGATTTTTTCTAAGCTAAGATATATCTCCCATCTCATTCCTTTACAGTTAGGGTCTCTGTTGGCAACATAATTCTACTCAGATGGCTTCACCGAAGAGACTTCAATGAAACATGATTTATGTAAGTGTGGTTTTGCCAACAAGGAAGGTTGAGCCACTTGGAAGCTAACACTGGCAGCCTGTTACCTCCCCAGCCTGAGAAGGTCAGGAAAAAAATACAGTTCTAGGAGCCCAGCAAAAGCTAGCCAAGAGAAGGGGCTTTTTACCAGTGGCTATAGTCCAGGAGGGTTGTGACCACTGCTACAAGCACAGGGCGATAATGGAAAAAGAAATTCACCTCCATCTCTTCTTTCTCTCTTTCCATTCTAGTCTTTTTTCTTTCTTTCTTTTCTTGTGGCTTCTACTTTATAGGTTTTTTAAAAAAGTTTTAGTATAGTTGACACACAATGTTACATTAGTTTCAGGCATACAACATAGTGATTTGACAAGTTTATACATTATGCTATGTTCACCACTAGCTTAGCAGCCATCTGTCCCCTTACATCATTGTTACAGCAGCATTGACTGTATCCTTTTTATGCCTGTGACTTATTAATTCCATAACTAGAAGCCTGTATCTCCCACTCTCCTTCACCCGTTTTGCCCAACCCCTTCTCCTCCTCCCCTGTGGCAACATCAGTTTGTTCTTTGTATTTATAGGTCTGATTCTGCTTTTCATTTATTCATTTGTTATTGCTGTTTTAGATTCCACTTATGAGTGGAATCATATGGTATTTGTCTTTCTTGGTCTGACTTAGATACATCCATGCTTTCTCAAATGGCATAATCTCATCCTTTTTTATGGCTGTGTAATATTCCAGTGTGTGTGTGTGTGTGTGTGTGTGTGTGTGTGTGTGTGTAACACATTTTTCTTAACCTTTCATGTATGGACGCTTAGGTTGCTTCTATATCTTGGCTATTGTAATAATGCAATAAACAGAGAGGTTCATATATCTTTTTGAATTACTGTTTTTATTTTCTTTGGGTAAATACCAAGTAGTGTAATTATTGGATTATGTAGGAGTTCTATTTTTAATTTTTTTTTTAATTTTTTTTTTCAACGTTTATTTATTTTTGGAACAGAGAGAGACAGAGCATGAACGGGGGAGGGGCAGAGAGAGAGGGAGACACAGAATCGGAAACAGGCTCCAGGCTCTGAGCCATCAGCCCAGAGCCCGACGCGGGGCTCGAACCCACGGACAGCGAGATCGTGACCTGGCTGAAGTCGGACGCTTAACCGACTGCGCCACCCAGGCGCCCCTATTTTTAATTTTTTGAGGAACCTCTATACTGTATTCTTCAGTGGCTATATCAACTTACATTCTCATCAATAAGACACAAGAGTTCCTTTTTCTCCACATCTTCGTCCACACTTGTTATTTCTTATTTTGATACTAGTCATTCTAACTGGTGTAAGGTGATATCTCATTGTGGTTTTAATTTGCATTTCCTTGATGATTAGTGATTTTGAGCATCTTTTTACATGTCTATATGTCTTCTTTGGAAAAATGTCTATTCAGAGCCTCTACCCATTTTTAAATCGGATTGCTTGGGTTTTTAATTCTTGTTGTTTGTTTTGTTTTGTTTTGGTGTTCAGTTGTGTAAGTTCTTTATGTATTTTGGATACCAACCCCTTATCAATATGTCATTTGTATGTCTTCTTTCATTCAGTAGGGTGACTTCTAGTTTTATTGATTGTTTTCCTTCGCTGTGCAGAAGCTTTTTATTTTGATGTATTCCCAACAGTTTATGTTTGCTTTCCCTTGCCTCAGGAGACATATCTAGAAAAATGTTGCTATGGCCAATGTCAGAGAAATTATTGCCTGTGTTCTTTTCTAGGATTTTTATGGTTTCGAATTTCCCATTTAGGTCTTTAATCCATTTTGAGTTTCTTTTTGTGTATGATATAAGAAAGTGGTCCAGTTTCATTCTTCTACATGTAGCTGTCCAGACTGGAGCCGGGTCTGGACACCATAACTAGCAGATCTGGTACTCACAAGGAGCTTGCCCAGGGTCCACAAGTCCACCAGAGCCCTGGTGGTCCTGGGACACAGGGAAAAAAGCCAAGCTGTGGCTTAAAAGAGTGAAGGAACAGTAGGGACTACTTTCTCCCCCTTCACCTTAGAAGCCCAGACTGGAACCAGGTCTGGCTTATAGTGAGCTTGTCACCTCAGTGAGCCCAAGGTCCACAAGCCCACACCAACCTCTGTGGCACTAGGGCATAGAAAATAAATCACAGGTTTTTTTAAATTAAAAATTTAAAAACTTTTGGGGCACCTGGGTGGCTCAGTCGGTTGAACATCTGACTTTGGCTCATGTCATGATCTCACGGTTCATGGATTTGAGCCCCGCATCAGGCTTTGTGCTGACAGCTTAGAGCCGAGACCCTGTTTCAGATTCTGTGTCTCTTCTCTCTCTTCCTCTCCTCTCCTTGTGCTCTCTTTCTCTCTCTTTCAAAAGAAAAAAAAGCTAAAAAATTTAAAAACTTTTATTTCTTAATTAAAAAATTTGTCTTGTTTTACATTTTTGTTCTGCTTTTTGTTTTTTCTCTTTTTTCTTTTCTATTATTATTATTATTATTAATTTTCTTCTTTCTATAAGAAGCCAGTTTAAAAGGGTTACATGCATATACAGCCACAGCTCCAGCCAGCCATCAAGTTACCAATCACACACTGTGAATAGGGGACATTATACACAATACCACTCCTTCAAATTTAGGAGATGAGCCATTCTTCCTACCCCACAGAAACAGAAAGTCAAGCAAAATGGAGAAGCAGAAGAATATGCTCCAAAAAGAAAGAATGAGAAAGAATCTCAGAAAAAGAGCCAAATGAAAACAGAGATAAATAATATGCCTGATAAAGAATTTAAAGTAATGACTGTAAAGATACTCACTGGGTTGGAGAAAAGAATGGAAGATCTCAGTGAGAACTTCAATGAAGAGACATAAAATATTTAAAAGACCAATCAGAGTTGAAGAATACAATAACTGAAGTAAAAAAACACATTAGAGGGAATCAGCAGTAGATTAGAGGACATTAAAGAATGAATCAGTGATCTGGAAACAGAATAATGGAAAGCACACAAACTGAACAGCAAAAAGAGAAATAAAAAAAGGGTAGATTAAGAGATTTCTGGGACAACAAGTGAACAGACATTCACATTGTAGGGTTCTGAAGACAGAGAAAGGTGTGGAAAACTTACTTGAAGAAAAAGTAACAAAACTTCCCTAATGTAGGGAAGGAAATAGACGTCCAAGTTTATTCTGGTCTTCTAGAATACAGTGAATGCTTTTTGTTGGCAGAACTCAGCTGGAATCTAGCCTTGAAGGGAGCGCAGGTGATATGGGTCGTGGGGGTTAGTCTCTTGGGGCATAGGTTAAGGGTTGGGAAATGTGGAGAAGAACAAACAGGAAAAATCAGAACGAGATCTTACTATGCATAATCATTTTCCATTTTTTTAACTTAACATTTAAAAAATGGCTTTATGGCAGCTTGTCACATGGATATGGATATCCTTACAATGCAATAATCAGATTATTTATAATTTTTATTATTGAAAATGCTACAATAAACATCCCTGTAGGAACATTTTTGTACATATCTTTTTTAGTTTCCTTAGAATAAATTCCAAGAAGAGAAATTGGAGTTTGAAGGTCTGTACATGTTGAGGTGCAATCTAATGCAATATAATGTGGCTATGAGGCGCATGGACTCTTGAAGACTTATTTTCTGTGTTCAAATTCCTGTTCTGGAATTTGAACCAGCTGTGTGACTTTGTTCAGGTGGATTAATCTCTCTGGCACTCAGTGTTTTCATCTTTACAATGGAGCTGATAATAACCATATTTCATAGGGATTTTTTAGGATAAGTTAATAAACACAGAACACTTAAAATTTCTATGACTTATAATAAACACCATATAAATATTAGCTAGTATTATTTGTAAGGCTTTTACATATCTTGACAATCTGTTCTCTAAAAAAGTCTGTACTAATTTCTGTTCCCTTAATAGTATTTAGGGGGCCCATTTCCCCATACCTTCATCATTTCTCTTAATCTTTGCCAGCTTAACAGACCAGACATGGTATCTCATTACCATTTTTATTTTCAGTTGAGATTTGATTTGGAGGTGAATTTATTTCCTTTGATAAGAACGGACTTCAAAATCATGTGATACTTTAGGGTCATTATGACCATCAGTTGTCATGGTACTGTGGTTGTACACAAGTAATGGTTAATATAGAGTTCTGGGTGAGAATATTGGCTGCAGTGTCTAACAGCTTAGTAACTATGTCAATAAGGTACACTAGTGAATATTCATGAAATATTTAGCTCAGCTGAATGAATGCACCACCAAAGGGGTTAAACGAATACAAAGATTTTCCATAATGAAATGCTGGATATATAACAGATGTACAGTTCCAGTGTGGGATGGGCCCACTACTGTTTCCAAACAGCCATCACACAGCTCGAGAAACCATCCTTGCACCTGCTCATGTGGCGTACATCTGTGCTTTGTTGGCAGTCAATGTAGGAGATAGAACTAAACATGATTGCTTTATATCTGTAGTTGTTAGTACATGGTAAGATACTTCTGCTGGTGATTGTATTTACTGCTTCCTCCTTAGTGACCTCATATCTCCTCTCTCAAATTACTTATTCAAATGTGTCACTGTCATCATGTAGCAGGCTAAGCAATTCGTCTACTCTTGAAAACATTTTTCCCAAGCCTGAGTGTAGAGACTCTGGACTAAGGTTTAATGATGAAATTTCAATTGCTCTTCTCGAAATATAAGGGGGTTGGTGCTTCTGATCTGACTCACCTCTGGCATGTCTGTGATGAGGTGGTAACCATGGAGAGGGATGGTGTTTCCTCTTGCTGGCAATTTAGTAAAGGTTGCTAACACAATGAAGTTATCTGTTTGGTGCACGTTAATTTTTGTGGGTGTGTAATGTGATGTCTGAGGGAAAGGAAACCCAGGAGGTTCACGTCTTCATGGAACAGACAGGTTAGATAATTTTCTTAGGGTTAGTTCTTTTGGTGTTTTTCTTAAAAAATCTTCACCTAGCCTAAGATCATATGTATCTTTTCTCTTAGAAGTTTAGAGTTTCAGGTATGGTAGTTAGGCCTAATGGTCTATCTCAAATTAATTATTTGTAATTGGGATGAGGTAAGGTCTCAAGGATCCTTTTTTTCCACTTCTTTTTCTGGTTATTCCAGCTTCATTTGTGGAAAAACTTTTTTCCCCCATTGATTATTCTGGTGACTATTGGAAATCAATTGAACATATATGTGTGGGTATATTTCTTAAATCTCTCTTCTGTTTCATTGACCTATTTTCCCATCAAAATGTTTTTCAAACTATGGTCCACAGACCCATGGGGGTCCCTGAGATCCTTTCAGAGGGTTTATGAAGCCCAAACTATTTTCATAATAATACTAAGATATTATTTGCTTTTTTTCACTGAATTGCTGTTTGCACTGATGACATAAAAGCAATTCTGGGTAAAATTGCTGGTACCTTAGTGTGAATCAAGGCCGTGGTGCCAACTGTGCTCACTGTCATTGTATTTCTCACTGCCATACACTTAAGTCCATGATGAAGTGAGAAAAATGAACTTATTAAATCTGTCTCCTAAGTATACATTTAAAAATATTTCTATTTGATGAAAGTGGGAAGTAGGCATAAAGCAGTTCGATTACATGCTGAAGTTCTGATGGTCGTCTAGAGCAAGAATTGGCAAGCTTTTTCTGTACAGGGCCAGATAGTAATATTTTCAGCTTTACACACAAAATCCTGCAATTTACTCAACCCTGCCACCATAGCATGAAAGCAGTCATAGACAACATGTAAATGAATGGGTATGGCTGTGTTCCAATAAGACTCTATTTACCACAACCCATGTAAAACTGGATTTGGCTTTCTTGGTCATAATTTGTGGACTTCCAGTCTAGAAAAAAAGCACCTGTGAAATTGTTTGATTTGCAGGTTGAATTAAATGCTTTTTTTTTCTTTCTGTGAAACACCATCATTACTTGACTGGCAAACTATGATTGTTCATTCAGATTTGAATATTTGGCAGATATTTTCTCAAAAATGAACAAAGTGAGCCTGTCATTCCAAGGAGATAAACTGACAGCCTGTTGCCATCGATAAAATCATGATTTTGCAAAATATGTATCTGATGCCATGAGCTTGATCACTTACCAATACTTAAAGACATTATTGATAACATTGATGGTGATAGTAATGAATGTGATTTTAAAGTATTTTATAATAAAATGTGTCATCATATGGAAGATACGCTGAACTTGCTGAATCAGTTATTTTCCCAATGACCTATACGAGTTTCAAAAGCGTGTATGGGTAAAAAAAATCTCACAGTACAAGACAGACCAATGGAGCATGTACACTTCATGGTAAGTTTTCAGGTGCTACATTACAACTAACCTTTAAAAAGCTACCACTTGATGAATTTTGTTATGTAATCTTGAAACTTTGTGAACATATTCCTCACTTTCCCAATGCATATCAGTGTATTGCTTGATTTTCTTCATCTGCTTCAACCTAACCAATATAGCAAGGGATTAAATGCAGAACGAGATATGAGAATCCTTAATTCAGTGAAGTCACTTATTATTTTATTTTATTAAAATTTTTTAATGTTTTTATTTATTTAAAAAAATTTTAATGTTTATTATTTTTGAGAGAGATAGAGACCAAGTGCGAGTGAAGGAGGGGCAGAGAGAGAGGGAAACACAGAATTGAAGCAAGCTCCAGGCTCTGAGCTGTCAGCACGGAGCCCAATGTGGGGCTTGAACTCATGGACCGCGAGATCATGACCCGAGCCTAAGTCAGACGCTCAACGGACTGAATCACCCAGGCGCCCCTGTTTTTATTTATTTTTGAGAGAGAGAGAGACAGAGTGTGAGCAGGAGAGGGGTGGAGAGAGAGGGAGACACATAATGTGAACCAGGCTCCAGGCTCTGAGCTGTCAGCACAGAGCACGACACAGGGTTCCAGCTTGTGAACTGACCGATCATGACCCGAGCTGAGGTCGGACACTTAACTAAGCCACCCAGCCGCCCCCAATTAAGTCACTTATTAAAGAGTCCGCTTAGGATCCTCTGTCCTCCTCTCTCTCGTCCCTCCCCTCGCTCATGCGCATACTCTCTCTCTCTCTCTCTCACAAATAAACATTTAAAAAAAAAAGAGATTTTCAAAAATGTAAAACAATGCTAATTTTGTCACTGATTTTTCTTTGTTTTAGAGAATAGTTATTTTTCTTAAAATATTTTTGTTAACATGTAGTTGGTTTATTATTTTTAGATGAATTAAAAAAACAGTTTTGAAAATTTCTGTTCTATATCAAATATGGTAAATATAACCCATATAAACAAAAGCTCATTTGTATCCTCAGTAATTAGCAAGCATGTACAGGAATGCTTAGACCAAAACTCTTCAGAGCTTCTGGTCTGCCTTTTATATCAATACCCCGCTGTCTTTTTAAATTTAAAAATTTTTTTTAACGTTTATTTATTTTTGAGACAGAGAGAGAGACAGAGCATGAATGGGGGAGGGTCAGAGAGAGGGAGACACAGAATCTGAAACAGGCTCCAGGCTCTGAGCTGTCAGCACAGAGCCCGACGCAGGGCTCGAACTCACTGACCACGAGATCATGACCTGAGCCCAAGTCGGACGCTTAACCGACTGAGCCACCCAGGTGCCCCAATACCCTGCTGTCTTAATTATAGCTCCAAAATAAGTCTTAAAATCAGGTAGTAAGTTCTTAAAGGTTATTTTTTTCAGTATTTTTTTTTTGCCAATTTGGGTCCTTTGAATTTTCATATAAAATTTAAAATCAGTTTATCAATACCTTTTTATTATTTTTTCCAGCTTATTGAGTTATTATTAACATCCAGAATTTTAATACAGTGAACGTGTAAAATGTGACAATATGATATGGGCTATATTGTGACATGATTCCCACATGGAATAAGTTAACACATCCATTACCTTATATAGTTACTTATTTTGTTTGTTTTTGTGACAATTCTTAAGTTCTGCTTAGCAAATTTCAGTGATACAGTGCATTATTATTAACTATAGTATGATGTAATCCATTAGATTCTCAGACCTTACTAATCTCATAACTGAAAGTTTGTATCCTTTCACCAACTTCTCTCATCCTCACCTTCCCAGCCCCTAGCAATCACCATTGTACTGTTTCTGTGAGTTTGCCTTATTTTTATTTAAAAATTTTTAATTCCACATATAAGTGATACTGTGAAGTATTTGTCTTCATCTTATTTTACTTAGAAAAATGCCCTTTGGATACAGGAGTACTGATGCATAGGGGCACTTGTACCCCAATGTTTATAGCAGCACTCTCAACAATAGCCAAATTATGGAAAGAGCCTAAATGTCCATCAACTGATGAATGGATAAAGAAATTGTGGTTTATATACACAATGGAGTACTACGTGGCAATGAGAAAGAATGAAATATGGCTCTTTGTAGCAACGTGGATGGAACTGGAGAGTGTGATGCTAAGTGAAATAAGCCATACAGAGAAAGACAGATACCATATGTGTTCACTCTTATGTGGATCCTGAGAAACTTAACAGAAACCCATCGGGGAGGGGAAGGAAAAAAAAAAAAAGAGGTTAGAGTGGAAGAGAGCCAAAGCATAAGAGACTCTTAAAAACTGAGAACAAACTGAGGGTTGATGGGGGGTGGGAGGGAGGGGAGGGTGGGTGATGGGTATTGAGGAGGGCACCTTTTGGGATGAGCACTGGGTGTTGTATGGAAACCAATTTGACAATAAACTTCATATATTGAAAAAAAAAAAAAAAAGAAAAATGCCCTTTGGGCTCATCTGTGTTGTCACAAATGGCAGAATTTCCTTGCCTTCCCTTGCCTTCCCTTTCCTGACCTTCCCTGCCCTCCCCTTCCCACTTAATAATATTCCGTTATCAATATGTATATACTACATATTCTTTATCTTTGAAGGCCTTGTAAGATTTTTTCTATACATTGGCTATTGTGAATAATGCTGCAATGAACATGGGAGTGCAGATACTGCTTGAGATAATAATTTCTTTGAAAAATGTCATTGAAATTTTGATAGGGATTGCATTGAATCTGTAGATGGCTCTGGGTAGTATGGACATTTTGACAGTATTAATTTTACCAATCCATAAGCATAGAATATCTTTCCCTTTATTTGTGTCTCCTTTAATTTCTTTCATTAGCATTTTATGGTTTTCAGTGTACAGATCTTTCATCTCCGTGGTAAA
Source organism: Leopardus geoffroyi (assembly GCF_018350155.1). NCBI lineage: Eukaryota > Metazoa > Chordata > Mammalia > Carnivora > Felidae > Leopardus > Leopardus geoffroyi. Next base: position 52,931,392 of record NC_059341.1, read on the forward strand.
ATTTATCCCTAAGTATTTTATTTATTTTTTTATACTATTTTAAGTCGAAGTGTTTTTTTTTTAATTTTTTTTTAAGGTTTATTTAATTTTGAGACAGAGAGAGACAGAGCATGAACGGGGGAGGGTCAGAGAGAGAGGGAGACACAGAATCTGAAACAGGCTCCAGGCTCTGAGCGGTCAGCACAGAGCCTGACGCGGGGCTCAAACTGACGGACTGCGAGATCGTGACCTGGCTGAAGTCGGATGCTTAACCGACTGCGCCACCCAGGCACCCCTGGAAGTGTTTTCTTAATTTCTTCCCAATAGTTCATTTTAGTTGATTTATTTTAACTGATTTCTGCCCCCCCCCCCCCAATTTATTGAGTTCCTTTAGGTAAAAGGCACTATATTAGGCATGTATAGTTACATGAGTGTTCACATGTTTTTTAGATCATTTTAGGTGTTAGCACTGAGGGAAAGTAAATGCAAAATACTGAACACTTTTGGAGTTGATTTCTATGTTCCTACTCTCCAAGTCTAGGTGAGGAAGTAAAAACCAGGCATAGGTCGGGGCAACTTGTACATGAAGATATATATATATTTTCATGTAAAATACCTGGTTTAAAGGCTGATACTTTGGCTATTTTCCACTGGTGGCTTTCTCCTTATTTTATATGAATAATCCTTTCCTAATGGGAATTGTTTATATGTGAAGTGAAGTAGAAAAGGGCCACTGTTTAGTCATAGATTTTATTTTTAAGAAAAACAGTGAACCCTCTTACAGTAATGAATATACGTCTTGAATAAATGCTTTATTCACTGTAGTCATGCTTTCTAGCTTTTATAATGTTCACTTTTTCCCAGAATTTAAAATAAGATAATATTCTAGAAATTGATTATAAAAAGAGATGAGAAGAGATTAATATCTATTAATAGGAAGTAGGCTAAATAGCTTTGATTGGAGTCCTGTATGGGTGTTAACAATTATGGTGTAGATTCAGTGGTAGAGAAACACCTCTAATCCACATTACTGAATAAAAATGTCGGTTATACACAGGATTGTATGATTTCATGTATGTGAAAAGTATTTATGTATATGTATCGAAATGATTAAGATAATATTTACAAAAATATTCACAATGTCTGGGTAGTAGTATTTAAGGTTTTCTTTTTAAACATTATACTTTTATATGTCCTTGGGATTTTCGAGGTCATCTGTCATCATATTTATAATCCTCATTTTGCAGAAAAAGCAGATAAATTTGCCAGTTTTGTATAATTATGTTACTTGTTTTATAGTTATTCAGATGCTATGTTACATATCATTTTGATGATATATTATCCATATTATTTCCTTGGTTTTATTCATTTCAACTCAACACATTTTTATGTGGTGCACCTGCTAACTGGTATAATGGAAAGTATATTGCATTAATTATTTTGATCTGGGTTAAAATTCAGACTTCACCACTTAACACCTGTGTTATGCTGGCTAGGCCAATTCCATATTCTCTTCCTGCCTGTTTACTCGTGCTTCAATCAAATCTACCTTACAGGATTACTGTCATCACCAGAGATACTATTTAAACATTTGTGAGCAGAGAAGCTAGTGCTTATTGGGTTCTCCAAAGACAGTATTACGTTTACTACTGTCACTACTGCTGGTGTCATGCATGCAGTTAGATGCCCAGCACAGTAATGTGCTATGCAACAGGAATTCAAAGATAAAAACTCCCTGACTTCTCTCCTCTGAACTCGGGAAACTCATCATCTAAGTGGAGAAATAGAAACATAAGGAAAGCAGGTCTTATGCCACAAGATTTGCAGAGTGTCTGTGAAAAAAGGAACACAAAATATGTGAGCAAATGGAAGGGACTTTAGCTGGAGGGACCAAGCAACCTAAAGGTTTCTGTTTTTAACAAATAAACTTTCTCCCTGTTTTCCCTCTTTCATCTCTCTTAGAGTTCTAGATTCAAGGAGTAAACTTGGCAGGAAATATTTTGGGTGTTTATAATATATTAGTGCTCTTCTGTGTGCTAGGAATAATTTCATATTTATGAGTTGTCAACCTCTTCCCATTACAGAGAGCCTGGGGATTTTGCATTTTGTGAAAAATTGGGTTAAGTAGCTTCTAAGTTCTCCAACTTTAGTGGTGAACAATTTCTATGATTAGCTTCTACTATCTATCTTATATCTTAGAAAAAATTTTAATGCTTATTTATTTTTGACAGAGAGAGAGAGAGAGAGAGAGAGCACGAGCCGGGGAGGGGCAGAGAGCGATGGAGACACAGAATCTGAAGCAGGCTTCAAGCTCTGAGCTGTCAGCACAGAGTCCGATGCAGGGCTTGAACCCACAAACCATGAGATCATGACCTGACTTGAAGTCGGACGCCCAACTGACTGAGCCACCCAGGCACCCCCTGTTTTATATCTTTATTGTGTATATAAATAAGCTATAACTTTCAAACAACGTAACAGTGGTAAGTTTTACATAAAGAAAACATACTATTATATAGCACCAACCTTCCTCTGCCATTGGGACTCTGATACAGGCTTTATTGTGAGTAGCCTTGATAACAACCACTCTTAGGAGATTCATTGCAGTCAAGATCAGGAGCTCATTTTAGAAAATCATTTTCTGTTCTGGCCTCTTTTATAAAAATGTTTACTTTTGAGAGAGAGAGAGAGAGAAAGGGAGAGGGAGAGAGAGTGAACACACAGTGGGGTGGGAGGGGCAGAGAGAGAGGGGGAGACAGAGAATTCCAAGCAGGCTCCATGCTTTCAGCAGCACAGAGCCCAACAGAGGGCTCAAACACAGGACTCGTGAGATCATAACCTGAGTGGAAATCAAGAGTGGGACATTGACCTACTGACTGGCCTCTCTCTCTCTCTTTTTTTTTTTTTTTTTGAGTTACAAGCTGAGTGTGCCTAGCTTTCTCAACCTTGTCATTTTGGATCTTGATTCAGGAAGAATTGATAATCACAAAAGGAATTAAAGGATTTTTGCTGCATGAGTACTTTTGGAGTTGACTTGATGAGCTCCATTCTAGAGTAATACTTGGCTACACTTTTGGTGAGCACAGCATAACATACAGAGAAATTGAATCACTGTGTTGTATACCTGAAACTATTGTAACATTGTCAACTATGCTCAAATTAAAAAGATGGAAAAAAAAAAAATCAGCACTTGGCTTCATACTAAGCCACTGGGGTAGCTTACTCAAAAAGCTATCTTATGGGCTGGACATAGTTGAGAAAGTGAACCTGATATTGAAAAAAAATCAGAATCACAAAGCTTCTATTTGAATTGGTGTCTCCTAGATGATAGTTTGTTTCTTTGGTCTTTCTTTCTGTGCTTACTTCTTTTTTCTTATGATACCCTATATCCTATAATAGGTGACCTTTACTTAGGAGTGAAGAGAAATTTGGTTGCTTTTGTTGAAGCAAGGGCATGGTTAACCTTTTTCTCAGTTCCCATTATTATTGCTTTTTGCTACTGTTACTCTGCGAGGCTCATTGAGACTCTCTATATAAGGCAGCTAAATGGAGAAGAATGTCCTTTTCAAGTAAATTTTAAAACATGTTGAGTTATAGAATAAAGTAAAAATGGGTGATGGTTGGGGAAGGGAAAGATTTTCCAAACTAGATCTGCAACAAAATTTTGATCTTATAAAAAGGAGAGAGACAGTAGCTAAAAGAGAAAATGAGACAAAACGGAAACCTTATGATTCACACCTGAAACATACCCTTTTGCAAGTTTTAAAAAATAAAGAATAACTTTCACCATCTTATCTTCCATTTCTCCACTTTTTAGTAATGCAGCAAACAGAAAACATGCAGCAGGAAGGACTAAATAGCATATACTGAGAAATAGCTTATTTCTAGCCAGGTTTTTTGAAACTCAGGGATTTCAGATATACTGGGTACATTCAAATGTTGAATTCAGACTGGATTCTTACTCTAAGGCCCTCCTCCAAATGATGAGACCCAGTTGTTGATTCTAATAATAAAGGAAGAGAAATAAGTAATTGGAAAGGAGAAGGAGAAAAAAAATAAATAAGGATTTCCAGAAGAAAATAAGCCTTCGATGTGCCTTACCCGGGCCTCCCTGCAAAGGGAGGAGAGGGAATGCAACCTTGTGCCACATCAAGCACTCCAGGGTAGTTGATGAATATCTATGTCTTATGTTACCTACTCGACACAGTGTCTTTTTGAAAGAAAAATGTTGATCACATTAATGAAATTCTATTGTATGATGGCCAAAGAAGGTGATACCGAGGTACACGATGGTTTTGCTTTTAGTTGGCAAACTCTGCTTATCATTTGTATATGTGCTCCCTCCCCTGCAAATTCAGCTTGAGATTATAATTGATTAATCAATAAAACACTTAGTAAAATATTCCCATCCGGTACATATTTGATGTTGATTCTGATCACCTTACTTTGATGAACCTCAGAGCAGTGATTAGTCATTTTAATTCATGGACGTGGGGCGCCTGGGTGGCGCAGTCGGTTAAGCCTCCGACTTCAGCCAGGTCACGATCTCGCGGTCTGTGAGTTCGAGCCCCGCGTCGGGCTCTGGGCTGATGGCTCAGAGCCTGGAGCCTGTTTCCGATTCTGTGTCTCCCTCTCTCTCTGCCCCTCCCCCGTTCATGCTCTGTCTCTCTCTGTCCCAAAAATAAATAAACGTTGAAAAAAAAAATTTAATTCATGGACGTAATGACGTAGTTTCCCTACATGGAGGTAATGGGGAAAAAAAAAAAAAAAAGGAAAAGAGCTTTTAAACTCAACTTGAATCTTCATCTCTGATTTATACCGCATAGTGTCCCGGGCGCTTGTTAAAAACACAGATGCCCAATATCTAGGCCAGTTTCGCTCAATCAGGAATGGTGGGGATGGATTCTGCCCCCACGTGCTCCCTGAGCGCCCCAGGTGTAGAGGCTGGGCAGGTCTGCGCAGCTGGAAATGGTTAAGGGTTTTCCCGTGGCAGCACAACGGATTCTATTCTCTGAGATGTGTTTCCTTCAGCCAAATTTACAGCCATCTCACCAATGCTTTATATTCCTTGGCTTTTCAACCGGGCCCCTCCTTACTACCCAGAAAAGTGTCTGCTCCTCAATTGCCTGGGGAACGGAGACAAGAGATAAGACACCACCTCATGGACTCGCTTCTGTCAAGGAAGGGGTGGAAGAGTATTCCGGTATGCCTTGTTGTTATTGTCTTTTATAAAACCTACCGTGCTTCTCAAATCAGTACAAGCAGCGCAGCCTAGAGCTGAATTCGAGGATTGAATGGTGACAGCCAGAAAGGCTTCTCAGCTACCTCGCTCTTTATCTTCCTCGGGCAATAATGTAACAAGTGACAGCTTCGCATTTTAAGACCTGGTCCCAGGGAGGAAATTCTCACTGGTAGCTGTTGCCAGACAAGAAGCCTCTTGTGCCAGAATGTTTTATAGCCCTCCTTGGCGTTCTGACCACTCTTGAGATAGAGCCAACATTTTATTCTATTTTGACTTTGACTATAACGATCATTTCCTCAACCAGCAATTATAACATTGTAGGCTAATCTTCTTAGTTTTCGGCAAATGTCTTTAGCTCTTGCAGTGCTAGTGAAGGTCTGGGTATTTTATGATAAAAATAAGAATTAAATATGCAACTTGCCCATAAGGTGTTTATAGGCTAATAAATAAATCGCTTGTTATTCGCTGAAACTGAATGGCGAAGGTAATTCATTGCAGTAGGGGAGTAAAAGCTAACTGTTATGGGAAGTTTGGGTGGCATTGTGGGCTGGTTTGTGGATTTCACCTTGAAAGATACCCGGGTGGGAACCTCTGGAGATGGGCCTGTTGGCAGAGCAAAATGGAAAGGCACAGAAGTGGGAAAGTGTGAGGCTCATTATGAGGGGACAGTGAATAGTTCAGATTGGTTACTGGAAAGTGGGGTCGGGTTAAAGAGAACCTTGACTGTCAGGTTAGGGCATTTGGAATTGCCCTTTGGCTAATGAAAAAGCAGTAGAATTGTTTAAACTGGGAACCGTGTTCTTCACGAAGATCACTCTGGCAGCGGGAAGTAAAAGTGACCAAAAGAGTAAGAGACTGGAAAGAATGAAGACTTATTAGGGGTAAACTTTAGTCTTGCTTTAAAATTAAGAGCACCTGTTATATCTCTGTGATGTTTAAAATTCATAAAGCAGTCAAGGCATGAGCCCTCCTGTGGAAAATTCCATTAGTGACAGACTCTGACAAGGAAACATGAAAGCACGTTTGAATTTGAAGGCTGTATCAACATAATGTTTTTGCTACTACTGGATTTTTCTCTGATGCCTTTAGCTCTTTAAGGTATTTTTACAATTAATGTGGGACTGCGGCCTCATTTTAACAGCACGTACCTAATCTGGAAGCACAGCTCTGATCTTGGAACCCTCGGCCTTTCTCTCTTGTTACTGTCTTCCCTACTTTTCTCCTAGTCGAGTGGATGTGGAGTGCTGGCTCGCCTCAAAAACAGTCATTGAATCGCATATGTATCCTCTTTCTATTCATTTAAGGGAGAGATTTTCCTTGTTTATACAACCACAAGTTCTACATTTTATTTCAGGAAAGCAGAACTCCTGCTTTCTTGAGATGGTAAAAGATGGTGTCAGAAATGTCCGCGAGATGCCAAATGAAAAAATTGGTGAGTCGTGTGAAAAGCGACTGTTCCTCTGCTTCTGTGTTTCTTCTCCATCTATCAGCTTTGTGGGTTTAAATGGGCCTCCAACAGCGTCTAGCACTGGCAGATTTCAATGCTGGCGAGATAGTATTTGAACTGATCTTTTTCTTCCTCGCTGTGCCTAATGGATTACTAAATTTAAGTGCTCAGGGCATAGATTTGCCCTCCTTTGTGGATACATGGCTCTTATTGACGTCACTGGGAGCCCTGTGTCTCTGCAGGGCAGACTTTGGCACTTCCATGTAGAATAGTTTTAGACTATAAAATTGAATTACAAAGGTATTGCATCTGCTTTTTATATAGACATTGTTTGGTTTATTAAAGAATGCTTCATACATCTAGCCAATTGTGCAGGACCTACATATTTAGCTCGGTGAACTATTTTTAGAAGTTATATAAAAAGGAGAGTGAACTTTTAATTTAAAATCAGGGTTGTTTAGGGTTGGATTTATAGAAATCAGAATGATAATGTAGTTAAAAGGAAGCTTATTATGAAACCATACTTATTTTTATCAGGTGTGCTGGTTAGTAAAATTTAGTTTTATGAAAACACAAATGAAAATGGTAAACAATGTATTAAGCAGATCCTGCTTTTTTTTTTTTTCTGGTATTGGTAGAATTTCATGGAACCTATTTGTTTCTGCAGAGTCAGGATACAGGTAACTGAGGGGTCTTTCCTCTCTCTCCTCTGGATCCCATATCTGTAGCCAAAAGTTGATGTTAAACCTCTTTCCTTCTACCTCTTCACTTGCCCTGTCTCCCCTCCAGCCCAAAGATAAGGGCAGGTGTCTGTGAGGATTGTACTGGAGCCAATCCTGCGTAGTGGTTAGAGAATAAACTAGAACCATTCGACTAAACCTGTCCCCGGTGATGGTGGCTACAGTCCCTAAGTCCTGATTCTGTCTCCTAAACTTGTTTTCTGAGCAGGAACAATGCCAACTTTTTGTTTCTTTACATGCATTTGTTGTGTGCCTGAGTAATTTTGATTGTGCAGTCTCCTAGATGATGTGTCAGGACTTCAACACCGACAGGTCCACAACGCTTTTCATCCTGTAAGTCACTGGACACTGTCATCATTGCCAGACGAAATCTCAGACTCTTCGATATCATTCTAATATTGCAAATTGGAATTCAACCCACGAAAAGTTGTTTTTTTGAGGTATTGCTTTGAAATGAAGAAAAGAACTCGTATAAAATTTTTGAGCTTTTAAAAACAACAACAACAAACCCTAAAAAGAGTAAGATATTTGAACTTTTGCTAGCTGTTCAGTTTTAGCTCTGTTGGCACATTTGCTCTCTGAAATAGAACAATGTTCAGAATTTTAAGAGTATAGCCCTTCAGTATAATCTAACGAATATCTCCTGGGGATAATCACGTATAAATTCGAACACAAAAGCCTGGGGGCGAAATTGGTGCCATTGGCAGAAGTACCGACACTGGCCAACCCCGGCTCCTGATAGTGATGCATTATCTTAAGAAAGATATAGGAATTCCTCATGACTTTGTACTTTATTGTTTCAAGTCTGCTTCTTTGGAAAGCATGCCAGCAAGAGGACACTGTGGAGAGAGCCAGACATTTCTGTGATCCCAGCATGTTTCAATGTTGCTACGGTAGACATGAAAATAAACAAAGATTGCCTCGTCTCCCAAGTGGAAACATTTCACCTCTCTAACTACAAAATTGTAGAGCCCAACAGGACACAGTAGGAGATATCATAAGTCAGTAAGACCGGGAGCACTTGGAATCCCTGAGCTTATACATCATTTTGTTCACCTCTTCCTTTTATAGATGAAGAGATGGTGAATGGGAGAAATTAAGTGATAATTGCACAGCTACATAGTGACAGGTTTGGAACTGAAGCCAAGTTTCCTGGTTTATTATTCCAGTATGGTTTCTTCTGCATTGGGGCTAATTAGTTGTTGGAAAGTTGTTTTGTCCCCTTGCCCTGCCTTTCTTCATGCTTCCCACACTCTTATTTTTTTTCCCCACACTCTTATTTCCAGCATGTATTTCTGGTGGTGAGGGGATGGGGTAGTAGGGTTGTTAATAATTGCACAGTCTCTCCATATGAGAGATTGCTGCCCCCTTCCCCACCCCCCATTCCACTACTTTTCCCATTTCTGCCATCAAACAACATCGTGATGTGGCATTTGGGCCTGTCCTTCCTGGGCAATATCCAGACTCTGGATTTTCTAAACCTTCCAATAAACACTTGCTATGTGTACCATTTCTTCAAATGGTAACTTTGGAACACCTGAAAAAAATTGCATTTTACTGAAGTACTTCCTGTACCCAAAAGTTGGATTAAGAGTGGAGATTTCTATGGGCAGAAGACAGGAACAGACATTGCTCCAAAGAAGACATAGAGAGAGCCAACAGACACATGAAAAGTTGCTCAACATTGCTTATCATCAGGGAAATGCAAATCAAAGTTACGAAGAGATACCACCTCACATGTGTTGTAATGACTAAAATAAAAAACACAAAAACAACAAGTGTGAGAGGGTGTGGAGAAATAGGAACACTTGTGCGCTATTGGTGGGAATGCAAACTGGTACAGCCATGATGCAAAACAGTATGGAGGTTCCTCAAAAAGTTAAAAGTAGAACGACCATATGATCTAGTAATTGCACTACTGGGTATTTACCCGCCCCCCCCAAACTTAAAACCACTAATTAAAAGGGATACATGAACACCTATCTTTATTGAAGCATTATTTTTTAAAAAAAAAATTTTTTTTCAACGTTTATTTATTTTTGGGACAGAGAGAGACAGAGCATGAACAGGGGAGGGGCAGAGAGAGAGGGAGACACAGAATCGGAAACAGGCTCCAGGCTCTGAGCCATCAGTCCAGAGCCTGACGCGGGGCTCGAACTCACGGACCGCGAGATCGTGACCTGGCTGAAGTCGGACGCTTAACCGACTGCGCCACCCAGGCGCCCCTATTGAAACATTATTTATAACACCCAAATTATGGAAGCAGCCCACATATCCATTTATAGGTGAGTAGGTAAAGAAGAGGTGGGGTGTATATATATATATATATATACACACACACACATACACATACATACATGCAGTGGAATATTAGCCACAAAAAGAATGAAATCTTTCCATTTGCAACAACATGGATAGACCTAAAGAGTATAATGCTAAGTGAAATAAGCCACTCAATGAAAGACAAAAACCATATCACTCCTATGTGAAATTAAAAACCAAGACAAATGAGCAAAGGAAAAAAAAAAGAGACAAACCAAGAAAGAGACTCTTAACTGTAGAGAACAAACCGATGGTTACCAGAAGGGAGGTAGATGGGGGGATGGGTGAAATAGGTGGTGGGGATTAAGGAGTGCACTTGTTATGATGAGCACAGGGTGATGTATAGAATTGTTGAATCACTGTATTGTACACAGGAAACTAATATAACAGTGTATGTTAACTATACTGGAATTAAAGTAAAAAAAATTAAAAAAAAGAAGGGACATTTCTTGGATTCTTTCAGATTGGTGGAAAGGACTTTGGGGAACAGTAATCTTTTGCCCTAACACAAATTACAACAAAAGTTACTTTTTTGCTCACTTGTAGGTCAGATGTTGGTTCTGTTTTTCTCAGCTCTAATTAAACAGGGAGGGACATTTCTGCTCAAGAGCATTGCACAGTTTTAACATGAATGCCATTGTTAACCATTATTTTAATGGAAGGTCTTAAGTCTAAACACTTTAAAACTGGATTTTAGAGCTACTGAAACAAGATGAACTTATAGATACATTTTTCCCTTCCTTATTGAGCTATAACTCACGTAGAGTGAAGTGCACCCAATTTTACACATTTACACCTCCATTCAACCACCTCCCAGATTAAATTTTAGAATATTTCCAGCACCCCAGTAGACTTGCTTATGGAGATACTTAGAATTTTCTCATAGCCCTTTGTGACACCTCTAAAGACTTATTTGGCCACTGGTGTTATCTTGGTAGCCATATTTTCTACTTCATCTGCTAGACTTAAAAATGTGCATTTGTTATCAATAATTAGGACAGCAGATAAAGCCCTTAGACCTGAAATTTCATAATCCATGAACCTTGGTTGGCAATAAGAATTGGGCCTAATTCTCCTCTGGATACTGTTCTGTTCGTTGCAGAGGACTTAACCTCAACATGTTTCTAATCTCTTGTCTTAGTTTTTTTTTTGGCTCTAATAACAAACTGCCACAAACTGGGTGGCTTATAAAAAACAGAAATTTATCTCTCATGGTTTTGGAAGCTGGAAATCTGAGGTCATGATGCCAGTATTGTTGGGTGAGAGCCCTCTTCAGGGTCACACAGACCTCTCCTTATATCCACACATAGGGAGCTCTTTAGAGCTTCTTTTAGAAAGGCATCAATCCCATTTATAAAGCCTCTTCCCTGTGGCCTAATCACCTGGCAAAGGCCCCACCCCTCCTAACACCATCATACTGAATATTAGGATATAACATTTGAATTTGGTGGGGGGGGTGGATCACAAACATCAAACCACAGCATATCACAAATTTCTTCACAGGCATTATGTAAAATGCAGAGCAAGTACGGGGCACCTTGGTGGCTCAGTTGGTTAAGCTTCTGACTTTGGCTCAGGTCATGATCTCGCGGTTCATGGGTTTGAGCCCTGCGTTGGGCGCAGAGCCTGGAGCCTGCTTCAGCTTCTGTGTCTCTCTCTCTCTCTGCCCCACCCCTGCTCACGCTCTGTCTCCCTCAAAAATAAATAAACATTAAAAAAATAAAAAATAAAATATAGAGCAAATATAGGGACAATAGTAATATCCTGATTTCAAATTTTACTTGCCCCCATAGAACTAAAAAACTCGGTATTGTATCTGTTGTCAGTGTTTTTTGGATGCCTAGAAGGTATGAACAAAGAGACTTTAGTTGTATACAATTAAGGGACTTATTTAAGACCATAAAGAAAGGCCAGCCTAAAGCATACTATAATTTGTTCCTTTTGAGAAATTAAAACATTTAAATATTAAAAACTGGAAGTTCAGCCTTTCAGGCCTTCTGCCAGTCTTCCCTTGACTTTAAAAATCTTGACCATTTTATTTAGCAATGAGAGAAACACAGTTTGGGGTTGACTGTATTTAAGATTTGTGCAAGAGCCTTTAACACCTCCCTACTTGTTCTAGATAGTGACTATTTCTTCTAGGAATTAAGCAAATATGACTTGTTTCACTGGTTTCCTAATAGTGAGGAAGGACTTTAAAAAAGAGATAAAGTTTTGTTTTCTTTTTCTTTCTTTCTTTTTTTTTAATAGAGAGAGGGAGGAAGAGAGAGAGAGAGAGAGAGAGAGAGAGAGAGAGAGAATATGAATCTCAAGCAGGTTCCAGGCTTAACACGGAGCTTGAAGTGGGGCTTGATCCCACAACCCTGGGATAATGACCTGAGTTGAAATCAAGAGGTGGAGGCTTAACTGACTGAGCCACCCAGGTGCCCCAGTTTTGTTTTCTTTCCTATTGAACAATTCTTTTCCTTGAAATATTGTAAAATAGTATGTCAAGGTATAAACATTTGTCTGGATTTAAGATGTTGTTTTGTTTTCTATTTTGGGGATAATCTTTGCTTTTGTCTTCTTTGCTTGAACTTTTTTCCCAACAGCAGGAGAGCAGTATCTGATCTCATATTATGCTCATTAGCATCTGAGAGTGTTAAGTAAATGAATGGATTGTGTAACTAATGAAATGTTTTTGCTTTAGACTATTTAGATTATAAAGTTGAGCTGATTTTCTTAAAGCAATAGGCTTTCTTATAGCATAATTTAAGATTTTGAATTCTGGGCAGAATTGGTGAGGACTGGAAATTGGTATTTCTAATGGCAATGTGCTAATTGTATTTAAAAATCCTGCTTTTTTTTGTGAAATGGAGACTTTCAGGTATTAAATATATATAAAAAAGGAAGGCAAAGGTGCAGTGAGGTTATGCCCTTTTCTCAGATTATTTTTACTAATGGGACATTCATATTAAAGGGTAGCAGAATATGCCACCCCACAATATGTCTCTTTGGCATAAGGAATATTCTGAACTGATTATTTTGAAAAACTGTAGACACAGAAGAAGCTCTGAAAACAGACTGAAAGTTACCCTTTTTGAGGGAAATTTACCTTAGAAAGGGGCCTGTGCCAGAAAGAGAGCTATTACCAGAGATAACTTTTTTTTTTTAATTCAAGCATAATTGGCATACAATATTCTATTAATTTCAGGTGTATATCATAGTGCTTTGATATTTTTATATATTGCAACGTGATCCCTATGATAAGCCTCATTACCATCTGTCTCTGTACAAAGGTATTATAATGTTACTGGCTATATTCCTTGTGGTTTACCATATATCATCATGATTTAGTTGTTTTATAACTGGAAGTATGTACCTCTCAATCTCCTTCACCTATTTTGCCCACCTTCATCTTCTCCTCACTCTGGTAACCAGCAGTTTGTTTTCTGTATCTGGGACCCTGTTTCTATTTGTTTGTTTATTTTGTTGTTTAGATTCTACATATAAGTAAAATCATATGGTATTTGTCTTTTTCTATCTGACTTATTTCATTCAGTGTAATATGCTCTAGATCCATCCATGTTGTCATGAATAGCAAGATTTTATTCTTTTTTATGAGTCTTATTCCATGTGTGTATATATATATATATATATATATATATATATATATATATATATACACACACATATATACACCACATCTTCTTTATCCATTCACCTACTGATAGACACTCGGGCTGCTTCCATATCTTGACTATTGTAAATAGTGCTGCAATAAACATAGGGGTGCACATATATTTTTTTTTAAAGTTTATTTATTTTTAGAGAGAAGGTGCATGTGAGAGGGGGACAGCAGAGAGAGAAAGGGAGAGAGAGAATCCCAAGCAGGCTGTGTGATGTCAATACAGAGCCCGACAGGGTCTCGATCTCACGAAACATGAGATCATGACCTGAGCTGAAATCAAGAGTTGGCCACTTAACTGCCTGAACCACCCAGGTGCCCTGGGTGCACGGATCTTTTTGAATTAGTGTTTCCATTTTCTTTAGATAGATATCCAGAAGAAAAAGTGCTGGGTCATATGGTACTTCCATGAACATTGTGTAATATACAGAATTGTTGAATCACTGTGTAGAAACTACTAGTTTTTTTTCTGTATTTATGAGTCTGTTTCTGTTTTCATTCGTTTTTCAGATTTCACATGTAAGTGAAAATACCGTAGTATTTGTCTTTGTCTGACTGACTTCACTTAGCATAATACCCTCTATGTCCATCCATGCTGCTGAGAATGGCAAGATTTCATTCTTTTTTATGGCTAAGTTGTATAATTGTATAAATGTATGTATATATATACATACACACACACACACACACATATGGTCTGTATATATCTATGTGTGTATCTGTGTACATATATACATAAGGATATATATGTGTGTATGTGTATATATGTGCATAGATATACACATAGATACATACATACTACGTCTTCTTTGTCCTTTCACCTATTGATGGACACTTAGGTTGCTTCCATACCTTGACTATTGTAAATAATGCTGCAGTGAACATAGTGTACATATATCTTTTTGAATTAGTGTTTTCATTTTCTTGATAAATACCCAGAAGCAGAATTACTGGGTCATATGGTACTTCTATTATTAACTTTTTGAAGAACTCTTATATTTTGAAGAACCTCTACTATATTCTGTAGTGGCTGCACCAATTTACATTTCCACCAACAGTGCATGAGGGTTCCTTTTTCTTTACATCCTTGCCAGTACTTATTATTTTTTTGTCTTTTTGAAGCTAGCCATTCTGATTGGTGTGAGGTGATCTCTCATTTGGCTTTGATTTGCATTTCTCTGATGATTAGTGATGTTGAACATCTTTTCATGTGTCTGTTGGCCTCAAAGAATGAATCTGGATGCATTCCTTCCTCTTCTAATTTTTTGGAATAGTTAGAGAAGGATAGGTATTAACTCTTCTCTAAATGTTTGGTAAAATTCACCTGTGAAGCTATCTGGTCCGGAAAGTTTTGTTTTTGGAAGTTTTTTGATTACTGATTCCACTTTGTTACTAGCAGTTGATCTGTTCAGGTTTACTATTTCTTCCTGATTCAGTCTTGGAAGATTGTAAGTTTTTAAGTTGTCCAATTTGTTGGCATATACTTTTTTATAGTAGCCTCTTAAAATCCTTTGTACTTCTGTGGTGTTGGTTTTTTCTTCTCCTCTTTCATTTCTGATTTTAGAGTCCTTTTTTTTTCTTGATGAGTCTTGCTAAAAGTTTATGGAATGTCTTTTTCTTCCTTTCACATTCAGTCTGTATGTGTCTGTAGGTCTAAAAGGAGTCTCTTGTAGGCAGCACCTAGATGGCTCTTTTTTGTTTGTTTGTTTGTTTGTTTTTGTTTTTGTTTTTTGTCCATTCAGTCACCTGTGTCTTTTGATTGAAACATGTAGACCATTTGCATTTAAAGTAATTACTGATGGGTATATACAGTCTGTCAGTTTGTTATTTTCTGGTTGTTTTTATATTTCTTTCCTGTTCTTTTCTCCTGCTCTTGCTCTCTTGTGATTTGATGACAGGCACCTTCTCTTGTGATTTGTTGGACAGGCTGGGTCCATAGAAGAACACTTGGGTGGGGCAAGCTGTGCTAGCAGGTAGATGAACAGTGTCAGAACGAGTTCCCCAAACGTCTGGCTAGCTATGCTGAAGGGAGGGCAAGAGAAATAGCACCCACGAGCACTTCTATTCCCAGAGAAAGCTTTTGTAAATCCCTGCCCCTCCAGCACACATGCTAAAATTAGTCAATAAATATCCTTTATTGTATAGTCCAGTGCTTTTCAAACTGCTACTTCTGTGCTGGATCTTGGCCCAAGACATAATGTACTGTCTCTTTAAGAGTAGAGACTTGTTTCCTATAGCCCCTCAGCTTTCCTAGAGCTAAGCTCTGCTGATTTCCAAAGCCAGATGTTTTGGGGGTTTGTCTTCCTGGTGCAGGTCCCAGAGCCAGGAGTGTCTGATTTAGGGTTTGATCCGCACTTCCTCAGGGAGTGCCTCTACACCTGTGATATCCCTCCCACTCGTGGGTCACAACCACACCTGGAGTCCAGTTCCTTACTCCGTCTCTTTGAGTCCTACCTTTCTCAGCGTGGCCTTCTCATTTGCCTTTAGCTGTGGAAGATCTGCTCTGCCAATCTACGGTCATTTTCAGAGTGAGTTGTATTACATGTAGCTATTGGAGTGTCCATGTGAGGAAGTGTGTTCAGGATCCTCTTCCTTTGCCATCTTCCTCTCTGTCCTATTTTTAATTTTTTTGAGGAACCTCCACACTGTTTTCCACAGTGGCTGCACCAGTTTGCATTCCTGCCAACAGTGTATGATGTGAGGGTTCCCTTTTCTCCGTATCCTCACCAACACTTCGTTATGTTTTGTCTTTTTTTTGCAACGTTTATTTATTTATTTATTTTTGGGACAGAGAGAGACAGAGCATGAACGGGGGAGGGGCAGAGAGAGAGGGAGACACAGAATGGGAACAGGCTCCAGGCTCTGAGCCATCAGCCCAGAGCCCGACGCGGGGCTCGAACTCACGGACCGCGAGATCGTGACCTGGCTGAAGTCGGACGCTTAACCGACTGCGCCACCCAGGCGCCCCTTGTCTTTTTGATTATAGCCATTCTGACAGGTGTGAGATGATATCTCATTGTGGTTTTGATTTGCATTTGCTTGATGATGAGTGATGTTGGGAATCTTTTCATGTGCCTGTTGGCCATCTGTATGTCTTTGGAAAAATGTCTATTCAAGTCCTCTGCCTCTCTTAAAATCAGGTTGTTTGTTTTCTGATATTAAGTTGTATAAGTTCTTTATATATTTTGGATATTAACCCCTTCTTGGATACATGACTTGCAGATATGTTTTGTTTTTCAGTAAGTTGCCTTTTCCATTTGTTGATGGTTTCCTTTGCTGTACAAAAACTTTTTAGTTTAATGTAGTCTCATTTGTTTAACTTTTGTTGCCGTTGCCTAAGAGACTGGTCCAAAAATACTGCTAACTGAGCTTGCTACCTATATTTCATCCTAGGAGTTTTATGGTTTCAGATCTTATATTCAAGTCTTTCCTCCATTTTGAATGATCTGCATGGCAGAGAAACCTCTGTTGATCAAATATTTCCTCTTCTCACCTTCCCATGAATTGCCTCTCCTGCCCTTTGATGCTTCAGATCTTTATCCCTTTCCTCTGCTCAGGATAATGTATAAACTTCAATCATGTGGTGGTTTTTGGAGTTTCATATCCTTGAGGGGCTTCTATACCTATGTACATAATTCAGGTTTTTTCTCTGGTTAATCTGTATTCTGTCACTTTTATTCTTAGACCAGCCACACAGAACCTAGAAGTATAGAAGGGAAAATTTTCATTCTCTACAATATTATTTGGCCTGTTGACTGCCACCACCCCCCCCCCCGCCCCCCGCTACTGTTACCAGCTCATTGAGTATGGCAACCAAAAGAGGGAAGGTGATTTCCCTGCTATATTTTCCCCTGATAGGTTTGACATTCCCCTGATAGGAATACAATTGTATTCCTTTTAAAGAGTCACACTTGAAAAAGCCACTCATGGGCAAGAGACAGACCAAGAAGATGAGAAAGTTAAAATCCTATGAAGTGGTGTAAAGTCCTATTTGTAAAGTCCTATGAAGTGGTGTAAAAGAATCTGGACATATGCAGCCTTTAAAAGAGAAAACATAGAGCAGAGTTGTAAAGTTATTTTTAAGTATTTAAGGGGAAGAAATGGTAATAAGCACATTCAATTATTTATGACCCCCAGGACTGGTGCTAGAATTGATGGGTGAAGCTAAAGGGTGACAGATTTTTGACTTTACGATGTTCATTTTTAATAATCAGAACTTTTCTCTGACAGAATGGAATAACTTGGAAAATAGAGGATTTCTAATCAAAAGAAGTACTTGAACATCTGCTCTGGATCTTTTTGATAGTCAGGAATGTTAGAAAAACAAGAGAATTAATCGTTGATTGGATGTTTGACTTGAATTTTTTCCACCTGCTGTTCTATGCCTTTTTTCATAAATCTAATTCATAAATCAATGAAACCTGATTGGTAAAGCATGGCACTTGGCCAGCTTTCTCAACTTTGTAATAAGATTCATTTTCTTTGTGTACCGTATTTTGCCCACTACCATGACTCTGAAGTATCAGTCTCTTCATTTCTGTTAAGATATTGGACATAACCAATATGAATTTCACTTAAATTTTCTTTTTTACTTGTAGTTTACTAATCTGTGGGAGAAGCATACCTTTGGAGTATAAATTTTAATTACTAACAATATTAACAAAGATCATGATTTAAAGAAGCATTATTAATATAAGTTGACTTTTTTAACCCCTTGAAATAATGTTTTTGAAATTCTGAGGATAGTCATTCTGTTTTAAAGGTAGGTTGTCTCCATTATCTGTTTCCTCTTTAAATCTCATCCTAAAACAAGCTTAATGCTGATGAGAAATATAGCAGTGGGAATATCAGGGGTTTTGTCTCTACTGTTTATTCCTTTGAATTTATGGTTTAGGAGAAGGGGAAAGAATGCCTTTGTCCCATAGAAAGAACTATTTTCCCAAGGTTTTCCAGAAGTTAATAGTAATTCCCTAGAGAAGTAGATGGTGCCTTAATGTTTTAGATTTCATAGTATTATTTTGGAAAATTTGAATATGAGTATACACATCTAAAAGATAATATCTGGAATACAATTCTGTCCTTTACATTTAATACTGGAAACTTTGACTACATGGAGAGGGGAAGTTCCTTTGAAAAGCAAGAGAAATGGGGCGCCTGGGTGGCACAGTCGGTTAAGCGTCCGACTTCAGCCAGGTCACGATCTCGCGGCCCGTGAGTTCGAGCCCCGCGTCAGGCTCTGGGCTGATGGCTTAGAGCCTGGAGCCTGTTTCCGATTCTGTGTCTCCCTCTCTCTCTGCCCCTTCCCCGTTCATGCTCTGTCTCTCTCTGTCCCAGAAATAAATAAACGTTGAAAAAAAAAAAAAAAAAAAAAAAAAAAAGAAAAGCAAGAGAAATGATAAGACCAACCTTAAATAATCTAGTAATGGAAATGGAATTGAGTTTTAATTAATTAAATAAAATGGGAATCAACACAGAGGAAAATATTGTGTGTAGAAATAACAGGAAAAAGACTTCATGTAGCATATAAACCTTGAGCTAGATCTTGAAGGGGAGCTGGGCACTAGATTGGGAGAATGCACATTGGGACGTATGTATGAGTGAGAGAGGGTATAAGCAGCAGGGATGATATAGCAGAGACGGATAAGAGCATAAGTGGACATGGGAATGAATCTAGCTGTTGTTGGTCCAGGTTGGGGAGACAATCTCATGAAAATACAGATGGCATGTTGGAATCAATAAGAATATTTATCAGAAGATTAAGTCAACAGAGAGTACAGCTATGAGGGGACTTAATAACTGGGGGGCAGAAGTAGGCTTTGATGTATTTGGCACTGGGTACACATTATACTTCATGAGTCAGGAATGCAGAGATATTGACAGTTCTATGTAAGATTTATCATGAATCTTGTGCTTTGCTTCAGGCTGTAAAGATTTCTGAAATGCCAAAAAGGGGACAGTTTGGAATATTGGTGTATAATTGGGCCCTAATAACTAAGTAACTTCCTTTTGCAGATCAGATAATATCTAATTCTTTGCTTTCAACACATTTAAAGGCAATGTATTGGGTAGTGAGAGGAGCAATAAGGTACCAATACAAGTCACCTAAAGGAAAAAAAAATGGGCAGAATTTTGTATGGCAGTGAATAGAAGAAGCGATACCCAAGCTAGTGAATTGGAATATGCAAGAAGATCTCCAAGTCTTCCAGAGATATTCTTGCCCTTTGAAATCTATTCTGCTTACCATCCTTCTAATGATTTTCCCTAGCTTTCAGGAGACAGCCTGAAGACCTGTACCAATACTCTATCATAGCACATAAATAATTTCACTGCACTGTCTTCCTGTGTGCCATCTTTTTTTGTTTGCCTTCATAGTAGCTATATATCAAGCATTAAAAAAATATTTATTCACTGAATGAATAAATGAGAGGGAAATGAGAAACTTATTTCCCACATCAAATTTTATTTACTAAATCATTTGGTTCTTATTCCATAATGTCTTTCACTCCTTTCTGCTTCAAAGCTAGTATTCTAGTTCACGCCCTCTTTAATACTTGCAGATCTACAGTAAGGTCTCCCCATTTGTTTCCTTGCTTTGAACAGCTTCTCCTTTCAATCCAATCTGTACATTGTTTGTAGCTTAATATTTCCAAAGCATGGTTATAATCGTAGTATTTCCCTGATCAAAAACTGTCATGTGGCTCCTTTTGTAGGAGTATTCTAACAGGGTACATGTTAGACACACAAAGAATTACCCAGAGACGCATGAAGATTTCTCAAAAAGTTTCCAGGTAGTTTTTATGAGCATTAGTTTCCAGATTCTCCTTTTTTTCAAATTTATCTGCCTGCTGTGGAGTTGGGATACAAACTGGGTTTTCCTTTCCTATGGTTTTTTTTTTTTTTTTTTTAATAGTTGTCCTTCTCTTATGTGACAGAAGTGACTGCTTCACTCACTCTGAATCTTATACACTGGTTCAGACTGAGATTTTTGAAGTATCAAAAAAGGACAGTTTAAAATATTGGTGGTGATTGGACTCTAATAACATTCTCTTGTTGATCAGATAATGTCTAATCCTTATTTTGCATAAAATTAAGGTGGATCTAATCAATTTGCCAGATGATAGCTAAAAATAATTTTTGATGATAGATCATTGTGATTTTTGACATATAACTCAAGAATTCAAAGAATTGAGTGGTATTTTTAATAACAGAACTCTTTTTTCTCTCACATACTTATTTACATGACATTTATGAACATCTCTAAAAGAAAAAAATAGAGTTGATGCTGAATCTGCTTCTGTATAAATGATATTCATCCACTGATGCACAGAACAAGTTTTTTTTTTTAATTTTTTTTAACGTTTATTCATTTTTGAGACAGAGAGAGAGACAGAGCATGAATGGGGGAAGGTCAGAGAGAGAGAGGGAGACACAGAATCTGAAACAGGCTCCAGGCTCTGAGCAGTCAGCACAGAGCCCGACGCGGGGCTCGAACTCACGGACCGCGAGATTGTGACCTGAGCCGAAGTTGGATGCCCAACCGACTGAGCCACCCAGGTGCCCCCAGAACAAGTTTTTTAAAAAAGGTCTCATCTATTTTATTAAGGGATACACTTCCAATAATAATTTCTACATTTATATTTAATAATATTTATGAAAATTTATAAAATATTTGTTTTGATCAATTGTGTGCTGATAATCATGGTAATAACTTAATCTGGAACATTTTTATAAAACACAGCCTTTTGATAACAAGATTTAAACAAACTAAATTTCATTTATATATTAGGTATATGTTTTCCCCAGAGAAGTATAAAAGCTGGATCTATAAAGACTTTTAAGAAAATTAGGATAGGGCACCAGGATGGCTGAGTTGGTTAAACATCTGGCTTCGGCTCAAGTCATGATCTCATGGGTTCATGGATTTGAGACCTGCCTCTGGCTCTGTGCTGACAGCTCTGAGCCGGGAGCCTGCTTCAGATTCTGTGTCTCCCTCTCTCTCTGCCCCTCCCCTGCTTGTGCTCTTTCTCTCCCTCAAAAATAAATAAATAAACATTAAAAAATATTTTAAAAAGATGGGGCACCTGGATGGCTCAGTTGGTTAAGCATCTGACTCTTGATTTCAGCTCAGGTCATTGTCTCACAGATCATGAGTTCAAGCTCTGCATCAGGCTCTGTGCTGACAGTGCAGACTCTACTTGGGATTCTCTCTCTCCCTTTTTCTCTACCCCTCATCTGCTCATGCTATCTCAAAATACATAAATTAATTAAAAAAAATATATATATATATATAAGAGAAAATTAGGATAAAATTATGGAGGAGAAAGAAATAGAAGCAGGAGTTCAAGAAACAAAAGGAAACAATGTTGAATTTCTGATTATTTAAGAAGAGTGTATGCATATATTTTTCAAATCATTGATTCTGAATTCCAATGGATAGATTAAAAGAATGTTATAAAAATGTCTTAAAAATTCAGTATTTATGATATTACTAGAAATTATATTCTTGTCACTAAACAATTATATCATAATGGCAAAGAAAAATTGTGCAAGGAAGTATACATTCTTTTCAAAATTCTTTTGCATTTACCTGGGCAAAGAAAGACCTTGGAATAGAACCCAAAAGCTTTAGACTGACAGAGTTCCACATACCTTTCCAACTTTCAATTTTGAATTATTATTCCTCACCAACCTTAAATATTTGTAAACTGTCCTATTTCCTACACTATTCCTGGAAAATGTTCTACAGTTTTCATCGTTCGCCCCATGGCCTCCACGTTGAATGCTCTTCTTTTCCTATTATCCACTCTAAAAATTCTGTCCACCTCTCAAAGTGCATATCAAGAACTTCTCTTCTCTGAAACTGTTCTTGGTTTTATCCTCCGATACTCCATAGCAGTTTTCCTTTTAATTTCATCTGTCATCATCTAAGGTGATGGTGTGCTGGCATTATCTAAAACGTGCTGAAGTTAGGGGCGCCTGGGTGGCTCAGTCGGTTAAGCGTCCGACTTCAGCCAGGTCACGATCTCGCGGTCTGTGAGTTCGAGCCCCGCGTCAGGCTCTGGGCTGATGGCTCAGAGCCTGGAGCCTGTTTCCAATTCTGTGTCTCCCTCTCTCTCTGCCCCTCCCCCGTTCATGCTCTGTCTCTCTCTGTCCCAAAAATAAATAAACGTTGAAAAAAATTTTAAATAAAAAATAAAATGTGCTGAAGTTAAACTTTAAGCTGATGTTTTGCAAAGATTTAGTTCTTCCAATCCCTGTAAGCATGTGCCAGTCCTCTCTTCCCAGATGGAATCTATTTGTCCTACGCTTGGGTGTCCGCTGACTTTGTGACTGACTTGTTTTTACAACAAAATGGGGCAGAAATGAAAGTGTGCCAGTTCTGGGTTTTAAGAATTCTCTGATGCTCTTTTGAAACCCGGAGCCACTAGGTAAAGGAGTTGCTCCAGGTCTGATTGCTGAGCACATGGAAAGAGAGAGACATAATCAGCCTCAAGCCCTTTCAGTATCTCAGCTGTGTGCCAGGCAGGTGGGGAAGCCATCTTGGATTCTTAAGTGTCAATAGAGCTCCAATGTCCATCACATGAAGCAAAGAGGAGGCTGTCCCTGCTAAGCCACTAATTGTTGTGGCAGCCTGTTATGCAGCAGTAGATAACTGAAACTGGTATGGAGATAAGGGTAATACGCAAAGTGCTGGTTGAGAGATGGGTTTTCTGGACAGATGAGGAAACCAAAATTCTCATCTTAGGAAAGAGTTCTAAAACTGGGACCAGTTATCTTAGCAGTTGGCTAATCAGTGTGTCATGGAAGAGGTATACTGAATTGAGTGGATAATTACTTTGAGTTGGTTACTCTACTCTAGGCATCTCCATGAATAACTTCTCGTGTTCAGCTGTCTCAGGAGTCTTCTCTCCTCAGCACTTTATGGCTATGTGCAGCATCCTTTTTTTTCCTTTTTTTTTTCTTGATGTTACGGGGTTGCAGAGGAAGGAAGAAGTTAATACCTAGCTGCATAGGGAGTTTCAGCCATTGTCTGTTTTTGTAAATTTGGATTCTGCTTCTAGTGGCTTAGGTAAAATGATTTACTACAATGGAGACTTACAAGAAAATTTAGTAGTCTGAAATCATTTTCAAAACTATATCAGGCTTTTAGGAATTTCTGAAACCATATCATATAGGCAACTATGTATATACAGGGTCACCCTTGAATGTATATGAAATGTACATCCCTCTTTTTTTTTTATTTTTTTATTTATTTTTGAGAGAGACAGAGACAAAGTGCAAGCAGGGGAGGGGCAAAGAGAGAAGGAGACACAGAATCTGAAGCAGGCTCCAGGCTGTGAGCTGTCAGCACAGAGCCAGACGTGAGGCTCGAACCCATGAGCTGTGAGATCATGACCTGAGCGGAAGTCAGACGCTTAACAGATGGAGCCATCCAGGCGCCCCAAAATGTACATCCCTCTTAAAATGGCAAAATCACGACATTTTATAACATAATTGAGGTTCTACTGATTTCTTTGAAATATTATGGCCATAAATGTTTATTAAAATTGGTTCTATTTTTATGTTCATAAATTATTAAAAATTTATTGATACTCTATTTTCTCTTGTTTTATCTATGGCCATAAATGTTTATTAAAATTGGTTCTATTTTTATGTTCATAAATTATTAAAAATTTATTGATACTCTATCTTCTCTTGTTTTATCTCTGTATTAGGGTATTTTGGTATAAAAATTAAAAAGTTGGGTTCTTCGGGGCGCCTGGGTGGCTCAGTCGGTTAAGTGGCCGACTTTGGCTCAGGTCATGACCTCGCCGTCCCTGAGTTCGAGCCCCGTGTCGGGCTCTGTGCTGACAGCTCAGAGCCTAGAGCCTGTTTCAGATTCTGTGTCTCCCTCTCTCTGACCCTCCCCCATTCATGCTCTGTCTCAAAAATAAATAAACATTAAAAAAAAAAAGTTGGGTTCTTCAACCTTGGCTAGTTTCCATTCTGTATTTGAAATTCTGGTATTCAATATTCAATTTAGAACAAATATCAGTGACTTTTAGTATTCCAAATTATTTCATATACTGATATTGAGGTCTTGCTTTTTTAATTTCCTAACCAAAATATTTTTCCTCTAATTCCATGAATTAGAACCTCATACTAAATAGCTTAACTACATTCTTTCCCTCTATTACACACTTACTGCTAACAAAGATTCTTAATCTGGAAAAAATCTATTTGCACCAGATAATACACCAGCTGTGTCTTCTGTCTTACTGATGACGTATTACTCTGTAACAAGGTCCTACTTACTCACAAAAACATTTAGATATATTTAGTGATGGGAAAAACCTAAATTAATTTAAGAGTGCCAACTATTTTTATGCAAAGAGAAAGTAATATTTTATATAGAAAGATCTGAAAGGGAAGACATTTTAGAACTTGATGTGCTGTAATGAATTTGGATCAGGGTAATGTTTATTTTTTTTATTTTTAAATTTTTTTTTTTAACGTTTATTTATTTTTGAGACAGAGAGAGACCGAGCATGAAGGGGGGAGGGGCAGAGAGAGAAGGAGACACAGAATGGGAAGCAGGCTCCAGGCTCTGAGCCATCAGCCCAGAGCCTGACGCGGGGCTCGAACTCACAGATCGCGAGATCGTGACCTGGCTGAAGTCGGACGCTTAACCGACTGCGCCACCCAGGCGCCCCAGGATCAGGGTAATGTTTAAATAACAAAACAAGATGCAAATGAAAATAAGATGCTGTGCAATTAGGTTGCCTCAGGCATAAGAAAAAAAAACCCCCGTATTTACATATTGCACTTGCCCATAGAGAGGCGCATTCACTTGTTTTGGACACAAGTTCTAATTGGTTGGGATAAGCAGCAACATGGGTGAGGAGAGACAGAGGTTACTAGACAGTGAGGTCCCGGAGGGCAGGAGCTGGGACGACGACATCATCATCATCATCATCATCATCATCATCATCATTATCATTCTTGTTTATAGAAAGCAGACATTACATATTTTACCTTATTTGTTATAATACTTACAACAGTTTTGCAAGGGAGATGTGATTATTCTTATTTTTACTGATGATGAAACTGAGTCTCAGAGATGTAAAGTAACTTGCCCAAAGTGATATCTTAGAAATGGTAGATTTGGGATTCAAACCCAGACTTCTCAAATACCTTACAAAATTATGGAATAAACAATGGTGGGCATTCTTTAAAATATTACTGAATACAATAGAATCTTTGTGACAGGATAGTTAGAAGGTTCTCATAGACTTTGGTTAGGGAAAGAGAGGGTTCTAGAGAAATAGTAACAATAAAGGATAACTGTCAATAGTTTTCAGATCAGATGAAACCCAACCCTTGGGACCTTGATGGGGAGAATTCCTAAGTTTCTCTCAGTGAAGTTTTCTTGACCTAGACTAGGTACATGTAAAGGAACATGGCAGTTTCAGGGAAGCAAGTGAGAAAGAGGCATTTCCTTTGCTTAAAGGAAAATGGTTTGGCATATTCCATCTGAAAAACAAAATTCAAGAATAATAGCATTTGGACTAGAGACAGCTTGCATTTATCATATATAAATTGGGTGGCTTCCTGATACACAGTTGTTCCTCCTTGGTTTCAAATTCCTCATATTTGAGACACCTGTTCTGAATGGGACTGGCCATCTTTTTTATGGTTTTGCTTCCTGTCAAACAGTACTTGGTAATTGTTCAAGGGTAGATAACCAATCCAAATTGGCCCAATCATAGATAAATTGACCATATAATTTATTACTCACATGGGGTCAATTTCCCCTGATTTTTTTTGGAAAAGATTTAAGACCTATAGAAGCATCAGAAAATAATACAATGAATATAATATATTGAGTTATCTAGATTCAATAATAGTTAATATTTTGTGACATTTTACTCTGCATCTCTTTTGATCTATCAGTGTAGCCTTTTCCCCCTGAATCATTTGAGAGCCAAGTGCAGACATTTTGACCATTTCTCTTAAATTATTCAGCATATATATCACAGAGTCAAAGACATTCTTCTACAAAGGCACAGTACTGCTATCCCTCATGCTATTCCCCTATATAGGTATTGTTTTTTTTTTTTTTTTTTCATAGGTATTACCCTACTCCCTAGGATCATGCATTCATTGGGTATCATGCATTCATTGGGTTATCATGTTTTGTAGTCTCATTTAATCTATCTTAAAGTTTTTTTGAAGCGTCCATGATGACTGTAGTATAGAATGTCCCACCATCTAGATTTTTTTATTGTTTCCTTATAATTAGCTTCAGATTAAACATCTTGGCAAGAATAATACATAGAAAATGTTATGTAAATTGGGATGCTTTAGAGAGTGAAAGGTGTACTATTAGTCTTTATGCTGAGACAGCAGGCATAAACTGGGAGACTTAGCTATCCTAATCATAGAACCCCATCTTCAGTCCAAGTGGCTAGTCCAGGAAGGCATGCATAACCTAAACTGGGCCAATCAGAGTCCTTCCCTGAAATATTTTATATTGATCTGAAGAAAAAAGGCTCTTTCAGACTGTTTGCTAAGCTGTTTGTCTGAAGTTAAGAAATATTGAAATGTAGATAGAAAACAGGATAAGTAGGTCCTGATAACATTCATCCTCTGGTTCCAGTTCTCTCTCAAATTAGGCTTATCTCTTCTCTTTAAAAAAAAATTATTGAGCATTTATTTTGTGCCAGGCTATTTTCCAAATGCTTTACATGTATTAAATCATGTAATTGTCTCAACAGTTCTATGTGATAATTTTTATGTCTGTCCCCATTTTGTAGGACCCAGGGAAGGAAAAGCTTAACTCTCTTGCCAAAGATTGCATAGCTAAAACAGGACGGAGGCAAAATAAGAACCCATAGTACGTGATAGGCCATTCACAGTGATAAGACTCCATCCCCTGTTGACACGTGTGCTTAAACTAATTAGCTTGGATTTCTGTCACTTGCACTCCTAGAGTCCAGGCTAATGTCCATATGACCTGTAATTCTCTAGGAATTGAAGAATCAAATCAAGTCTGAAAAGATCTGAATGGGTAACGCCCCCTTCTTAGGTCCTGTTTTTATCTATCTTTCAGACACAGGCCTTTATTACCATCAGGGTGTGCTCCTGATTAAGAATTTTCCAACAACTTGTTTTTAGGGAACTACAGGATGTTACTGTAATGGGTACATTAATAATGAAAGAATTTTGGCAATGACAAGGTTGAAGCTTTGATAATTGGTGTTTAGGCAAACCAATTAAAATGTTTAGGACATCAATTAAGAGGAAATTGTCTTCCACACTGTATTATCCCTCTCAGAGCAAATTGTTTTAAGAGGCTCTGTTCTTAACACGTTGGATGACTGTGTAGTCAGTTTTAAAATACAAAACAGAAGTTATTATGAAGGAAGTGGTCTTCTTGATGACAATGACAGATGACAGAGTATTGTGAAATTTTAATATGTAGCGTGATTGGTTGTAAATTGCTTCCATGTTTGCTGAGGTAATTTGCAAATAAGAGATGAGTCAGATCTTCCAGTGGTATCATAGGACGTTAGAATGAAAAAGTGCAAAAGTGAACAGAGATGAGGTTTAACTTTGACCTACACTGTTGTTAACTCTTAAATATCAAATGAAAGTAATTCAGTTCTTATGAGTCTTGATATAAGTTTTTGGATATTTATTTTTTTTAAGAGGGAGAAAGAACACGAGTGGGAGAGAGGGGCAGAGGGAGAGAGAATCCCAAGCAGGCTCTGCATTCAGCATGGAGCCCAAAGTGAGGCCTGATCCCATGACCCTGGGATCATGAACTGAGCCAAAATCAAGAGTCAGATGTTCAACCAACTGAACCACTCAGGTGACCCTGGATATTTATGTTTTTAAAGATTAAACGTAACACTAAGATATTGTCTACAAGTGTAAGTTACTGTGACCTTTTTTATACTATCAGCTGTGCCTATATATTGAGGACCATTATGTGTCAGTCACTGTTCTATTTTTAACACATGAATTTGAAATCAGAGTTAGAATAAGAAGCTTAAAGAAAAAAGACAAGTATGGACTAAAGGAAAATATGTTTCTATTAAGTCAGATTTCTTAAATCGTTGTGAAGGAGCGGTTATGACTTCTATTTTACAGAAGGAAAAATTGGGCTGTCAAGTTACTTGTTTAAGGTCAATTCATTAGTAAATGGTGGTTCTGAGACAAGAACTCAGGTCTTTCTCACTGCAAAGAATAAGCTCTTCCTTTCATCACATGCTGGTGTTCAGAAAATAATGAATGATGTTGAATGAATAAAAAAAATAGTCATGAATATGTAGGCTGGGATTTGATGTAAGCCTTGACCTACAGTATTTGCCCAATGTGATAAATATGCTGTGTATTTTAACAGACAAAAGTATGTATGTTTAAGGGTTAAACACGTGATCTTCCAATTATTTAGGTTTTATGGCATTTATTCATTTATATGTAAAGAGAACCGACATTAATACTGATGGACATATATATAGGTCAACCATATTTAACAAATATAAAATTGGACTTCAGTATATTTGTAATGCTATCACTATAGAATGTTAGAGCTTAGAATAGTTTTCCACACATTTTTTTCCCCCAGCTTCTGTAATTTCTTGGGCATAGAAGAATGAAGTATTATGGTGCAAGGTTATATTTTCAATTTGTAGTGACTTTTTTCTCTGACTGTAGGCTGAGATATTTTAATCAGACTGCATTTTTTTAGGACTTAATTTACTAGGCCTACACTAATTTTCAAGAGTAGGTTGAGTTATTTTTCATATTCGTGTCACAGACACATTTCCCTCTTATCTGTTTTTCCCTTGGTAGAAACACTGTGTCCTTCTCTTTTAATGCCATGAGAAATATACATTTACTAACCTCCCACACTCTCCCTATTACATATACATGCAAACATGGATTTCATCTTAAATTAATCCTTCAAATACTGCTATCAGTGAAGACATTTTCAACTGTCATAATAAGAACTAGTGGGTGACAGCAGACTTGGAAGAAGGCTAGAGTATGGTTCAACCATTGTTAAAAGTTCATGTTCCTATCATTACATTCCTGTTTCTAATTCCTGTGACAAGTCAGCAGTGATAGATTAAAATATGAGTTATTTCTTTGGGTTGGCAAAATCTCAATTCAAGAAGACATAGTTTCCTTAGTTATTTTTAAAGTATACTGTTTATAGTGCTTTATATAGTTAGATGAAAAAAAACCACTCAAACTTTTTTTTAACTGAAACAAAGTCTTGAGATGGTTAGTTACATAACCCTAATGAAATATTTTCTTTCTGCATGACTAGAGGTTATTCTGATTGGATCTAGAACTAAACATGACATAAATTTCTAATACATTAAACATTCTACAAGATTTTATGCATTTAAAAATGTGTTTACAAATGCTATGGATTCTCCCTTGGAAGTTTTGTTACATGTATGTATATGCACAAGGATATTTTGCTTACAATTAAAGTTGTTTGAAACTTTTGATGCTTATTCAAGGATCCAGATTAAGGGCGCCTGGGTGGCTCAGTCAGTTAAGCCTTTGACTTTGGCTTAGGTCATGATCTCACTGTTTATGAGTTTGAGCCCTGCATTGGGCTTTCCGCTGTTGGCGCAGAACCTATTTGGGATCCGCTGCCTCTCTCTCTCTACCCCTCCTCTGCTCAATCTCTCTCTCTCTCAAAATAAATAAATAAACTTAAAAAGGGATCCAGATTAGACAAACATGGTCCACTAATAGTTTATGAAGTTGCTATGTAATTGTTGAATAGTGTATACAAGTCACCTAAAGTTAGAGAGCAATTTGGGATTTTGGCTCAACCCTGATTGAAGTGTGGAGAGGGAGGGATATATGTGTTTGTTCTGTACTTGTACCAAGCCACTTCATTATTCATTGGCACTAAACACAGGGCAGATTTTCAATATTATTCCCCATCATAGTTGCCTTTATTGAGAAATATTGTATGAATGGCAATAAGTAAAAATATGACATTTCATAATCCTCTGATTCCCATAATCACTTGGTACAAGTAAGGACATTTCTGGTTTTGCTTGGGTTTTCAGGGAGCGTTCCTTCTGTTCCATCAAGCTCCCTCTATCCTACCTTAATCTCTTTCTCTGCATACAAAATTGGAATATTTACATTGATATTTACAGCTTTTCTTCCTTTTATTACCTAATGAGAAAAGCTGTTGCTATGTCAGTGGATGGAAGAAATTAGAATTTGCAGCTACCTACAAGTTATTAGATAAAGGACTACATTATTTCTCTATTTCCTTAGGGTAGAAGAGAGTGTTTGGGGGTAAATAAAATATGGCATATGAAGCTGGACAACAATAACAAAAATAACTACAACAAAAGCTTTAGAAATTAAAGAACTTATTCACAGTTCCTCTAAAAAGTACCTAAATTCATCCATGCATTCAAATATTAAGAAATAACATGAACAATAACTGATATATTTGAAAAAATTACCTACTGAGTTCAGGAGGACCTCAGATATTTTTATTCTCAAAAAGTCCAGAATTATTAAAACACCTTGACATCAGTCTTCTGTATAATGGTGACTACCTAAAGGAAAAATAATCACATACAGTCTTTGGCTGTGAACTCTTTTCATCCTTGAAAAAAAATGTATTAAGAGCTTGGAAATGTGGAACCGAGCCAGTGTCATTAAAAACTCAGAGTGGTTGAGTATGGTAATTGTTGGCAAACAGAGCTGAGGACCAATTCTGTGCATACAAATTAATGGTACAGGAAAGCTTTGCAGACATGCAACTGAAATTCCTGATGGAGTATTTCACTTTAAACTCTACTGAATTTCAGTACTCCCACAAAAGAATCTTCAGTCTTGCTTCTGTTGGAAAGAATTATTAAAGGCTTTTCCAGTTGAAATGATTATGACAAGCCTGTCTCATAACTACGTGGTGAATGTCTAGACATAGCTCTAATTGGTCTTATTTTAATGCATTTGTTGTTTAATTGCTTGTGCTAATGATTTACTCTTTCATAGAACTGAGATTAATGGCAACTGGCAACTTTATTGGCATTGCTATCAGAGAAATGGCCAAAAGTCTCAAAATAGAATTGAGAAGACAGATTCTAGGCACAGAGGAATGTCAGACTAATATAGTTTTACGAAAACTGTGTTTAAAAAATATTTACTACTTCAATAATTTTGTAATGTGTCCATTAAAATCATTTTTAATTCTTATTTTTTAATGTATGAGGTTGAGACCATACTATGGCATTGAATATAATTGCCTTTTATAAAGTGTAGGACTGATATTTAAGACATGGATGAAAATCCAGCATATAAAACTATTAATGTGAACCCATGAACTCTCTTATATCCTCTTTATAATAATACTTATTGGTAGGAGTTTGGAAACCTATGCAAAAGTATAGTGTATTTTAGGTAGTCAGTCATGTTGGATTGCTCTAAGCCTTTTGTGTATATTTGCAATCTAATATTTGTATAAATTGTGTGATTATCATTTATATATTTTTTCATCTGTTGCAAGGTAGACCAAAAAACTCATGTTTCCTTTGTATATCCATGTTATTGTTGTCTGTTCTACATCAGCTTAGGTTTTTGTCTTAACTAGCTTTGGAGTGTATGGTTAGGGAAGACTGCCATTCTATATATTGTGGGATTTTTAAATTTTTTTCCCCAATCTATAAATTTACTATTACAGTATAAATAAACATGATGAGAAGTCACACATTTTCCAGAAAATGAAGTTCAGTAATATAGGAGAATACATTTAAGTCGGAAAAATAATTTATAAAATACAAAAATTCTATAAAATCTATTTGGTATAACAGAATGAAAACTTGTTTCAATGAACAAGAACCTAGATATCACAAAAAAATTATAGTTGACCCTTGAACAATGTGGGGGTTTGGGGCATCAACCCCTCATGCAGTAGAAATCTTCATATAACTTTTGGCTCCCTGCAAACTTAACTATTAATAGCCTATTGACCAGCAACCTTACTGATAATATAAACAGTTGATTAACGTATATTTTGGATGGTATTGTATTCTATAGTATTACACTAAGATAAGGTACAGAAAATGTTATTAAAAATAATGAAGAAAAATATATTTACAGTACTGTATTTATAAAAGAAAATCTGCCTACAAGTAGACCCATGCAATTCAAACCTGTGTTGTTCAAGGGTCTGCCATAGTAGTCTTATTTTGTTGTTGTTTTGTTTTGCTTTGCTTTGTTCCTTATTGTAAAATATACTATGTATGTAGAAAAATTTATAAAACAAATATTTATCATGTGAACAAACAGTTCTGTGGTGAACATTGTGTAGCCGCCAGTGAGGTCAAGAAATAGAAGCTGGCCAGCTCTTCCAGAATCTCAGCCCTTTTTGTCCCTCTCTAATCACAATCTTCCCTCTTTGACCTGGAGGTATCCATTCTGTGTTTTCTTGTCTTAGAACTGTAAAGAAAAGAAAAGAGATTCTTTTTGAGAGAAAGAGAGAGTCCATGCATGTGTCGGGGGAGGGGCAGAAGGAGAGGGAGAGAATCTGAAGCAGGCTCCACAACCAGCACAGAGCCCACACAGGGCTTGACCTCACGACCCTGAGATCATGACCTGAGCCAAAATCAAGAGTCAGATGCTTATGTAACTGAGCCACCCAGGTGTCCCTAAAAAAAGGAGATATTAACACCTATATATACATCTCTAAAAACTACATTTTAGTTTAGTTGCTTTTTAAAAACTGTTTGAATGGAATTATATGTTCCTTTTTGCCTAGCTTTTGTATCTCAATATTATATTTGTGAAACATATCCACATTGTTGTATTTGCTATAGTTGTATATAGTTCATCCATTTTCATTGCTGTATAGTATTTCATTATATGACTCTTGTATACATATATAGATAGATAGGTAGATATATAGTATGTCTACTATATACTATATACTACACACACACACACACACACACACACACACACACACACACACACCAGTTTCTCTAGATGTGGAATTGTTGAGTTAAAGGAAGTATAAATCTTCAATTTTACCAGATAATGTCAAATAGTTTTCCAGTTGTATATGAGTTTTCATTGTCACATCCTTACTAGTACTTAGTATAATTAAACTTTAAAAATTTTTGTTAGTCTGATGGATATATAATGGTTATGGAAATTTGCATGACCCTGATTACTAATGAAATTGAGATTCAGTTTTTATGTTTATTTGGCATTTGAACTATTTTTCCCCCTTTGCTTTAAGTTAAAACTTTTGCCCATTTTCTATTGAATTATTTTTATTTTATTTTTATGTTTTTTTCCTTATAAATTATTTGTAATGAATGTTACTGTATTTTTAAAAAAATCTATTTAAAGAGTTGTTTTTTTATATTCTAGATACTAGTTTCTCTTTGTGTTTTTACATAGCAGATGTCATTCTTTCTCTGATTTGTAGTTGCATTTTCTTTATAGTTCTTTATTTTTAATTGTTTTTAATTTTTTAAAAACACTAAAACATGTTTAATGGAGAATCTTTTTTAAATTTTAAAATTTTTTAAAATTTTATTATTTTTTAATTTACATCCAAATTAGTTAGCATATAGTGCAACAATGATTTCAGGAGTAGATTCCTTAATGCCCCTTAACCATGTAGCCCATCCCCCCTCCCACACCCCCTCCAATAACCCTCTGTTTGTTCTCCATATTTATGAGTCTCTCATGCTTTGTCCCTCTCCCTGTTTTTATATTGTTTTTGTTTCCCTTCCCTTATGTTCATCTGTTGTCTCTTAAAGTCCTCATATGAGTGAAGTCATATGATATGTCTTTCTCTGACTAATTTCACTTAGCATAATACCCTCCAGTTCCATCCACGTAGTTGCAAATGGCAAGATTTGATTCTTTTTGATTGCCGAGTAATACTCCATTATATATATATGTATACTCCATTATATATATATATATATATATATATACACACACACACACACACACACACACTCCATTATATATATACCACATCTTCTTTATCTGTTCATCAATTGATGGACATTTGGGCTTTTTCCATGCTTTGGCTATTGTTGATAGTGCTGCTATAAACATTGGGGTGCATATATCCTTTTGAAACAGCACACCTGTATCTCCTGGGTAAATGACTAGTAGTGCAATTGCTGGGTCGTAGGGTAGTTCTATTTTTAGTTTTTTGAGGAACCTCCATACTCTTTTTCAGAGTGGCTGCCCCAGCTTGCATTCCCAAGAGAGAGAGAATCTTAAGCAGGCTCCACACTCAGCACAGAGCCTGATTTGAGGCTTGATCCCATGACCCTGGGATCATGACCTGAACCAAAATCAGGAGTCAGATGCTCAACCGACCGAGCCACCCAGGCACTCCTATAGTTCTTTAAATAAACAGATGTTCTTAATGTTATGTGGAAGAATTTATCAATCACTTTTCTCATGGACAATTTTGTTTGTGTTTTATTTAAGAAACCTTTCTCTACGTTAAGGTCGTATGGATATGTTTCTCTATTGTTTTCTGAATATTTATAGTTTTAATATTTTCATTTTAGTCATTATCTGATTGATTTAGTATTTTGTGAATAAGAGACTGATTTTATTTTATCTCACCTGGATACCCAATTTTCCTAGCATTATTTATTTATTTATTTATTTATTTTTTTATTTTTTTTTTTAAATTTTTTTTTAACGTTTATTTTTGAGACAGAGAAAGATAGAACATGAACGGGGAGGGTCAGAGAGAGAGGGAGACACAGAATCTGAAATAGGCTCCAGGCTCTGAGCTGTCAGCACAGAGCCCGACGAGGGCTCGAACTCACGGACCGCGAGATCATGACCTGAGCCGAAGTCGGCCGCTTAACCGACTGAGCCACCCAGGCACCCCTAGCATCATTTATTTAAAAAGCTTCCATGTCTACACTGACAGTGCTACTTCTGTCATATGTAAGTTCCCATGCCAGTGTGGCCTGTTTCCTAGGTCTCTGTCATTGAACTAGCACCAGGCTTTACTATTTACTTGAGCTTTAAAATAAGTCTTGATGTCTGTTAGAGCAAGTCCTCCCACCTTGTTTTCCTGTTTGACTATTCCAACCTCTTGAAATTTTGTATATATTTTAGAATCAGCTTGTTAAATTCTGCAGAAAGACTGTTTTGAGCTTTTGGTTGCAAATGTATTGAATCTATACAGCAGAGGAGAATTGACCTCCCTAAAATAGAGTACAGGGGCGCCTGGGTGGCTCAGTCGGTTGAGCGTCTAACTTCAGCTCAGGTCGTGATCTCGTGGTTTGTGAGTTCGGGCCCCGTGTCAGCTCAGAGCCTGCAGCCTGCTTCGAATTCTGTGTCTCCCTCTCTCTCTGCCCCTCCCCTGCTCATACTCTGCCTCTGTCTCTCAAAAATAAATAAATGTTAAAAAAAATTTAAATAAAGACAGTACAACCCATGAACATGTTTTCTGTTTTTGTATGTTTGGACCTTTTTAATGTTTCTCAATTAATCTCATAAGTTTCTCTGTAGAAGTCTTATACATATTTTTATAAATATAAATATATATAATTTATATAAATATACATCTTAGGTAATTTATATTTTTGATACTATTGTAAATGATACCACTTTAAATGTTATTTCTTATAGGAATAAATTTTTATATTGATTTTTGGATCCAGGAACTATGCTAAATTGTCCTCACTAAAATTACCTGTAAGTTCTTTTGGATTTTATATATTCATAATTATTTTTTCTCAAATAATGACAGTTTTATTTCTTTCTTTCCAATTCGTGTACCTTTTATTTATTTATTTTTTACCATATTGCATTGACCAGAACCTTAAATGCAATGCAATTCACAATTGTAACAGTGGGGAATTTTGTATTGTTTCTGTCTCAGAGGAAATGGTTTCACCATTAATTGCGATAAATACTAGGATGTTTTATAGAAACCCTGTAACTCAGGAGTTGGCAGTCTACAGTCCATGACCCAATCTGGCCTGCCATCTGTTTTTGTAAATAAAGTTTTATTGGAACACAACCATGTCCATTAATGTAAATATCATCTGTAAGTGCTTTCACACCACAATTAACAAAGTTGAATAATGTAACAAAGATCATGTAGCTTGCAAAGCTGAAAATACTTATTATCTGGCTCCTTAACAAGAAGTTTGCCAAACTCTCCTTTCCCAGATTAAGATGTTCTCTTTTAGTCTTTTTTTTTACTGAATATTTTTTTATGATGAAAAAATATTGGATATTATTAAATGTTTTTCCAGAATTTTCTGCATTGAGATAATATGATAAAGTTTTGAGTTAAATTAGTTGCTTTTCTTGTGTTAACTGAACATACTATTGGAATAAATTCTCCTTTGTTAAATAAATTCTCCTTGGAATAAATGTTAACTGAGCATACTCTTGGAATAAAGTCTCCTTTGTGTACTATCCTTTTTAAACGTTTTTGGATTTAGTTGGCCACTAATTTGTTGAGGTTTTTTTTTTTTTTTTTTTTTTTTTGCATTAATGTTTATAGTTCAGTTGACCTGTAAACCTGTAATTTTCTTTTTCCTTACTGTTCCTTTGGGTTTTGGTATCAAAGTATGCTAGCTTCTTAGAATAAGCATGAATTGGGGCGCCTGGGTGGCGCAGTCGGTTAAGCGTCTGACTTCAGCCAGGTCACGATCTCGCGGTCCGTGAGTTCGAGCCCCGCGTCAGGCTCTGGGCTGATGGCTCAGAGCCTGGAGCCTGTTTCCGATTCTGTGTCTCCCTCTCTCTCTGCCCCTCCCCCGTTCATGCTCTGTCTCTCTCTGTCCCAAAAATAAATAAACATTGAAAAAAAAAAAAAGAATAAGCATGAATTATATTTGGATAACTGGCTAATGGAACCATTTGTGCTTGGAGTTTAGTTGTGGGAAGACTTTTCATTATTGATTCAGTCTTTTTCATGGCTCTCAGATTATTCATATTTCCTCTTTCTCCTTGAGTCATAGTTATATTTTTCTGGGAATTTATCCATTTGTCCTAAATTTGTATTTATTGTCATAAGCTGTTCATAATATCTTCTTAATCTCTTTAATGTCTGCAAGATGTTCCTTTTGTCATTTCTAATATGGGTGTGTCTTCTCTCTCCTTGTTCACTAGTGGTTTATCAGTTTTATTTGTCTTTTCAAAGAGCCAACTTTTGGCATTGATCCCCTCTATTGTGTGTATACTTTCTAGTTGATGAATTTTTCTACAGATATTTAGACTTTCTTCTATTTTTTGGTGTTCTTTAATTTATTGAAATTAATGTTTAGCTCATTTTTTCCTAGCTTTCTTCTTTCTTCTTCTTCTTCTTCTTCTTCTTCTTTAAATATATATTTTATTTTTGAGAGAGAACAAGTAGGGGACAGGCAGAGAGAAAGAGGGACAGAAGATCCTAAGCAGGCTCTGCACTGACAGCAGAGAGTCTGATGTGGGGGTCAAACTCACAAACTATAAGATTATGACCTGAGCAAAAGTTGGATGATCAACTGATTGAGCCACCTAGGCGGTCCTGTTTTTTTTTCCAATATATGCCTTTAAGGACTATGCTTTCTTTAAAATAAACAGATGTTATTAATTTTGGTATCTTCTATTTTAAATGTTTTCATTTATACTCTTTTCTGATTTCTGACATGGTTCTAACCCATAGAGATTCTCTGATATTTAAAAAATACTGATTTATAGATTAATTGCATTAAGTTCATAACATATTCTCCATATAATTTTCTTAGAAATTTTTTTAGAAATTTATTGATGTTTATGATTCAATATTTGGTCAATAAATGTTCTATGTGCATTTATAGAGAATGTATATCCTGTAATAGACAGATGCAGGGATATATATATCTATTAGGCCAAGTTTGTATATCCCCTTGTTCTACTGTATCATTAATTTTTTGTCTACTTGTTTCATCGTTACTGAGAAAAAGAAGCTAAAATTTTCCACCACAGTTGCAAATGTATATATTTCTTTGTTCTCTTAATTTTTTTTATTAAAAAAATTTTTTTTTACATTTATTTATTTTTGAGAGACAGAGAGAGACAGTATGAACAGGGGAGGGGCAGAGAGAGAGGGAGACACAGAATCTGAAGCAGGCTCCAGGCTCTGAGCTGTCAGCACAGAGCCCATGCGGGGCTCGAACTCATGAACCATGAGATCATGACCTGAGCTGAAGTCAGATGCTTAACCAACTGAGCCACCCAGGTGCCCCTGTTCTGTTAATTTTTGCTTTAAATATTTGAGGCCATATGATTAAAGGAAAGCTAGAAGAGAAAAGAAATGAGGTTTTCTAGTAGAATTCCCTGGAAAACCTTAAAACCAAAGTTGATGATTTAAGATGATAATCATAACCCTTTATAATTGTTCAAAGTGCTTTCAAATATACTCTCTAATTTCATAATGATCAGATATGTGACTTAAGACAGGTATTATTAACCAAACCTGAGGATACTAAGGCAATAATATCACCCCAAATCACACACTACTTAATTACTGAGTCAGGTTTAAGAAAACGAATTTCTTGGAGCACCTGTGTGGCTCAGTTGGTTAAGCGTTGGACTTCTGCTAGGGTCATGATCTTGAAGTTCCTGAGTTTGAGCCCCATGTCGGGCTCTGTGCTGATAGCTCAGAGCCTGAAGCCTGCTTTGGATTCTGTGTCTCCCACTCCCTCTGCCCCTCCTCTGCTTGTGCTCTGCCTCTCTCTATCTCTCAAAAATAAATAAACATTAAAAAAAAAAAAGAAGAAGAACTGGGGCACCTGGGTGCCCCAGTCAGTTAAGCATCCAACTTCGGCTCAGGTCGTGATCTTAGAATTTGTGAGTTCAAGCCCCGCATTGGGGCTCTGAGTTGTTAGCCTGCTTCGGATTCTGTGTCTCCCTCTCTCTCTGTCCCTCCTCGCTCATGCTCTGTCTCTTTCTCGAAAACAAATGAACATTAAAGAAAAATTTAAAAAAAGAAGAAGAAGAAGAACTGACATATGAA
Source organism: Leopardus geoffroyi (assembly GCF_018350155.1). NCBI lineage: Eukaryota > Metazoa > Chordata > Mammalia > Carnivora > Felidae > Leopardus > Leopardus geoffroyi. Next base: position 52,970,806 of record NC_059341.1, read on the forward strand.
CAGAGGTCTACCTGTCCAGGTAGTGACCACTAAACACAAAGGCCTGAGAGTGAAATGCCCTTGGTGAGTTAAAGACACAACAAGAAAACCAGAATACCTGAATCAGAATGTGCTAAAAGAAGAGGAATAGAACTGGCTTGGGAAATTATTCAAGAAATTCATTTTCTTTTATTTTTTTAAATTTTATTTTAATGTTTATTTTTTGAGAGAGCATGTGCAGGGAAAGGGCAGAGAGACAGAGGGAGACACAGGATCTACAGCAGGCTCCAGTCTCTGAGCTATCAGCACAGAGCCTGACATGGGGCTTGAACCCATGAACTGCGAGATCATGACCTGAGCTAGAGTCAGACACCTAACTGACTGAGCCACCCAGACACCCCTATATGTAGATTATTCAGAGAGACTTTCCCTGATCATTCTGATCATTCTCCATTCCTTTAGCCTGTTTTATTCTTCAGAGCATTTAGCAATATCTGACATTGTATTATCTACTGGGGTATTTAATTATCATCTTCCTCCTTTACAGTATGTAAGCTTCAAGATTCCAGGTTCTGTACTGAATTCACTGCTACATTTCCAGTCAAATGGCTGACACCTAGTAAGTGTTGAACAATTTTTGGTTGAATAAGTGAATGAGTGGACTAATCTGTCTTGAAAAAGTTTTATTGGCCAAGAAATAATTATTGAGACTTTCTAGTTTCAAGGAATTCTTTCGGCTTGGTAGAAAGCTATAAGCAAGAATAAAATAAGATTGCTGGCTTTAGTTTGTAAGCCACTTGGGGATATAAGATGTATACAAATGATAGAATCTGAAAGTGACATATAAAGAATAGTGATATAAGGGATATTACAGGACCATGAACAGTTAACAGCCAAATATATTATTTAAATAATAAATACTGTGGGGATGCCTAGGTGGCTCATCGGTTAAGCGTCCAACTTCGGCTCAGTCATGATCTCACGGTTCATGAGTTTGAGCCCCTCATCAGGCTCTGTGCTGACAGCTCAGAGCCTGGAGCCTGCTTCTGTTTCTGTGTCTCCCTCTCTCTCTCTGCCCCTCCCCCGCTCATGTTCTTTCTGTCTGTCTCTCACTGTCTCTCAAAAATGAATAAACATTAAAAATATTTTAAATAATAAATGCTGTGAATTCAATGAAAGGGACATTACTAGATTCTTAGTAATTTAGAAAACTATAAATTTTAAAAAGTATGATCTGGGCACCTTATTGGTTATTCAAGGATGGCCTTTTATTTGTTAAAGGAAGCAGAAAAAGAGTAAGAAGTATATAGTTATAAAGAAGAGAGGTTAGCAAGACCTAATTTGTTCCCTCCACCAGACTGAGTATCTCTAGGGCAAAGACTGTATCATACTCTTATCTTATCTTCAGGCCCATGTGAAGTATTCTATTAACTTTCAGTGCCTGAATTTGAGAATAAATGAAAAACAGGAGTTGATAAGAGACCTGAATAAAAGGACAGACATGAGTTAGAAAGTACAGTTGACCCTTTAACAGATTTGAACTGCACATGTCCACTTACACATGGATTTTCTTTTGCTAAATACAATATAGTACTATAAATGCATTTTCTCTTCCTTAAGATTTTTAATAATAATTTTTTCTACCTTAATATATAATGCACATAACACACAAAATATGTATTAATTGATTGATGTTATCAGTAAGGCTTCCAGTAAACAGTAGTCTATTAGTCATTAAATTTTTGGAGAATCAAAATTTATATGCAAAATTTCGACTGTGCAGGGGTCAGCACTTCAAACCCCTGTGTTGTTCAAGGATCAGCTATATCTATATATCTCTGTGCACATATTCTGTCTATCTGCCTGTCTGATTACTGATTGGCAATGGACCATCAGGATGTAGATGTTTTGTAGTCATAGTACTTTGTAAAATATATTGGTAAATTTAAGAGTAGGCTGGTAGGTTTAGTTACCATTATATCCTAAACTATCATTTCGCTTTTCTGCTCCATCTTTTCTCTGAGAGACAGAGACCCTGGATTAGAGAACATGTTCAACAGATCACTTTGGTCCCCTAACAAACCAAGAATGGCGTTCTTTTTCTTAGGATTTAGACTCCTCTTGCTTAATCTGTACATGTCTATTTCTTAGTTTTCTGCACATTATAGTCAGGAGAATTTCTGTACTTGGATTCCAAAGTCATATCTTATAGAAAAAAATACCCTGGTGAAAACATATTTTATATTAAATTTTCAGTGTCATGGTGGATACAAAGAGGATTTATTTTGTTCCTTATTAGTTTTTATCACTTTAGACTAGATGATTGGTAGTTTTCAGAAAAATGATTCTTACATATTTTACACCTTAAAGTAAAATTGTACTTACGAATTTTCCATTCTTAAGTAAATCTGTAATAATAATTCCATCATCAATATCAGCAAATTCTACAGCTTGAAATATTTTAGTTGGTTGAACTCTAAATTATATATTGGCTTTAGGATAAAGTTTTCTTTAAAAACTGAAGCAACTCAAATACTACATGTATTCTTCCTCTAAATTGATCATAAAATCCTCTTTTTTTTGTTTTTATTTTCTCCCTGACCTGAGAACATACGTAAAACTATAAGGACTTCTGGTTTCTTAGGGAAGAAACAGATGTCTATGGAATCCCAATAATCTCTTTTCCTATTTATTTATGCTGTAAATGTACCCTTTCTGTTAGTTTTTTTATGGTTTTTATTTCCATTTGTAAACTCAGTGCCTTGCATTTTTTAAAATCTTTGTCCTAGACCTCTCTCTTGCGATTTAAACTACTTTTCCAAATTCCTGCTTACTATAGCCATTTAGATAGTCCACAGGTGCCTCAATCTCCAACTGAATTATTCACTTCTCCATAGACTTTCTGGTTTCTTATCCAATCTTTTTCTAACTAAATGCCATAGTCAAACACTCAAGGCCCAATTGGAAATGTGGGACTTTTCTTAATTTTTCCTATTTACAAAATGTTGCTAATGTTTTCCTTAGGTATTTGTTGAAATATTTTTTTCCCTAAATATTTCTTGAATTCCTTCCCCTCATTCTCTAAGCTTTATTGCTTACTAGCTTTATTACTGTATTGTTGTATTCCTTTTAGGCAAGTTACCTATTTTCTATCCTAGTTTCCTTATCTGTAAAATGAGGATAGTAATAGGTTTTACCTTATAGGATCTTTGTGAGCATTAAAGGAATTAATAGCTGTTCACTGCTTAAGATAGTGCCCAGAAACAGGGCCAGTGCCACAATATGTTCAAGCTATTATTATTGCTACCAGTACAACTACATTCAGGTTCTGATCAATTGCCCTCTGGATTACTTCATCAGCCTAGTAACATTCCTTCTGCATCTATTCTTACTGTCAAATTGGATTTTGACAATGCCTCAAGTTACTCTGTTTAAATCATAAGTTGGACTTTTTGACCATGCTGCTTAAAATCCTCTTATATCTTATCCAAAGGGTAAAGTCCAAGTTTTTTATCCCAGTATATATACAAAGTCTTCTATGAATTGTCCTATTCTACTCCAGCTCAGACCTCGCCATGTTGTGTCTTAACTTTCCTTCTCCGCTAATTCTGACCTGCGCTAATTCCCCTGTCCATGCACACTGTCCTGCTCCAGTGTCTTTGCTCATTCTGCCTGTGTTCATGGAACTCTGTATACTGTCTTTTTCTTACTTCCTTGGACCGAATCAGCTTTGAAAGCTCACCAGATGACTTAATTCCTCCCACCCCATGGATTCCTATAATTCTCTCACCTGAGTTGGGCTAAGACTGCACCTCTGACTTCCTCAGTCCCTCCTGGATGAGAAACAAATCTTCTAAAACATCTCTGTTTCTCCCACAATAAATCAGATCATAGATCACATCAGATCTTGCTTAAAACCCTCCTATTGCTTCTCTTTGTGAATGGAATACAATTTAAATGCAATTATCATGTTTTGCAAGGACCCTAATTTCTGTCTCTGAACCCACTGTCTATGATTCTCCACCAGATTCCCCACCACCTACCCATAATTACTCATGACTGTCCAGCCACCTTTGCTTTCTTTTGCCCCTTAAACGTATAGAGCTTTTTCCCACCTGGGGTCTTTGCCATGGCTGTTTCCTCTGCTTGGATGCTCATTTCCCACATATTCACATGGCCACTTTCTTCTCACTCAGATCTCAGTTTGAAGATTACATCCTCTATGTGACCTTCACTGACCCAAGCTGCAATACTCTTTATCTCCTGTGTTCTTTTACCTAGTTATGCTCTATCCCATTTCCACTTGATCAAACTTAGAACTATCTGAAATTCTTACCTATTTATTTGAGGACATTTTTATTGTCTGTTTCTCCCACTAGAATGTAAGCTATAATGAGGACAGGGATTTTATCGGTCTTGTTCACTTCCACATCCACAAGAAGTGGCAGGTTTTTAATAAACAGTTACTGAAATGATTCAGTGAAGGAGCAAATAAATAAAAATGTTTCAGATATCAGGGTGCCAGGGTGGCTGAATTAATTAAGCGTCTGATTCTTGATTTTGGCTCAGGTCATGATCTTAGAGTTCGTGGGGTCAAGCCCCACGTGGGCCTCTGTTCTGACAGCATGGAGCCTTGTGTGCACATGTGCATGCATGCTCTCACTTTCTCTCAAAAATAAATAAACATTAAAAAAAAGGAAGGGAAAAAAGTCTCAGATATGTAGATAGCAGATTTTCAACAAATTGTTTTTGAATTATGAATAAGTGAATGAAATAACTGAACTTTTATTTGTTATTATAATGGCTTGTAAGTTTTCAAGTTTTTTACTGTATTAATTATTTTTACTGTATAAATTGTTTTATTTACTGATTTTTCTTGGGTCTCTGTCCTTGGTGAATTTCTGTCACTCAACTTGCAATTATTATTACTTTTTTACTTGAAAGGCTTTGCCTTTAATTGCCCCACGCACCTTCATTTCCCAAATTTGTGAATGGATGTACTTTTCCAACATAATTAGTTTCGCTCTTGATCTTCCTTTCAATGTGTGGAGAAAAGAACATCACACAATAATGCTGTAATCATGTTGGTAAGCACAGCGTGGTTTCCTCTCTACTGTTAACTATGTTCTGATCTACACTAGATGTACCTTTCTTCTTTGCTTCAGCTAATTATCCACCTGAATATTTATGTATGCAAATCCCAAGGAAATAACATTCTAATCAGTAAGTGACATACAAGGTTGGTCATTCGCCAAACTCTGGAAAAGCCAAAAGTTGGTGTCCTCTACTTCCTTCTTCAGTGCTCTTCCTTTTTCTTTCACATTTCCCAACCTCTTGATATAACCCAAGGGAAGACTTCCTCCCAGCTGCCTGCTAAAATAGTTTTTTCTAAAGTTAGTGAATGACATATAGTGTTGACCTTGCCTGGAATGTTTGCATTTTGACTGGAAAATTTTGAGACATGAAATGCTGTATGTGGCCAAATGGATATTCTGTTGGTAGAATTTAAGCCATGGATACTAGGAAATATCTTGGCAAATCCTGGAAAATCTCAAATCATAATGAAAACATATTTACAGAGGTGGCCTGCATTTTTATCCAATGTGAAGTCCTATAGCTTGCAAACTTTAAGAATATAGCTTGGTTTAATTATCTTATTTCTTTCTGCAGTGTACCAGGGATATAAGAAAAATGACCAGAGAATGAAGGAAAAAACAAACAAACAAAACAAAACTGAGTGAAATTAAGAAAGAAAACTTAGGCCAAAAATTTGGAAATGTCCTTCAAATAAACATGCCTCTTACTGCAATTTATCACAGTGAATTATATATATATATTCAGCTCAAAATAGGTCTTGAATTGATCAGTTTTCTCCCATGTCTTCACTGCCTTCTTCCTTTAGTCTAATCCATTGTTATCCCTCCATGTACCACTGGAAGAACTTCCTAATTGGTCTCCCTCTTTCTACCCATATCCCTCTGCAATCTGTTCTCCATACCAGTAATCATAGTTATTTATTTAAAATGCAAATAGGAAAATAGGGTGTCCGGTTGGCTCAGTCGGTTGAGCTTCTGACTTCAGCTTGGGTAATGATCTCGCGGTTCATGGGTTCGGGCCTCACATTGGGCTCTGTGCTGGCAGCTTGGAGCCTGGAGCCTGCTTCCATTTCTCTCTCTCTCTCTCTCTCTCTCTCTCTCTCTCTGCCCACCCCCTGCTTGCACCCTGTCTCTCTCTCTCAAAAATAAATAAACATTAAAAAAATTTTTTCATGCAAATAGCATCATGTAGTGTCCTTGCTTATCATCTTTCAAGAGTTCCCCATTGCTAAGGATAAAATACCCTTAACATCATCTTTGAGGCTCTGTGGGCACCAGCCCTGCCTCTGTCAGGCTCATCTTGCATCCTCTTTTGTTGCTCACATCCAGGAGGCACAGCTGGCCTCCTTTTAGCCCTAAGGACAGTAGCACCAAGCCCTTTACTCAATCAGGACTTCATTCATGCTGTTCTTCTGCCTGGATCACTTTACACAACTCATTCTTCAGGTTGTAGTGGACTCAGGCCACTCCTTCAGAGAAACCTTCGTAGACACTCCAAATAAATTAGCCTCCCCTTGTTCCTTTTTCTCATCTATGAGAACCCCTGATATTCTTTGCAGGAGTGATCTCACTGGTAAGTATGTGTATTTATTATTCTTATGTCACCCAACTCGGCTGGATTAGACTGTCTTTGTTTATACAGTTAACTCTTGACTGAGTCTTTGGTGACGGATACTTTTGTGTGTTTTTCTCCATTTCAACACTTAAACTTATTTAATTATTGGTTTTTCTGTTTATCCCACTAAACCTTAAAATACACTGCTAGGCTTTTTTTGTTTGTTTGCTTGTTTAATGTGTCACCAGATTCTTTGCAGATAGTAGTTACTCAATAAATGATGATAAGTAATTAAGTTATGCTGATGTGTATACCTTACTGCCTGAGTGACTGGTGGTGAAAGGATTGAAAGAACACAACACGGAAACCAGCAAGATTCCAGAGGCTTGAATATGTCTGTCCTTTCAACTCTGTGTGGTGTATACCTGTACATACGGGATGGCATACATTTGAATTTGAGAACAGTACCAATTTCGGGTACCTTCATTCTTATAAAGGAAGTTAATTCTTTAAATGAAAAATTGCCTATGATTGAAATTTTATGTTTTCTTAACTCATTCACATATCACTTTTTTTTAAAAAAAAAAAGGATAAAAAAACTCTAATCCTCACCTGCATTTCCATTTTTGTTCCAGGACTATGGGCATGTTATTTATGCCAGCAAAAGGGAATTCAAGCAACCAGATTAGAAAGGTCATTAAGAACAGACTTGAGCAAGATATTCAGTTTCCAGCCCTCCAATGGAGTGAGGTGTGGTTGAGAGAGGCAGTGGCGGGGGGGGGGGGGTTGGGGGGGAGAGGGAAGGAAGGAGGGTGGGGGGAAGGAGGGTAGGGATCTGGGGAGGTGGAAATAATAGGGAAGTTCAGTCTCAGAAGTAATGTGCTTTGGAGGAGAAGGAGCTATTTATTTATTTATTTATTTATTTATTTATTTATATTTAATGTATATATGTATTTATTTATTTATATATTTTTGAGAGACAGAGGGTGAGCGGAGGAGTGGCAGAGAGATAGAGATAGAATCTGAACCAGGCTCCAGGCTCTGAGCTGTGAGCTGTCAGTGTGTCAGCAGAATCTGACACAGGGCTCGAACTCACGAGCAGTGAGATCATGACCGGAGCCGAATTCAGACCCTCATCCGACTGAGTCACCCAGGTGCCTGGAGAAGGAGCTTTTTAAATGTCTGATAAGAAGTGACCCTTCATTAGTTGTTGGACTGTAGACATGTTAATTAATCTCTCTGGGTCTCAGTTCCTTTTCCTTGTAGATGAAAGGACTTACCCCAGTAGAAATACTTCCCTGCCCTATCATTCCTTGATTCTTATTTTCTCTATAATGGTGGGAGCACAAGAAAGAGGATATCTGAGAAAAGGAGAGGAGACATATGACTAATTGTTACAGAATAGAAAAATACAGAAGAGAGACATGGATGGTGGTTATGAAAGGGAAAGTGTAGGAGAAAGTAAGGATTCAGATCTTCCTCCTCCCCTAGCTTATTTACTTAATGAGTATTTATTCGTACTAATAAATACTCATGTAACAATGACTCTGTGCCAGCTATTGTTCTAAGGGCGTTACGAAGATGAACTCGTGAGACACGTACGAGATAACCGTTATTATCACCCCTGCTTGATGGCTGAGGAAATAAAGCACAGAGAGGTGAAGCAAATTAACCCAAGCCACATAACTAATAAGGGCAGGGGCTGGATTTCAAACCCAGGCAGTCTGGCTCCAGAGTCCATGCTCTTATGGTGCTCATTTTACTGTTAGAATTTACCATACGTTTTCCTCAATGAAAATCTCCACATCAAAGACAAAAACTTATTGAACTGTAACAAAAATAATAAATCACTCCAGACATATTTAGGCTAACACATACCCTATTTGTTTCTGTGTAATTACACTTTCTCAAGAGCCTGCCACATTTGGTATCACTGTTTTCCTACGAACTCTTCAAGCAAGACTAATGCAAAATGGGGAGGATTGTTCTTTGTTCAGCTGGGAACCAGGTGGCACAAAGCACAGAGAAGGAAACCAGGCTCCAGAGAATGTGTGAAGGGAACCAAATGCAGTCTCAGGCAGGGCTTGCATTTGGAGGAAATGTTTTCATTCAGATGCTCGAAACTTTAAAATATTTTAACTTTATGTCATATTTTCTTTCCACCACCCTATTTTAAAATACAAACAACAAAAACTCCGAAAAGCCTGGCTAGTAAAATAAAATGTAATGGTTGTTTGGTTTTGCCATTAGGAAACGGTTCAGCTCAACGGATCTTATGCTCCAGGAGGCAGCATCTCATTAATAAAACAATGACCATGGGTCCCCCCCCCATTTTTTTCAGCATTGTGACTGTGATCGTAATTCCCATTCTCTAGTATAGCTTGGTTGCTGTTCAGAAAGTAAAAGACTTAAAGAAGGGGATCCAATGATTGTTGCTGATTTATTTATGTAACATTATACCCTACTCCTTTCCTATTCTTTTGTTAAATTTAATTTCTTGTACTTGTACCCATGACATTTAGTATTTAATACCTTGGAGTTAGAAGGAAACTAGGGGATGGTTCTCTTGGCTTAATTTGCTCATTTTACAGACATGGAAATAAGAGCAGAGTAGTTAAATGGCTTGTCCAGGACAGCTAGTGTCTTGGCCAGGACTGGCTTCCAGGCTTTCCACTGCTGGTCCTGGGCCCTGCACACAATACCTAGCACAAGTGTTTGCTTAGTCTGGGATTCAAACCCATGTAACATGCTCTTTTCTCCTCCCCAACTGAAAACACACATCTTCCACCACATTGCCCTTTATTTTCTTTCTTCCAGTCCAATTTGTTTGAGAAGAAGATAAACATGAGTATCTGGGGAGTTAATGTTGATGTCTAGAGGGCTGTTCAGATTTGCTAAACTTCAAGCACTGGAATGTCTAGAGAGCCATCCATCATAAGTGCCTCGAGGGCATGCCTGCCAGAGGGCCTGACTGCTGGGGTCCAGGCCTTTCCTTCTCTCAGGGAGCGCACTTGTGCTGTCAGTGTGTGTTAGAACTCAGCTTATGCCCCTGGTCCTCCTGCCCTGCCATCCCCTGCCCCCCTCCCCCCCCCCACATCTCCTTTTCATAGTCTATTTAAATATGCATGTAATTTGGATTAACATCATTGTTCCTATATTTACACTCCTAAGATTTAGAATTGGTATCCCAGGATAGACCCTGAACCCTCCCTCTCTCCAGAGTCCATTTGATAAATTCCTGCATTTACGTCTTTTCAAAAAAAAAAAAAAAAGAACAAGAAAACACCAAAAAAACCCCTTATATTTCATTTATCAAATTTCAGTCTGAACACCCCTGGCCTTCCTCTAACCCTAGAACTTCTGTTTCTGTAGTTCTACCATTTAGCAGCAGAAAGTCTGGCCTGTGCACCTACATTATAACCTTTTCCAGGACTTGGTCGTATCAGTCTTGCTGCTGAGTGTAAGGTATGTAGAGGATTAGCTAACTAGAGCCCCTCGGCTGCTTCTTCTAATCCTTCTTGCTGCCCATCGTGGTACCAAATTACCACATTGTGGTTAACTTAAAGATTTCAGAATACTGATTTAGTCACATTTACCAATGAGTGAGTGTTTGCTAGAAGGTCACCCATGAGTGTGGGCCTTTCTTCTCTTTCTTCCAGGTGGCAAACTGACCCAAAAGGCAATTTGGCCACCTCACTCTCTTCATTTATAAGAGCTGGGGTAGCTGCCTAATAATACAATTGAGATTTGGGGTTAGGTGAAGGAAGATTTTCCTTAGGCCTTAAGCCCAATTTATGTAGTTCTGCATTTGGGCTTTGGATACAAGATGAGCCAAAAATAATTGTGTCTCCTTAGCTTCTGTCTCTCCCTGTGAGATTTTTATGGAGGGATAATGTGTTTGATGCAAGGAAGGATTTGGGCATTTTGGACTACTTTGTAAAAGTGAGCACATAAAGATTGAACTTTTTAAAAACTTCCCATGATGTATTTATTTGATACCTGGAAGTTTGTACCTGTTCACCTCCTTCATACTCCTATTCCCCCAACCATGCCACTGGCAATCACCAATCTACTCTTGTTATCTATGAGGTCTTTTTTTTTTTTTAAGATTCTACATGTAAATTCAATGATACAGTATTTGTCTTTCTCTGTTGGACTTGTTTCACTTGGCATAGTGCCCTCAAGTTCTAGCCATGTTGTCACAAATGGCAAGATCTCATTTTTTTTACACACACACACACACACACACACACACACACATACACACACACACACACACACACACACACTGCATTTCCTTTATCCATTCATCCTTAGATGAACACTTAGATTGTTTCCATATCTTGGCTATTATATCTAACTTTTTAATGACTGAGCCAAACGTATGGTAAATCTGGTTCAGAGGAGTATAGTAGAGAAAAGTATTTATAGTGACTGAAAGAATGAATACTGAGTAAAGGATTGCCAAGTTAGGTACAAACCCAGTTAATGTCCTAAAGAAAGATTAAAGTGTCGTATTTGGGGTTATCTTTTTCTTTTTTAATTAGGCAGGAGTCATTTTTGTCCTTACTAGATTAAAATCTCAACTAGACAAACTTTATTTTTATTGTTACTGGACAACAACCATTTACATCATTGTAAGTTCTGTGCAAGTTAACATTTCTCCACAGAGTTGTAGAATATTCTTTTTTTTCTTAAATGTTTATTTTTGAGAGAGAGGGAGAGAGACAGAGAGAGGGAGAGAGAGGGAGAGAGAGAGAGAGAGGGAGGGAGGGAGGGGCAGAGAGAGAGGGAGACAGAGGATCCGAAGCAGGATCTTCCCTGACAGTGCAGAGCCCTATGCAAGGCTTGAACTCATGAAATGTGAGATAATGACTTGCGCCAAAGTCAGATGCTCAACCAACTAAGCCACCCAGGAACCCCTAAAATATTCTAATTAATAGTAAATAGTAAGTCAAACAAAGGTACATACCCTAGAGAATGAAATAGATCTTGGATATGTTTGTTGCCAATTTCCAGCATGACACTGAAAGAAAATACGGTCATCTATTTGCCTATTTTCAAGTTTTGGATTTTTTTTAATACCCCCAACTTGTAATCACAAATAACCTCCAAAAATAATTCTTGGTCACAATGCCCCCTCCTCCAGTGTCACTGTGCTTTGGACTGATTCATTTACAAAATCATACAAAACATGAATTAACCTATGTAAGCCACATTGTAGTATGGTCAGCAAAATGGAGACTAAGTTGAGTAACTACTATGGCCAGAAAATTAACTTGTCTCTACAGGTTTTACAAGGAATCAAGATTGTATTTTTAATAGGCTTTATTCAGACATTTGGAAACATTTGTTGAAGCAAAATTTCAAGCGTATGCAAAAATTTACTCTAATGAATTCCCCTTTACTTATTTCCTTCAATAATTATCAACCCCTGGCTAATCTTATTCTTTTATAGTCAGCCCAGTCTCTCCCAATGCTGGATTATTTTTAAAGTTTCTTATATCTTTACTGAAGTATGAATGAGTACAAGAAAATAGTTTATCAATTGCTGAGTTGGGGATAGGCATTAACATCTCCAAATCTGATTGTAGAATTGTGTATTTCTCCCTTTAATTCTGCAATTTTAGGTTTATACATATTCACGATTTTTATATCTTCCTTTATTATTATTTTTATTATCTCTCATAATACTCTTTGCTTCCAAGTCTAATTTATCTGATACTACTACAGGTACTTTAGTTCTGGTATTCTGACTTTTGGCTTGGAATATATATTTAACATTCATTTTATTTTAACTTCTTTCTTTATATACAAACTATCTCGGGGATAATAATAATTTATCGGGATGTTTTGATTACAGCAAGGGAATGTATATTTTACAAAATTCTCCTTATTTTGATAATTCTTTCCCCAAATCCTGAAGTTAGGGCATGCAAGTTTTTATTTTGTTTCATTTGATTACTTACAGCAAAAGTGAGAAGACACAGAGGATTATTTCCCAAGGGCAATTATGGAATTTCTTTCCATTACAAGAGAAATAGCAAATCATCTGGTTCAAATAGGACATTGATGTGGCAGAACACAGTGCATCCAGCCAGTTCCTTGAGGTTCTTTTTGGTTTATGGTCTCAAAGGTCATTAGAATGGTTACTTCTGAATGCATTTCTGCTGAGCAAACACAGAAGAAGCCACAGAAAGGGGGTCTCTTGAGTTTTCTTGAATGAAGGTGTAGGATATCATGCTAAGCAAAGGGTGAGGTTGAGGTCAAAATTATTTGGATTAAAATTGCAAGTAGTACAGGGGTGCCTGGGTGGAGGGTCAGTTAAGTGTCTGACTCTTGATTTTGGCTCGGGTGATGATCTCACCGTTCGTGAGTCTGAGCCCCGAATGGGGCCCTGTACTGACAGTGTGGACCCTGCTTGAGAATTTCTCTGTCCCTCTCTCTGCCCCTCCCCTGCTTGCTCTCTCTCTCTTTCAAAAAATAAATAAATAAACTCAAAACAATTTAAGAAATTGTAAACAGTATAAATGTTTAAGTTTTGGGGAATTTAAAAATTAATTGGTTTATTATTGCTAATGAACCTGAGACCTATGTTCTAATGATAGAGTAGCCCTGGCATTTTGAACTAGTCACTTGTCTTCTCAATTCCCCAGGCTCCTTATCTGTAAAATGAATGAGTTGGGATAAAGCATAGCTTTCAAATGATGTTATAGCAGGATTCTTCTTTGAATGAAATAGGAAAAGAGAGTTGAATATGTCAAACAGGAGAAAGGGGAATCTTCTTTGGTTGAAGAAGGCTCAGTGTTGTCTGCTGGGTTCTCCCTATTTTTTCTTTTTTTGTTGTTGTTGTTCGATTTGTTGTTGTTGCTGTTGTTTGAGGCTTGGATTAATTTATTCATTTGTTTACCTACTTCACAGTGATTGTGCTTGGCTGGTCACTAAACGTATAAATATGAGTCAGACCCAGACGTGTCTTGAGGATTTCAAAGTCTAGCAGAAGAAACAGATATGTAGGTAAATAATGGCAGCACGGTGACAAATCGTATACAAGAGAAGCACCAAAGGGCCTGAGGTAGGCTTCTTCTTGTTTTTAGGTTAGCTCCTAAGGCATCCTCATAAAGAGGGCTTTCCTCATCCCATTCTGATGTTACTGGTCTGTGGGCTGCCATTATGAGAACCATTGCTTTGAGTTCCCTTCAACCTCCAAATTCAATGAATCTTTTGTTTCTGAGTTGGGTAATACCATAAATTTAGGGTGGGGGGACATTCCACCATCTACTTCTGTTTACTAATTGGCAAATAAACATTCCTGAGGAGTAGATATCTCCACTTCTCTGTAATTCTGATTCCTTAATCTGTATGCTGCCTCCTTCAGTATTTACTTCATCAATTAATTCCTCTCTTTCCTGTGTCTCAATTTTCATTGGTTTCTTTCACATGCTCAAATGTCTTTCACACCACTTTTTTCTCTCTCTGTCCCTCCCCTCCACCAAAGCAAAGGAAGCAAGCAAACAAACAAAACGCCTTTCCACTGACACTTGATCCTCTTTTAGTTACCCCCCTAAAGAAAAAATATGTTTTCTGTCTCTGTTTCCTCACTTGTTCACACCTGGATCCATACAACTTGGCTTTGACTATCTACCTTATACTGAAAGTTTTTTTTCACTAAGTTTACCTTTTAATTTTCAAATCTAGTGAAAATTTTCTGGTTTTTCATTTATCTAACACTTTGGGTTATTCAACACTCTCTCCTCACATTTTTAACCATAAGTCTACTGTTCTGTGATGTATTTACTGGTTTCTTTTGTGGGCTCTTTTTTCTCTGCCTCTGTTTAGTATGTACTGTTTCTCTTTGTCCTTGGCATCTTTTCTCTTCAAAGAGCTCATTTTCTTTGGACAATTTCATCCATGCTCAAGGCTCTATCTGCCACATATCTGTTGGTAGTTCTAAAAATCTGCACCTCTACTCAAACCTCTCTTCAGATTTCAAAGACCATTATCCAATAAGGGTGTTCCCAAAGATACCTCAAACTCAAAATATCTGTAATAGAATTCGCCTTCTTCTTGCACATAATGTACCAGTTTTCAATTTGTTGCTTCTCAGCTCTAGATCCACTCTTCACTGCCTTCTCTGTGATCATAAAGTTGGACCCTGTAAACATCTCTCCTTTGCCAGCTGTCTTGATGTTAAACTTTGTCAGAACAGAGTGTTGAAGTGTCCTACAGTGGGGAGGAGTGTTTCTTTCATAGCTCCTTCCCTATGAGAGGCTCCATCAAGACTTCCCCATGGGCAGCTTTCCTCAACCACCCAGGGGTAGCTTTCTAGTGAATTCAACCGTGTGACGTCTCCCCACAGCCAGCTTCCTCCAAAACTTCAGAGATTGGAGTCCCAGTGTGGTCTGCTGGGGTGACATCTCGGCAAAATACTTGGTCATCAGTGGGCCATGGCTACTCATCAGTTTCTGGAATTTGACCTTGGTGGAAGACAGGGGCCTCTTCCAGACTTGCTGCTTTCTCAGATGTTTCACCTGGACGGAAAAGAGGTAGAGGCTGCTCCCTATATCTGCCATGTCTGTAGCCTTGAAAGTTCTTTTTTTGTTTCATAGGCTAGCCCCTGTTTTAGTTAGTAATTCTGCATCGTCACCTTTCTCTGTTCAGATTAGTGCACGAATTCCATCTTTTCATTGAACCCAGACTCATGCACACAGTTCCTTCTTGCATTCCTCATCATGGAGCTGTTTCTAATAGCACCCCTTCTCATTTCTAATATCTATCAGTCAGCAGATCCAATGTATTCATTCTCTTACATACTTATCTTAAGCCTCTTCTCCACCTCTACGGTTTCTGTCCTTGAGTAGATACTTGGACTTTCACATAGTCTTCTCTTCAATATCCCTGAATCTTCTGTCCACACACTTTAGTCAATCATTATGTCATTAAAATTAGCTTCCTTGGGGTGCCTGGGTGGCTCAGTCAGTTAAGCATCGGACTCTTGATTTCAACTCAGGTCATGATCTCATTGTTTGTGGGTTCAAGCCCCATGTTGGGCTCTGTGTTGACAGTGTACAGCCTGCTTGGGATTCTCTCTCTCTCCCTCTTTCTCCTCCTTCCCTGCTCACATGCTCTGTCTCTGTCTCAAAATAAATAAATAAAGTTAAAAAAAATTAGCTTTCTCACATATACATCTGATATCCATTCTTTCTGTACTCCCGTTTATGATATGAAATCCCTTTGTGATCAGATTCCGAATGTTGTCTGTTTGGACTCATATTCCATCTCTCCTCCGATACACTCTTTTACTCCAATCATGTTTATAGTTCTTACATTTATAGTTTCAACCTCTGTGCTTTGAATATTCTTGTTGTCTCTGAAATTCTCCTGACTGCCTGGAAAGCACCTACTAGTGTGAGCCTTGCTTAATTTTTCTGAAAAAATTCTTTATCTGGAATTCAACTATACTTTGTGAAATCCTCCAATGTAACAATTATTTTGGGCTATTGCAGTTGTTACTGGGTCTGTGTCCTCATTCAATTTTGAGTATCTTAAGGACAAAGACCTGTTTTTTCCTGTATTTGTGCCCTAATAGTGCCTGGGGCCTTTACGCCTTTCATAAATATCTGCTAACACCAAATGAGTAACATTGGCATTTTTATAAAGGGGATTTCAAAATCCTAATTAAAGTTTCTTAACTTTTCTTAATGTAGATTGTTTTGACACAGAGTTCTTTAGGGCTGAAAACTTTTAAAAATGGTATTTATTACTTTTCATCTTACTTTCTGCACTCAGAATACAAAAGAGAAAAAAAAAAGGTGTATAATGTCTTCTTTACGTTTTGGCTTACTTCTGCAGATTTAAGAAAGGACATCCCTCAAATGATAGTAAAATTCCAGCTCTTTGGGTTCATAGCGATAGCTAAGGGGTAACATTTTTTAAAAAAAAATCTTACCATGTGCCACACACTCTGCTTAGGCCTATCCCTGCATTATCTCTGCCACCACCATTCTCTGAAGTCGGCGGTTGTAAGCTTTCCATTTTACAGACGAGGAAAGTAAAGTGACACTGAGTGTTTAATGACTTATCCACTTGCACTGTTACTAAATGGGGACCTGGGATTTCGAACCAGGCATTCTAGTATCAGAGTCTGTGCTTTTAACCATTAATCCGTAGAGCCTAATAGTAGAGTAAATAGCTGCTCCAAAAAGGAATATACCTAAGGACCTTCACAGTAGATGATCTCTGTGAAGCTCCTTCACTTTGGAAAGGCTTGTTCAAAGTTTTGTGTGTGAATTGGGGTGTAGTTGCAACCACAATCATTAGCCAGAAGACTGGATTATTAGCTCCAACTCTGGGGCTGTCCCCCTAGGATGACAGACACATCTTCCTTATTTATCCACCGAGACCTTTATCATCATCTTCTCTCTTCTGATTTCCCTGTCTGACAGATTAATGCTTACTTAGTGTAATTCATAATTTTGCTTTTCCACTCTTCAACTTTATTTTACCCCCCAATGTATATTTAACATTTATAGTTAACAATCTTTTCTGTCATTGTTTTCAGCAATATATAGGGATTAATTTATGTATGTGTGTATGTAACATTTTAAAAATAATACATTTTGTCTAATTTAAACTAGTACCAATATATTTTTATACCTTAAAAATTCTATTCACACTAATTAATATGCTCAAATTGTATCCTTAGTACTTACCAAAAAGAGGTAGAGTAACAGAAAAAAAGGACAGAAAAAAAGCTAAAGTCCTCAAGTGTAAAGTTGGTCCCAAATCTCCAAACTTTTACTGCATTAGAGCTAATTCGAATATAATACTCATTTAGTATTTCTCTTACATTAATGTTTTAAATTATACTTATGACAATGTATACCTATTTTCTCCAGGACGTATTTTATGCTAGATAAAAACGATTCACTTTAATTTTATGTATTTATTTATTTATTCATTTCAATTTTATGCATCTAAATTGTTATGCAAGATTTACTTATGACTGGTAAGATCAGTTGTTTGGAGCTCTGATAATGAAGTGTTGAATTCATGCCCACATGAACCGTTTCATTTTTCTTGATAGCAACATAACTCCGTGGTGAAGAGTGTGCTCTGAAAGGAGCCTGCCTGTTTTGAATCCTGGTTCTGATACTTACCAGGTCCTATATGTCCTTGGGCAACACATGTATCTTTTCTGTGCTTTAGATTTCGTCTTTAAAATGGAGATAATCAGGGGCGCCGGGTGCCTCAGTTGGTTAAGCGTCCGACTTGGCTCAGGTCACGATCTGGAGGTTCATGAGTTGGAGCCCCATATCCTGCTCTGTGCTGACAGCTCAGAGGCTGGAGCCTGCTTCTGATTCTGTCTCCCTCTCTCTCTGCTCCTCCCCCGCTCACTCACACATGCACATGCACTCTCTCTCTTTGAAAAATAAATAAATATTAAAAATAAATAAATAAAATGGAGGTAATGACATCACCTATCTCATAAAGTTGAAATGAGGATGAGATCAGTATTTTTTGTTGTTATTGCAGTTATTCAGTAACAAAAACTGTATTTTTCAACTATGTGTTTACTGCTGTTGCTACTTTCCGTATTCGAAATGGATGATGGTGACGATGATGATGGTGTGAAATGCAAGCAGTCATTGCTTTATGCTCAAACTCACTTCTGTTATCTTGACAGTGGCTCATAGAACCCCGTACTGACAGGGATGGGAAACCAATGAGAGAGTGTGGATGGATTAAAACAAACCGATCACAATCACTGGAAAACCAGCTCAAAGAGCACAAAGGGACAAACACGGGTGCAGGTTTGGAATACAAAGGACTTTTTTTTCGTCAGAAAAAATTGATCAGGTAGCCTACTGATTTCTCTCTGGCCCCAAGTCTTCGGTAGCGTACTACTTTTACTGTACTAGATGTTTTCTATTTTCCAATATAGAGGCACGTGGTAGTGCATGCTACATTTCGTCCTTAAGAGGTCCTCTCCCTGCAAAAGCTTTCTCATTATTAGAAACACTTCTGGGCGGTTAACAAAGAGAGTTGCCCGAGTTCATCTACTTGACAGGGATTTCATTAATTTTTTTTGAAAAGTTAGCTAGAGCTATAATCATTTAATTACTTAGCATTTGTCAAAAAATTGCTGATTAGCCTTCTAGCAATTCCAGATACTTTAATGACTGACAGCAAAGCAAACCGAGAACACTAGCACAACATCTGTCCACATGAAAATTACTTACTGGAAATAGGCCTTTGTAACCAGCTTTTACACGGCCCATTCTAGCACTAGAGGAAAAAAGTCTATAAGGAAAGCTATGAAAAAAAAAAAAGCAGCAACAAGCACAACTGTACTTCAGACATTTCTTCATAATGTGAAGGTCTTTGCCCTTTAATGCATTTAATACATGTATTTGGTTAAAATGTGATATTTGATATTTTATTAATACCTGCAACTTTAAAATATTTGACATTCTAGAATTTTCTTCTTTGTGTATTTTCAATCATCTCCAAATGGTAGGGCTCTTGAAGATTGAAGGACTCATGTGGCTCAAATATGTTACATTTCCATGGGAATGTGGGAGGGTTAAGAGAACATGAGGGGTCCTGATTCCTCATAAGACATACTTGTCAATAAATAGCAAATGCAAAGCAGGTTTTTATAAAGGTGTTACCAGTTTTCATTGTCCACCTAGTAAATAGTTCCCCTGGGTGAACAGTCATTCCTTTTAGTAAACTGATAAAAAGACCAATAGAAAAATCCTACTTTGTAACATCTGCTTAGTGTATTTTCTCTGGGTAAGAAATGTGTTTGTTGTGTGATGTGTATGTGTGTGTGTGGGGGGGAGGGGACTGGGTCTCAAAATTTCATGTGGATGAGGATTATTCAGGAAGCTTATTAAAAATTCAGAGTTGTGGATTCTATCTTCAGAAACTGACTTAGTAGCTTTGGTCTAGAGTCTGCAGACAGTTCTGATGGAGATCAGCAGAATGTACTTGGGTCAAAAGAAACGAAAACTGGTTTATGGGCTAGAGAGGGGGAAACTGAATAATTCAAATAAAAAAGAAAAGTGATCATCTGACTGTTTTGAGGATACAGTGCTAGGTCCTAAAGATGCAAAGATTAATAAAATGTCTTTACAAAAGAGGTAAAGTTTGAACTGTGTTCACTTAAAAAAAATATTTTTTTAGGTTTATTCATTTTTTTGAGAGAGAGAGAGAGAGCGAGCGAGCAGGGGAGGGGCAGAGAGAGAGCGAGGGAGACACAGAATCTGAAGCAGGCTCCAGGCTCTGAGCTGTCAGCATAGAGCCCGACACGGGGCTTGAACTCACGGACTGAGAGATCATGACTTGAGCTGAAGTCGGATGCTTAACTGACTGAGCCACCCAGGTGCCCCTGAATTGTGCTCACTTTTAAATAACCCATAGAGATATTTAGTAAAAGCAGAATAACTCCAGAGGCTCTTTTATAGGATATTAAACAGTGCTCTTCAGTAATATTCTTACCTCTCCTTGATCAAGGTTGTGATGGATTTTAAAATTGTAGGCATTTTATATGTGTAACACTATGTTGACCACAATCACTACAGGGTGACTGATGAATTTACCTGATTTTGTTATCATACAGAAATAAAACTTATACAGAATACAGAAATAAAACTAATATTTTAAGCCAAGAACACTATTCCCCTTTAAAAAAAAGAGTTAAAAGATTAAATGAAATGAAGTCCAAGAAAATGAACATCAGGGAAACATATGAATACCACATCTGCTCTCCTTCTGGAGAAGTTTCTCACAGGACTGGAGAGCCATTACAGGAGCTCTTGGTATGGAAATGTGACCTGAAAATTCAAAGCAGTACTCCACGCCGTCGTCAGAGTTCGACAAGCATGCAGAGTCAAAGAATGTTTTTTAGTTGGCTGCGGACCAACATCTTGATGTTTTAAACTTATTTTAAAAATTAAAGATAAGCTATCTACACATTCAATGCAATCCCAATCAAAATTGCACCAGCATTCTTCTCGAAGCTAGAACAAGCAATCCTAAAATTCATATGGAACCACAAAAGGCCCCGAATAGCCAAACTAATTTTGAAGAAGAAGACCAAAGCAGGAGGCATCACAATCCCAGACTTTAGCCTCTACTACAAAGCTGTAATCATCAAGACAGCATGGTATTGGCACAAAAACAGACACATAGACCAATGGAATACAATAGAAACCCCAGAACTAGACCTACAAAAGTATGGCCAACTCATCTTTGACAAAGCAGGAAAGAACATCCAATGGAAAAAAGACAGTCTCTTTAACAAATAGTGCTGGGAGAACTGGACAGCAACATGCAGAAGGTTGAAACTAGACCACTTTCTCACACCATTCACAAAAATAAACTCAAAATGGATAAAGGACCTGAATGTGAGACAGGAAACCATCAAAACCCTAGAGGAGAAAGCAGGAAAAAACCTCTCTGACCTCAGCCGTAGCAATTTCTTACTTGACACATCCCCAAAGGCAAGGGAATTAAAAGCAAAAATGAAATATTGGGACCTCATTAAGATAAAAAGCTTCTGCACAGCAAAGGAAACAACCAAGAAAACTAAAAGGCAACCAACGGAATGGGAAAAGATATTTGCAAATGACATATCAGACAAAGGGCTAGTATCCAACATCTATAAAGAGCTCACCAAACTCCACACCCGAAAAACAAATAACCCAGTGAAGAAATGGGCAGAAAACATGAATAGACACTTCTCTAAAGAAGACATCTGGATGGCCAACAGGCACATGAAAAGATGCTCAACATTGCTCCTCATCAGGGAAATACAAATCAAAACCACACTCAGATATCACCTCACGCCAGTCAGAGTGGCCAAAATGAACAAATCAGGAGACTATAGATGCTGGAGAGGATGTGGAGAAACGGGAACCCTCTTGCACTGTTGGTGGGAATGCAAATTGGTGCAGCCGCTCTGGAAAGCAGTGTGGAGGTTCCTCAGAAAATTAAAAATAGACCTACCCTATGACCCAGCAGTAGCACTGCTAGGAATTTACCCAAGGGATACAGGAGTACGGATGCATAGGGGCACTTGCACCCCAATGTTTATAGCAGCACTCTCAACAATAGCCAAATTATGGAAAGAGCCTAAATGTCCATCAACTGATGAATGGATAAAGAATGGAACCATAATGAATGGATTGTGGTTTATATACACAATGGAGTACTACATGGCAATGAGAAAGAATGAAATATGGCCTTTTGTAGCAACGTGGATGGAACTGGAGAGTGTGATGCTAAGTGAAATAAGCCATACAGAGAAAGACAGACACCATGTTTTCACTCTTATGTGGATCCTGAGAAACTTACCAGAAACCCATGGGGGAGGGGAAGGAAAAAAAAAAAAAAGGAGGTTAGAGTGAGAGAGAGTCAAAGCATAAGAGACTCTTAAAAACAGAACAAACTGAGGGTTTATGGGGGGTAGGAGGGAGAGGAGGGATGGGTATTGAGGAGGGCACCTTTTGGGATGAGCACTGGGTGTTGTATGGAAACCAATTTGACAATAAACTTCATATATTGAAAAAAAAATTAAAGATAGGAAAAAAGAGAATTAATGAATGAGATTTTATAGCTGGTGAACAACCTTCCAGGAAGGTTGATAGTTTTATTCTTGTTTTTGAGAAAAGAGGTCTGAAATGCTCTTCTCCATTTTCTCTGTCATTTATTCTAAATATTACATATTTGTACCTTTTTAAAAGGTTATTTGTTTTCAGAGAGAAAGAGAGTGCAAGCAGGGGGAGGGGCAGAGAGAGAGAGGGAGAGAGAGAATCCAAAGCAGGCTCTGCACTGTCAATGCAGAGTCTGTCACAGGGCTGGATCCCATGTACTGAGAGATCATGACCTGAGCCAAAAATCAAGAGTCAGATGCTTAACTGACTGAGCCACCCAGGCACTGCTACATATTTATACTTTTTATTGAGAAAAGAATCCTGTGTGGCTTAGTCTTTTCATTTCAACAAATGTATATTTCCAATTGAATTTCATTCTTCCTAAACCAACTAAGATAGAAGTCAACTTGACTCAAAAACAGCTCTCAGAGCCAAAGCATAAGAGACTCTTAAAAACTGAGAACAAACTGAGGGTTGATGGGGGATGGGAGGGAGGGGAGGGTGGGTGATGGGTATGGAGGAGGACACCTTTTGGGATGAGCACTGGGTGTTGTATGGAAACCAATTTGACAATAAACTTCATATATTTGAAAAAAAAAAAAAGAAAAAAAAACACCTCTCAGTACATTGAGCTTATTCTCCAGGATAATTTGAGTCAGAGAGCACCATTTACATATGGTGTATGTGTCTACTTATGAGTTAATCAGTAATAACTTATGGTGTATTGACTATAGTCTCAATTCTGTGACTGACACAAAGAATATAAGTATTTATGTTTTCCAACTATTTATACTTAATTCAGCAGGAATCCTGTGTAATGTAAAAAGTAACAGTTCACTAAAACAATTGCCAAACACCAGATGAATGATGCACATGATAAGAAACCACACTTGCAGGGAGGAAAAGGCCAAGGAAGATCTGGAAATATCTGAGAAACACACAGTAGAGCAGTAGAACACTTGACCCCCTCCTCGAAAGACAAATCAGAGTTATATATGTGGAAAGAGGTTTGCAAGGAAGGCTTGGTATGGAAGAAGACCTTCTCAATAGATAACAAAATATGAGAATGAAGCTGAAATTTTATAAGTGCAGTCCACAAATCAGAGATGAAAACATAAAGTTGCAGAGAATTAAGTAGGGACAGACTGAACGTAACTCTGAATACTCTGCTAGTAAGTTTGGAATTTATTCTGTAATATAAAGATATTAAAGATTTTGGAATAGTGGAGTGATAGAAGTATACTCGTGTTTGAGGAACATTAATCTAGAACCCATGTACAGGTTGCATTTGACCATAGCCATTGTAATTAACTCCTTTTCAACTTAGTTTCCATAGCTCTGTAAATATGTATCTTTTGTGAGACACGATTAAACAGTTACTTTAACCTGTAGTAAATATTTATTGAGTGTGGTGTTCCAGGCATTCTTCCAGGTACGGCAATTGCAGTGGTGAAAAAGATAAAGTCCCTGCCCTCATTAAGCCTACATTCTATTTTTTTAACATTTATTTATTTATTTTGAGAGAGAGAGAGAGAGGGAGAGAGAGAGAGAGCGCGTGCTTATGAGTCGAGGAGGAACAGAAAGAGAGAGAGGGAGAAAGGAATCCTAAGCAGGCTCCACACTGTTAGCCTGGAGCCCAGCGTGGGGTTCCATCTCATGAACCATGAGATTATGACCTGAGCCAAAATCAAGAGTCATCGCTTAACTAACTGAGCCACCCAGGTGCCCCTAAGCTTACATTGCTTACATTTTAATTGAGGGGGACAGACTAGATGAAAATAAAATCATCATACAGGATATAGCATAACTTTAGTAGTGTTAAGTGTTATAAAGAAAACAGAAAACTTGGAACAAAAGAGTGACAGGGTTGGAAGGGAAAAACGAAGATGGGGCAGTCAGGGAAGGGCACTCTGAGGATGTGTGTCTGAGTGTATACCTGAACAGGGAGGAGGAGGGGGTCATGAGACAAATTGGGGGTCAAGTATTCCAGGCTTTTGACTTCATTCTGTGTGTGATAGGAAGCAATCGTTGAGCTTTGTTCTGTTTATTTTTACTTATTTAGCAGGATGGCATATATTGATTATCACTTTAAGAAGATCACCCTGACAGCTTTTAGGAGAATGAATTATGTGGGGGTGTGTGTGTGTGGCGGAGAGTGGGGGGATAAGAATAGGAACAGGGAGAACAGTTTGGCTGGTCTTATAAAAGCCCATTGAAAGATGGTGGAGAGTGGAGTTTTGTTTTGTTTCGTTTTTAATGTAAGGCACATAAGACTCCCTGATGGTATATTTGGAAAGACATGTAATTTTATCAATCAAAGTGGGATTGTTTTGAGCCTAAAAGGGACACTTTTAATAATTACACCAGGACCAGTAGAAGATGGCACTGTCTCAGGCAAACCAGCACATATAGTACGAGTTAAAAAAGGGAAAGGAACCAAGAATAATATGTAGGTAAACAGTAGCAGGGCCACATCTAGGATGTGTAGGGGCCTCGACCCGTATTTTTGTGTGGTCCCTGTCTGTAGCAACTACCTGGTTAAAAAATTTATTATAAATTCATGGGTCCATAAGAGTTATAATGACTTACTAATGAGGATTTAGAATAAAGAGTAGAGAAGAGGTATATTTCCTTGTTTATTGTCCACTAAGTGGATGTGTAGATTCTTCTATAGTGTTTAGGCACCACCTCTTCTTGTTCAGGTTCAAGAACCATTGCTTTAATTTCTTTATTGTCAAACATGGCTAATTTTCTGTCTCCCGTGTTACGTTCTTATGGCTGCTAGAACTAATTACCACAACTGGGTGGTTTAATACAACAGACACGTATCTCTCACCGTTCTGGAGGCTAGAAGCCTGAAATCAAGATGTTGGCAGGACCATGCTCCTCTGAAGGCTCTAGAGAACACTCTTTCCTTCCTAGCTTCCGGCAGCTCCTAGAAGTCCTTGGTGTTCCTTGACTTGTAGTAGATGCGTTGCTTCAATCTCTACTACCATGTGTATGTGGTCTTTCCTTTCCTTTCCTTTCCTTTCCTTTCCTTTCCTTTCCTTTCCTTTCCTTTCCTTTCCTTTCCTTTCCTTTCCTTTCCTTTCCTTTCCTTTCCTTTCCTTCTTTCTTTCTTTCTTTCTTTCTTTCTTTCTTTCTTTCTTTCTTTCTTTCTTTCTTTCTTTCTTTCTTTTCTCCCTCCCTCCATCCCCCCTCACCTTCTCCCTCTCCCCTTCCTTCCTTTTCTCTCTCCCTTCCTTCCTCCTTTCCTTTCCTTTCTCTCTTTCTCTCTTTCTTGCTCTTTTTTGGTGTATCTCTGTTTGTCCTCTCCTCTTCTTAAAAGGACATCAATCACTAGACATAGAGCCTGCCCTAATTCAGTGTGGCCATATATTGACATAATTAATTATATCTCTGAAGACCCTATTTCCTAATAAAGTCACATTCTGAGGTTCTGGGTGGATGTGAATTTTGAGGCACACTATTCAACCTACTACATTTACCATGAGAAATTGTTATTGTTCAAAGTGCCATGGCTCTTGGGATCCTGCTTGTAGTAAAACAAAATATGTCTTCTTGCCTTTGCCTGCAGTTCCCTCATATCATTTATTCAGTGCTGGTTACATCATTGCTTATGTTTCTGTATCATCCTCTGTGAATACTGGGTTCCAGCGACTCTATTAAAGTTGTTACTGTGCTTTGTTGATGATAACCACAAATGCAAGTCTTATCCAGAGAATGCAGTAAAATGTCAACAATCATTCATTTTCTAGTCATGTTAAATTTATTTTTCAGAATTTTATAGTGTAAATGTAAAATACACTGTCTTCCACTCTATCTTCTCTTGAACTCTTCAGGTTATAACGATTGTATTCCTAGAATGTGATCTCTCTCTCTCTCTTTTTAAAGATTTTATTTGCTTCCATTTTTATGGACGTATGATTGACAAAAATTACATATATTTAAGATATACAACAGATGTTTTGATATATATAAGACTCATAATAACAGAGTGCAATGGTGGTTACCACCAGCTGGGGACTGGGGGAGATTGGGAGATGTTGGTCAAAGGGTACAAACTTTCAGTTATAAGATGAATAATTTCTGGAGACCTAATGTGCGGCATGGTGACTATAGTTAACAATATTGTATACTTGAAATTTGCTAAAAGACTAGAGATCTCAAGCGATTCCACCATAGAATGTGATCTCTTTTAACACTGACCACATCACTGTGTTGCCAGAATTGGGGAGAAGAGGCAAGGAGCCTCCAACTGCAGTGAGAAGGGTGATTCTATTCACACAAAGAGCCTCTGTCCCTCATCCATTATGGCTTAAGCCTGACCTGGGGGAGCATGGCATTACCACATTGACTAGAGGCAGGGACATCAATTGCAAAGGTCTGCTTCAGTGTTGCCGAGCAAAGGTCTTGAAACCCCTCAGAAGACATACATGCAGATACCACCAGAGGAGTGTTGATCCTGCAGAGGGTGGGAGTGACAATCCTGGGTGCCAGCAGTAGATGAGGGTAAGCACAGAGTTAAGAACATTTGCTATTACTCTACCCCTGCTACTACCCAGTGTTATTGAGCAGAGACAGCATCATGGTCAGAGGATATGACGAGAAAACTCCTATACATGGATCCTCACAAGTCTCAAGCTCAAGACACTTTTGAATCTTGAGGTTTGGGGAGAGAATGTGGAATGGTAGACAGCCCTGAACTGGCCTTCATTGCTGACATTCTGACATTCACACTCTTGAGGAATCACCGCCCCTGAAATATGGGTTGCGCTCACTGACTTGCTTTAACGAACAGAATATGGCAGAAGTAATAGGATGTGACTTCTGAGGTTGACTTCTATAAAGACTATAGCTTCTGTCTAGGGCACTCTCTTTAGCTCTGTCTCAGAATTTTTAGCCTGGGGAAAATCAGCTGCCACATTGTGAGGCAGCCCTAAGGTGGGGCCCATGAGGTGAGGGAGCAAGGCCTGCCAACAGCTATGTGTGTGAGTTTGGGAGAAAATCCTTCAGCCCCAGTTAAGTCTTCAGATCACTGCAATTCCAAGAGAGACCTTGAGCCAGAGGCACTCTGCTAACCTGTCCCCAGACTCCTGGTTCACAGAAACTGAGATAATTAAATGTATGTTGCTTTAAGTTTCTAAATTTGGGGGTAATTTGTCACACAGCAATAGATAATGAATATAGATGGAGATCAAATTTATCAATAGTATTCAAAATTCTGGGGCCAGATGAAATACCTAGGGAAAGTATGTAATTACAGAAGGTCAATTACATAGCCTTGAGGCACCAAGGCTATTCATATATATATGTATACGTATGTACATATACATGTATGTATATATATGTACATATATACATGTATGTATATATGTGTGTGTGTATACATATATATATATATATGAATGACAGAGAGAGAACAAGCTGAGGAGGGGCAGAGAGAGAGAGAGAGGGAGAAAGAATCCTAATCAGGCTCCATGCTGTCAGCACAGAGCCCGATGTGAGGCTTGAACTCCTCAACTGTGAGATCATGACCTGAGCTGAAACCAAGAGTCAGACACTTAACCGACTGAACCACCCAGGTGTTCCCCCCTTATTTAAAGAGGTGGAATATGATAAGGATTGAGAATTATTATTTTTCTTTTGGCAAATGGAGATGGTTGGAGACCTGGACAAGAGCAGCTTCAGTAGAGTGACGAAGATGAAAGACTGTTTCAAGTGGGTCAGGAAAGAACGAGAGGGAAGGAAATGGAGATTTTGCTATGATAGGGAATATAGATTATAGAAATACTGGCTTATGATAAGATAATATAGCATCTGGGTGGGGCATGGGTTTAAAGGGGAGATTTAAAGACAGACATATGATAGCATGTTTAAACTCAGATGGGAAGGAGTTAGTAAAAAGGAAAAATTAATCTAGGAGAGAGTGGAGGAGGATGGTTTCACAAGCTGGTGATTTAGCTAGTGTGGGCAGAAGAGGATGTGTCCAGAGAGCAAGTGGAAGGGTTGGCTCTCAAGAGGGGAAGTTATTATTTATCCATTTTTATGAGAGAGCAGACTGATTATAGACACACATGTAGGTAAGCTGGTATAAATGGGAGGCGGGAAATGGCGTAATTCCCTTTTGGTTGATTTTATTTTGTCGCTGAAATAAGGGAGATAGGTAAGGAAGTGCTGATTGTTGTTTGGAAAGAAGGAAGGTGTGAAATAGGTTGTTGAGGAGAAGAGCAAACTAATCTGGAAAAAGAAAATGTATTGCTGAGAGTTACAGTTGAGACGTAAAGCGAGGTGAGTCTGCGTGGTTATTATCGCTAAGATCATGCGTGTTTGTGTTATTTTCCTCTGGCTGAGACTCAGCTGCTCTGGTGCAGCCACGGAGAAGGTGTAAGATTGGGGAGAACCAGGGTTTGGGTTTTGCTGTGGAAACATGGCACAGGAAGAAAGGGGCAAGGCACTGGAGGGTGTTCATAAGCAGTGATTCTAATAGTGGCTTACAGTATCTAAGCTGGGTAAATTAGGAGAGAAGGGAGAGTACGAGTGGAATGATGGACAGAAAAGAAATAGTGAGATCACTATTTGGAGGTCAGCAGAGGGTCTGCACACCTGTAACCTTGTCCGTAGCCCTTCTCTGGACAGTATCTCCTATCATGTGGTCACAGACTTGCAGCAATCTGGTCGTATGATCTGCTGTTCTCCTAGGTGGATCAGGCTATCAGACACTTGCTGTTGTGTGTTTGCATATGCTTTTCCCTCAGTGTAGAACACCTTACTCCACTTTTAATCTGACTGTTGTTTCTTGCGTTCTAACCATCACTTCCTCCATGGCACATCTCTAGCAATTATCACACTGTCCTGTAATTATTTTCTATTTAGCTTGTTTCCCTAATTAATACATGAATCTTGTGAAAGCAAGAGACCATGTATCATTCAAGTCTGTGTCTCTGGCATAGGTCGTTTGTGCGTCTGGCAGAAATGAATGTTTGGAGAACTGTTGTAAAGACATTAGAGGAGGAATCTTCTCACAGAATATTTCATATCCATTCTCATCCCCTTCTGATTTTAATATTCTTGTGAGTTCAAGAGTTATATGCTATTTCTTTGAGAGTAAAAAAAAATTTAAAAAAAAAAAATTTTTTTTTTCAACGTTTATTTATTTTTGGGACAGAGAAAGACAGAGCGTGAACGGGGGAGGGGCAGAGAGAGAGGGAGACACAGAATCGGAAACAGGCTCCAGGCTCTGAGCCATCAGCCCAGAGCCTGACGCGGGGCTCGAACTCACGGACCGCGAGATCGTGACCTGGCTGAAGTCGGACGCTTAACCGACTGCGCCACCCAGGCGCCCCGAGAGTAAAAAATTTTTAATAGTACCTTCATGTAGCTTCCTTAATTATTTATTTTCTTGATTTTCATATCAGCTAATATCATTTATAAATGGTAATAAAATGAGAATAAGAATAGGATACTTTGGCTAAATCCATACTCTCCTTCATTGTATGTAGAGAAGAAAGAAACTTCTTGATGACTCCTAATTTATTCTTTGTGGACGAGTAGGTGAGTCCATTTGAACATGTGCAATCACTACGAGGGTACAGACTAAACTTGATGAGAAGCTTGTTGAGGTCACTCTATTATTTCATATTTATTCATCCAAAATTCCATCCACATTTATTTATAATGGTGAGGGGATGTGAATGAATGACTCTGTCTGCTCTTCTAGTAGAATCCTACATTGACCGCGCTCTGGTAAATTGGGTTTCTCTTTTGAAGGGCAACTCTTTTGCATTATGTGGTTACCTGTGTAACAGCCGATTAAAGACAAGTAAGAGGCTTTCCTAACTCTCCTGTAAAAATCTTTGCAAATGTTGCAGACATGAAGTGAAAACAATCCTGAGAGTATCTTCTTCACCAAATTTGGGTTATTGAACACAAAGTGTTTGGAGAGATAACATAAAAGAGCAATTCTGGTTAATTAAGAGTAGTCTTTAAAGATGGAAGTAGTAAACTGAGCCAGAGAGATTACCAGCGAAAAGTTTTCAGACAAAGAGGGAGAAACAGGTAAATAATTAAATGTAACATATACCGTGTTTGTAATGAATAGATAGGTCACAACTCACTAGGACAAATATCATCATGATAGTTTACACCCAGGGGAGAAAAAAAGTCTTAAGTCTTAGTTTCGGATCTATTTTTTTCAGCACAACCAGTTAGTTTTAGCAGTTCCATAAAGTTTATTGGTGTAGGGTTTCTAGAAAAATAGAAACATAGAATTGTAATAGGTACTATTGTTATTTTGTGATTTAATGACATGAGTGAAATTAGCCTAAAATTAAATAAAGAGCATTTAATTCAAAAATTCTATTTGATATTATTCCTAATTGACCTTGCTGTCATGGAAATAGGACATTGTTAATGGTGATAATAGAAGATGTTATGTGCTAGACCACGCCTCCAGCCCGCACCAGTGTCTCCCTGTGTCACCCGCTTTGGACCTCTGCCCTCACCTCAGCTTGAAATGGGCCCCAACTGCTCCTGCTCCGCAGGTGGTTCCTGCACCTGCGCCAGAACTGTAAATACAGTGAGTGCGAATGCACCTGCTGCAAGGAGAGCTGCGGCCCCTGCTGCCCCGTGGGTGGTGCCAGGTGTGCCCGGGGCTGAGCTGCAGGGAGGCCTCCGCCCAGGGTAGCTGCTGTGCGGAGATAGGGAGAGCCTGTTCCCGATGTAAAGAGAGCAAAATGCACAAACCTGCAGTTTACTTTTATTTTTATTTTTTTAATGTTTATTTATTTTGAGAGAGAGCAAGAGCCCATGAGCAGGGGCAGGGCAGAGAGAGAGAGTAGAGAGAGAATCCCAAGCAGGCTCCACACGGTCAGTGTAGAGCCAGACCCAGGGCTCGATCTCATAAACCGGGATCGAACTGAGCCCAAATCAGGAGTCCAACGCTTAACCAACTGAGCCACCCAGGAGCCTCACAAACCTTCAGTTTAAAAAGATTTTGTTATATTACTGTTTGCTACATTCCTGTTTCTGTGAAATACATGAATTATAGTAAAAGTTGGTGAGTTAAAAAAATGTTGTGTGCTAGAATAAAAATATTCTTCCGTGTAATAGACATGTATAGCATCCTTTACAATGATCTAGCAGAGATTTTCCTTCTCTTCCTCTCCTTTCTCCTTCCACTTTTCCTTCCTCTCCCTCTCTTCCTCTTCCTCCTCCTTCTTCCTATTTATTATTATTATTATTATTATTATTATTATTATTATTCTTGAAATAAACCAGGTTTGAGATTTATTTTGAAAGGTGAATGCATGAATTAAAGCTTTTTTCCTAATTAATTTATACCTTCTAGTATGCTAAGAAAAACCTTGGCCACTCTGGGAATTCTTAAAAAATTAGGAAGTGGCTATATTTGTAATTTACTATTAAAATTTATTACAGTAGATAATATTCTGATGAAAGTAGAGAATTTTTTTTATTACCGCATACATTAGGAGAGCCTTAATTTTGGGGTGGATATACTAAAATTTCTCTAATAAGGCACAGGCATGAAATGGTTAAACACATTAGCAGTTAGAATTGAAGTATATTCTATTTTCTAGAATCCTCATGAGTAGTTCAGAAATGCTATCACAGCACATTAAACGTTATTATACTGATTATTTATCACACGGTTAATTATGCCTAATGCAAAGTGAGGGTTTAGTGCAACTGATTATAATTGGATGTATTTGGCTGCACTTAGAATTTGTAACGGTGCAAGGTTTATACTTTAGCCTGGCATGAGAAAGGAAAAAGCTTTGGTAATGAATTTATAGCAATTAGGTCATGGATTTCACTGCTAAAAGCATCACAGTTAAACAATTCTATATATATCTCTCAAGGCTAAATGCATATACATATTTATCTGCAAAACATAACCAAAGACAAATTGCTTATGCAGATTAGTTTTCTTTTGCTAGTTGATTTTTGTATCGCTCTTTTGAAGGTTCTTTGAGATCACTGAATTGAGAGGTGCGACTAGAAGTCTTTGTGTGTATTTGAAATTATGGACCAATTGATATTGTTAGCAGACTAATATCAAACTTAGTTACATATTATTAGTGTGGGCATCTAGGCAAGAGAAAGCCTAAGTAAGCCTATCTGATGGGAAGAATTACAGAATAATGGATCTTAGATTTCCTTGCACAGCACAATAAATGCTTTCCATAAGGATGTCAGCATACCCCTTGTCCTTCAGCTTTCCTGTAGTCAGTAAGGTTTTTTAAAAAGTGATTTTCTCAGGGTGACAATTGTGGATATTGCTAATCCTATTATACTTTTATCTTCTTAGACACAGGGAGTAAATTCACCTCAAGATTCACTTCATAAAATATATTTGGAATTTTAATTTTTGATGCATAATTTAAATGAGATTTAGCATTTTTATCTCATATATTTAAGTGCTTAGATTTTGTCACAGCATTTTGCCCTTCACCCTGTCCTGTTTAGTATTTTGATTTTTGACTTGGTTAATGGAAAGGATGGCTGAGAGCTGGAGAGGATGGCTGACATCTCAAATGGCAAAATAAGCACACAAAATTCGTACTAGGCAGGAATCAATATTTTGTAATGTAACAAGAATAAATACTAAGTCTATCAGTTAGTCTAAAGTTAACAGGAATATAGTGGAGAGTTTTAACTTTACAGATAAATGTTGAAAAATACCTTCGGGTTTTAGTGAACCACAAGTTTCAGAGTAGCCAAATGACACTAACAAATTAAAACTAAGAGAAATGAACTTAGGTCAAGAATGGTTGTATGAGACCCTCGGCTCCCTGGTGTCTCCTGTCCTGTGTTAGGACCTGAGTGCCACAGGGGCATTCTGAATCTAGAGTCCATCAGGGTGAGATGGGGAGAGAGGATGTAGGAGGCCTTCCAGGGTGTAGACCAGCGCAGCTGAGAGAGGGATTGGTAAGACCTGGCCTCTGAGGGAGAGTTTGGGTCACTGCACATGCTTGGTCCAAAGAAGAATAGACTTAATGAAGACTAAACTATGTACAAACAGTTGAAGCTATTATTTAGGAATGGAGATGAATTTATTTTTCACTGTTCTGAAGAAACTAGAGGTGGAAGTAATAGGAAATTTCATATTATTTCAGTAAAAGAAACTTTCCCCCAAAAGGACAACACTGGGACTGTCTACCTTACAGTTACTGAGTTCCTTGACATTTGAAGTATACAAGTAGGAGCTAAATCTTTAAGGAATCATATGTAGAGGGGAACTTGGTTCTTATGAATTCCCAAGACCCTAACTTCTTCATGATTTGTTAATTTTTCTGGGCATTTTTGAAGGCATATTTTATTATTGTGTTCAACTGCGCATAATAGCATTCTGAAATTAATCAGTATTCCATCTGGCAAAAGAGTAACAGAATTGTGAACTACTCAAGGCCAAAAAGTGTATAACAAATGATAGAGATTTTTGTCTTGAGATTCCTCTATTTAGTCCAGTGTACAATGCATATTTCTGCTAGTGATTATTCTCACTAGCAACATTGTAATTTATAGAACTGGGTGGAAATTATGAAATAGGGAGAAAGAAAGAGAACTCAAAAATGTTAGGATCCACATGAATTTTAATGATTTATTAGCATATGCACAAAGCTTGAATGTTAAATAAGGCAAGCAAGTTGATTGATTTGAGGCAAACTTCCAAAGGGGCAAAAATGTTACTTTTTCTCTCTCCTTCAGTTAACATCTGTTATGTAGTGGAGATTCCAGAGAAGAAGTGGGAGGGGCTGAGTCTGCACCATTGACATGGAGGAAGTAGGCTACTTAGGAATCAAGAACAGAGGATGGAAGGATGCTCCAACATGGTGAGCATGAATAGATTTTGGTCCTTTTGAGAAAGAGAATGTGGGCTGAATTTCTGTGGCCCCTGCAATTGGTGGGGCGTTGCAGCTGGGAAGAATCACCCATGGAGCCTAAGGATGTGGAAGGAGAGAAGTAGTGAAAACCCTTCCTCCAGGAGAATGTCAGGGAAGGATCATCTGAAGGGTGAAGGATCAAGGCCTTGGTGGCACAGATGGGGGCAGCTCAGGAGGTAGCAGTGGATGAGCTTGCTTGGTAGGAATAACTATAAGGAAAATGTGTGAGTGGAGGTATTAGCAGGTGGAGAATCTCAGACCTAAGCTGTATATGGTGGTGTTTCTGACCACTGAAAATAGAATTAAAGAAAACTTGGGAATCTTGAGCTTCATGAGGATCTGTTGGGGAGCAGGTAGTCCCTAGAAGAGAAGGAGTAACAGGGCAGTCCTATAGTTGGTTGACCAACAGCTGTCAGGTAGCACTGTGTGTGTGTGTGTGGGGGGGGTACCCTTTAGAAGGATTGCTTAAGGAGTACCTGTAAACAAAACAAAACAAATATTATGAAAACAATAGAGCAAGTATTCTCCTATCAATGTTCTTGAGGAGGTGTGCCCATCTCCGTTATCACCCAGGCATCTCCATTAACATCGCTCCATTCCCCAAATCTGTCCTTATCGCAAGCCTGCTGTTTATCAATTCCTTTTGCCACTCTCAGATTTAGGCCACATCTTCTCTTGACAGGATTGTTGCCATGACTTCTAATTGATCCTTTTTAATTTATTCTCTACCCTGAAGCCAAAGTAATCTTTTAAAAAAGCAAAACAGATCATGCCCTCCTCATTCTTAATGTGCTTCAGTGGTTTCTGTTTTCTTCTGAGAGTAAAGACTAAAGACCTCACCATGGCCTCCAAGACCTAATGTAATCTGGCATCTCTATTCTTCCACTTCATTAGTGCTCCTCTTTTATTCTCTGCCTCCTCCTACAGTAACTGCTGTAGGAACAGCACAGGTTGGATTCAACTAAAGGACATGGAGAGATTTGGAAAGAGGGAAGACCTTATAGAAATGTGGAAATACAAGATGAGAGAGATCATGAGACAGTATTCCTGCAGCTTAAAGAAGGGGAAGGGCCAGCAGTACAACTGCAAATAAGAAACATGGGATTCCTTCAGGGTTTGGCTCTTCATTAAAGCCCAATTTCAGTATTAGTTGCTTTCACCCTAGGTTTTCACTGAAAATTCTATGAGGCCCTGCCTTTTCCCAAAGATTATGAGATTCCTTTTATGACCCTGGTGAGATTCTATAGAGTAAAGAGTTGATCAGAGGTAAACGTCCCTCATGAATTTTCATCAGAATTGATTTTTTGGAAACCAAAGTTGCTCACAGTGGCATTCAGGTAAATGATAGGAGAACCAGAAATTCAGCATTCTTTTTGGAGAGTTGTGAGTGAACAAGTTTAATTTATCTGAACTTGGAAAGAAAGTTTAGTGTTTGAGGATATCTGTGAAAGGATAATTGGATGGATTTCCTTATTGGTTAAAATAACACTAGCTGCAGTAATAGAAAAATCCTGAAATCTCAGTGGATTTAGTACAATAGGAATGTGTTTCTTGCTCACACAAAGTCCAAATCAAATGTTTTTGGGTGGCTTTACATGCTGTGATTCAGTGACTCAGGCTTATTTCATCCTATGTCTTTTCCATCCCCCTCCAGACCTTGGAGTCCTACAATTTCAGCCAGAAAATGGAGAGTGCTGGGAAAACATATTTGCTATTTAACCACTTCAGCATGGAAGTGATTGATTTTGGCATGCACTGTATTGGTCAGGCCCATTCACACGGCCCCATCTAAATACAAAGGGCCCTGGTTAGGCAAATGCTTTCTGAAAACAACTCAACACTGGGAAAGAAGAACATACATCTTTAATAGAGATATGGCTATCTTTGCTATGGACAGGGAATGAAAAATCATGTTTCATGTGTTACTTCTATCCATTATCTTACATATTGTTTTGTCCCTTAGCAATTAGTACTAATTTTTGATGTATTTGTTGAACAAATCTAGAAACACCTGAACTCTCTCTAACAGGAAGGGAGAGGCTCTAAGACTTTCCTTTATGACACAGTTTGCTCCATACAGTTTTTATCTACTGGATAATGAAGGCTTCCATTTTTCTCATTGTGGTAATAACTGATGAGAATCTCATTTGCTTGAGATCTGCCTTGTCCTTCTGTGTTGACCCAAGTTCACTGACTTACAACATTTTGTAGTTGTCACACACATAGTGCAGGGGCTTGGTGGAGATACTGTTTACAAATAGGGATTTGTGTGTGTGAATATTTTATAGGAGAAGGTAATACCGTTGAGTATATAGTCTTTTCTCTTATACCTGAAAAAAGACAATTTTATTTCTGTAATCCATCTAATATGGGCAGAAAGAATGTTAAATAAAATGCTTTAGGTTGGGGATGCCTGGGCAGCTCAGCTGGTTAAGCGACTGACTTGATTTTGGCTCAGGTCATGATCTCATGGTTCATGAGATAGAGCCTGTGTCAGGCTCTGAGCTGATAGCATGGAGACTGCTTGGATTCTCTCTCTCTCTCTCTCTCTCTCTCTCTCTCTTTCTTTCTGCCCCTCCCTCCTCTCAAAATAAATAAACATTAAAAAATAAAATGTTTAAGGTTGAAGTAGAAGTTAAGAATGCATAGGGAAATTTCGGTATTCTATTAGGAAAGAACTGTCTTCCAATACAGGAGGCAGACCAGAGAAAGTGAGTGGTTTCTACAGGGAAGATTAGGAGGATAGCTACTCTTGGTGGATGCAGAACCTGTGAGTTTATCTTCTGACTTTCATTGTTCCCTTTCTCCAGAACATCCAATTAAACAGACAAAAAAAAAAAAAAAAAAAAAAACTTTAAGAAAACACCTCTTCCTTCACCAGTGCCCAGAAGGACCAGCTCAAACAGCCATTTGTCTTTCTGTCTTTCTCTGACGCTGTCTTAGTTCTTCATATTTGAGCTATTGGAGGAAGAGAGAAAAGCAATAAATTAAGAAAAGCAAATGAGTTTTCTGTGATTAATGTTTGGGGATGGGGGAGAAGGAGGGAACAGGGTGTCCACTAAGAAGGAAAGTTAAGAAATACTGATTCGTGAATTGAAATTTTATTTAATCCTATGTACCTATCTAGGATGACATTTTAATGACTGATGCAAATTCCAATAATGCTTTTCTGAGATATTTTTCTCAAATTAGAAACAGGCAAAAGGATCTTATGCTACTGTCAGGACCTACTTTTACATTTAGCTCAGTCTTGTGGAGGTTGTATATTTGCCATAAAATATAAGTGAGCAGAACAAAAGACTGTCCCTGAGATGTAAAAATTGCAAGATTAGGCTGTGACATCAAGATGGTTCTATGTGAATTCAAAGGCTGTATTTCTTTTGATACAAGGTATATCTGCTAGGGGAAGTCATCAGGGTGTTGTATGTACTCTCTGAGAGTTTTATTCTTGAGAACACAGAACTAGAGCCAAGTAGTAGGAATTAGCAACAGGCACATGTTTATAATTATTGATGGCTAAACAAATGGAAACATTGAAAGTTGTCTCAGAATGGAATAGGTCATCTTATATTTTGGAGTTCTCCATTATACTGTACAATGGCCAGGGATTAAATATTTGTGTTGGGATTTGAACTAGATGACTTCTGAGAGACTGAATATGCAAACAGACAATGGCCAGGCCATGTATAAAAAATTGAACTCTAATTCACAGCCTGAAGCAACCAGCCCAAGAAATGAAGACATTATCTATAATGATGAGCTCAGGAAGGAAGCCTGCTATCTGTAAGTCAGATTTGTAAGAAGTCAGACCCCTGTATTAAGCAATAATAACTCCTATAATAATCAACAAGTCCCAACAGCTGGGACTTGATTAGTAACTGACAACCTCCCTAAATTTTGTCTCCTCTTCCAACTTTGGACCAACTGGAGAAAGCTCACTATGTACCCCTAACTAATCATGTAGAATACTTACAACTTTCCCATGCCAACAGCCTCCAGTAGGGCATATACGAAAGTCTCTTTTTTCTATTAAAAAGCTTTCCTACTCTGACTGCCTTTGGGTCTTTGCCAAAACACAAGTGATGATGGATGACTCCCTTGCTATAGGAAGCTCTGAGAGATAGCTTTTGCTTGTTCTCATTTGGGTGGTTTTCATTTGTTTTCACACTTCTAGTGATTTTCTGAGTTAGATTCTAAAACTCTAAGTAAAGGGAATCCTAATGACAAATCAATATACCACTTGCCCTTTCAAACTTCTCAGTATTGTCATTAAGTCACTATTTTCAGGTTTTCATGCTCACAGCCATGGTGGCACTGGTGGCAGTGGGAAGAGCCCAGGTCTGGGGTGAATGCCTGGGTGTGGCTTTTGGCTTGAACACTTCCTGTCTGTGTGACTCCGACCATGCCTCCAAGACTCTCTTCCCATTGCTAAAATGGCAGCAGGACTGCCTCATAGTGTTGCTTTTTAGATGATATCAAATGTAATGTATGGAAGAATATAAGTCAGTGCTTAAAAAGCTTTAAAAAATTGTATTTGGGGTGCCTGGGTGGCTCCATCAGTTAAGCGTCTGACTCTTGATTTTGGCTCAGGTCATGAACTCACAGTTCCTGAGTTCAAGCCCCACCTTGGGCTCAGTGCTTACAGCCTGGAGCTTGCCTAGGATCCTCTGTCTCTCTCTGTCTCTGCCCCTCCCCTGCTCACTTGGTCTGTCTCTTTCAAAATAAATTTAAAAAATTGTGGTTGTTTTCAGTTTCACAGAACACATACTCACATAGCATTTCCATACACCAGTTACTATTCTAAGTACTTGACAAATAATAACTCAGTTTTTAAAACATCCCTATGTAGTTTGTATTAATATAATTTTCATTTTAAAGGTGAGGGAACTGAAGCTTGGAGCGATGAAGGAACTTTCCAAAAGTGACACAAGTGGTGAGTGTTTTGTGCTAGACTAGGGATACAGTTTTCTCTTTGTTCTTCTCATACCTTGTTCATTATAAGTTCTCAGATTATTAATGGAATACATACCTTACCTCCACCACTTTCTTTTTATTTAGGCACAGTTTTGGCCCAGATTCTACCAACCTCTCACTTAGATAGCCACCACATTCTAAGTTGCACTCCTCATTTATAGTCTCTTTCATCAGATGACAATAAAAATAAGATTTTTTAGTTTCATTATAGGTAACTTATCAGATACTCCCCAATACTACTCAATTGCCCTTGTTATCAAATTCTAAAACGTGTGCCCCTAAAGCATTTAATAATTATAACTAAAAATGAATTGTGTGTGAATTATGTGCTAGGCTTTGTGCTAAGCACATTATATGGATGAACTCATTTAATATCCACTGAGTAGGTGCTATTATGAGTCCCATGTTTCAGATGAGGAAATTGAGACTGAGAGAGTCCAGATGGTGAAATACTGGCCAGTAGATTTAGGATGAGTCTATAAAATTTCAAGAGTCCAGGCTCCTCACTTCTATGTCCTTTTTCCCTCATTGCCATTTACTCTTCTCTTGGTTAATTTTGTGTAAAGTTACTTATTTTATTTCCCATTCCACTCTTTTAAGGCTGGTTGGGATGTATTATGTTTCGTTCTTGAGTTCCTCCTTCTCAATCCCTTTTCCCTCTTCTCACTCAAATAAAATCCTTGACCTCCAAAATGTGGCTCTTATCTCAGCTGTCTTGTGAATGAATTCTTCCCAGGGTAATGCTTCATGTGTATGTTCAGTGTTGCTTTGATGCATTCTTTTCCAGTGTTTTGTCATTTAATGTACATCTGATCCTTCTGTAGGCATTCTGTTTATTTTCTTTGGTTACTCTTCTCATTAATCTGTACCAGATAGAAAATAGTAGGAACAACAGGAAAACCTTTGTCAAGCAGGGGAATATTTTCATGGGTCCTTGTAGTTCTGAATTCTACATTCTAAATTCATACGTATTCCTGATAGTCAACAATTGAAATATTTGTATAACAGATGATGTGAAAGCACTGTCATTAATTTCTACTAATTCTTTTCCCTGTGTGAGAGGAAAAAAAAAGTTGGCTTCCTTTTTGACTAGGTTCATGTCTTTATCTTTTTTGTTGCCTGTACTTTGGTACTTGACTAGGAAAAGAGTACACCATTATATACTCTGGCAATCATAGCCCATTCCTTTTATTTTGCCTTTGCCTTTCCCATATATTCTAATCACAGTGTTTAAATAAGCTGCATAGAGTCACATTTATTTATACACAGCCTCATGCTCACCTAAATATGCCATTTATTGATATATAGTTCTATAAAAACAGAACTGCTGTCACGGATCCAAGGATGCGCAGTCATTGGATGAAGGAGGAAGTGGCCAGTAAGATGACAAGATGCATGGTTTAGTAAAGGAAAGAGAGTTAGAGCAGGTCCAAAGGAGCCTACTTTTTTCTCTCCCTTCTCTTAGCATCGAGTCCTCCTTTGGCCCCCACATTTTTGTTTCAACTTAATATCAACTTCATTCTAGTCTGTTTTGTATCAAAATTTTCTGTATATCTCTCTCTCTTATGGTTTTCTAGGTATATGCTGTCCAATATGATGGCCACTAGCCACATGTGACCACTGAGCACTTGGAATTTGGCTTATTAAACTGAATATACTGGAAGCCTAAAGCACGTTCCAAATTTTGGAAAGTTGATAAGAAAAAAAGAGTATAAAATATCTCATTAATTTTTATTTTGAGCATGTTGATAATATTTTTGATATGTGTAGTTTAAAAATATATTATTCAAAATTTTACCTATTTCTATTTACTTTTTAAATATAGCTGCTAGAAATATTAAAACTACACATTTACTCTTAAGGACACTTTAAACTCTTTTGGAAAGGATTTTGAGGACCTTCCAGAGCATATGTTCAGTGGACAGAGTGACACCATCATTAAGACCATCCCTTTAATTAAAAAAAAAAAAAAGAGTCCACATTTGCTTTCACTTGTGGCTGTCATTATATTTTGATTGGATAGAGCCATTACAGATGGCAGTGACTGTATAATTTTCAAACACATAAAATGTCACATCGTATTTTCAGGCAGTTGAAGATAAATATTTGTTGAAATTGAGAAAGTAGATTGGGAGCTTGGTGAAAATAAATGAGTGAATGGGTGATAAGTAACTCAAAGGGTTTGGTTAATTCACAGAGCTAAAATGTCCTGCCAGACACTCAAAAATGTAGGTATTATTAGATACAGTGAAAACAAGGAGGCAGGAACCTCATTACAAACAAATGCATGTGATGATGAAGGCATTCTTAAGACAGTCAGTAAACATTTATTGAGGCCCTATCAGATGCCAGGTCCTGTTTAAGCAACGGAGATACAAAAATGATTCTGCTAGTGTACTGTATCCACGCTCCAGGAGCTAGAGCGAAGGCAGAAATGCATACAATAAGTTATCATCCAGTGTGGTACTTAGAGCAGATGACATTTGCCATAATGCCATATACAGAATACAATGGAGTAAGTGAACCAACGTTTAGAAAAACCTAGGGCAGCCAAATGGCAATGAGATGGGAGTTTAATCATGTGATTGGGAAATGAGACCCCTACAGAGGTTGTCCTGAAGTTCTTATCATTTGTTTTGCTTGGAATATTTCCATGGGCAACAGGCTTAAACAGAAGGGAGTTCTGGAAGTATTATCTGTGAGAGTTTGTAACTGTTTATCAGTCGCACTTCTGGCAACAGAAAATGTGTTAAGTGTGGGTGACTGTGCATTTGAAGCATTGGCTGAACTGCTCACTGCCTAACAACAGCAAAACAAGTACCTCTAAGATATACCAGGCATTCCCTCTGCATGCTTTGTGTGGGTTTGTGTGTTTTTGTTCGGGAGAAGAACCAATTTTCAAGTTAAAGCAGGCTCACCAGCATGTTCTGGGTGATGGCTAGGCATGTAGGTAACCATAGTTACTGCACCCCTGTTGTATTTCCCAGCCCCCAAGGTGATGTCCTCAATTGTGTACCAGGCAACAACTGTACCATTATCTCATTTGGTTTTGTGCCCTTTCTAAATGTAACCTTTCCTTCGGTAACATTTCCAAACTTGTTCATGTGATACTCATTAAAGTCACACGGCTAACATTTCTCCCTACTTCATTTGTGAAAACTAGATAGAGAAAATCACTTTGCCTTCTTTCAGAAGAGATATAAAACCAACATCTGGACCACTTGTGGCTATTGAAGAGGCTCTGTGGTCTCCTGCTAGGGTGCTAGCCATCTGTGGTCTCATGTTATTGGCTGCACTCTCCTGGCAAATCAAAACATTGCCTAAATTATGCTCACACAGAGTTTTTCTTTGAACTCACAGTTCTGAATTCTATAAAAATGATACGATTATCCCCATTTAACAAAAGAAGAAATGGAGATCCAGAGACATGAAATACTGGCCCGTTTTTGCCCAGATGAGTTGTAAATTTCTAATTTGATCTCAGAATTTGGGATATTAAAGCTAATGCCTTCCTCCTATACCATGCAGCCACTTGCTAATTGAGGGTGTAGGAGGGCTTGTTAGATTAAATCTTGACTTATGTCAACTATGACATTCATTTTCTTAGTGACTGAGTATGTCACTTAGCTTTCCACATGCCTTCAAAAGGAGAAAACAAGTTGCTCCTTTTGGTGAAGAATGCAACATTTAAAATAATTTACGATATTTAAAAAATTTTTTATTTTACACAGTGTAAAGGGGAGAGGGGCAGAGGGGCAGGGGGGTGGAGGGGCAAAGGGTCAGAGGGAGAGAGAGAGAGAGAGAGAGAGAGACAGAGAGAATCTCAAGCAGGCTCCCAACGTGGGGCTGGATCCCACAACCCAGGGATCATGACCTGAGCTGAAATCAAGTATCTGATGCTCAACCAACTGAGCCACCCAGATGCCCCAATAACTTCCTATGTTTTAGAATAGAGAATGTAATGACTAGAATATGTCCCTGAAAAAACTCAGATCTTTTTCTTTATAAGAAAACACACAAGATACATCCTGCTATTTTAAATCTACTTAAGATAGAATCTATATAAGATAGAGATTGAACCCGGGAAGATGGTGGCATAGGAGGACGCTGGGCTCACTTCATCCTGCCGATTGCTTAGATTCCACCCACATTGGCCTAAATAACCCAGAAAACCACCAGAAGACTAGCAGAACAGACTCTCCAGAGCCAAGCGTAGACAAGAGCCCATGGAAGAGGGTAGGAAGGGAGGAGAGGCGATGCATGATGCATGGACTGGCAGGAGGGAGCCGGGTGGTGGAGGGGCAGCCTGCCAGGCAAGGCAGAGCCCCCAAAGTCTGGCTTGCAGAAGTGGAGGGACCGGACTCCATGAATTCTGACAGCCAGCGGGACTTAACATCTGGAATGTTAAAAGTCAACAGCTCTGCTCTTGGAGAGCAGGGAGGGCAAGAGGATGCCAGGAGGGAGAGTTGTTGAGCCCCAGAAGACAGAGCTCAGCTCAGCGGGGGGAACAAAGGCTCTGGCAAGTTCCATCTCCCTCTCCCATCCCCTAGCTGAAATTCCAAAGAGAACCAGTTCTTGTCACCAAACTTGCTTGCACTGAGCAAACGCCCAATGCTATGTTCTGTG
This sequence comes from Leopardus geoffroyi, assembly GCF_018350155.1. NCBI lineage: Eukaryota > Metazoa > Chordata > Mammalia > Carnivora > Felidae > Leopardus > Leopardus geoffroyi. Next base: position 53,014,604 of record NC_059341.1, read on the forward strand.
GATCCATCCCTCCGACGGGTCTGCCTCCTTCCTGGTGCCACAGGGCCCCTCCCTCAGGGGACCACTGATGGCAAAGCAAGCTAAGCCTACCCCTCCTGCCCCTGTGCACCTTGTGGATCCACCCTGGCTAATATGACAGATCCCATCGAAGCAGCACCACAAGCCTGGCAGTGTGCAAGTGCCCGGACAGGGGCCACACCACTCCACAGTGAGTCCTGACCCTGGGAGAGGGGAAGATAAGGTACACACCAGTCTGATTGTGGCCCCAGTAGTGAGCTGAGGGCAGACATTGGGTCTGACTGTGGCCCTGCCCACCAACACAAGTTACACCAGACAGCACAAGGGAAGTGCCCTGCAGTTTGGAGCTACCGCAGGGACTACCCAAAATGACAAAATGGAAGAATTCTCCTTGAAAGAAACTCCAGGAAGTAGCGACAGCTAATGAATTGATCAAAACTGATTTAAGCAATGTAATGCAACAAGAATTTAGTATAATAGTCATAAAATTGCTGGGCTTGAAAAAAGCATAGAGGACAGCAGAGACTCTATTGCTACAGAGATCAAGGGTCTAAGAAACAGTCAGGAGGAGCTAAAAAATGCTATAAATGAGGTGCGAAATAAAATGGAGGAGACCACAGCTCAGATTGAAGAGGCAGAGGGGAGAATAGGTGAATTGGAAGATAAAATTATGAAAAAAGAGGAAGCTGAGAAAAAGAGAGATAAAAAAATCCAGGAGTATAAGGGGAGAATTAGAGAACTAAGTGATGCAATCAAACGGAACAATATCCATATCATAGGAATTCCGGAAGAAGAAGAGAGAGAGAAAGGGGCTGAGGTGTACTTGAACAAATCATAGCTGAGAACTTCCCTGATCTGGGGAAGGAAAAAGGCATTGAAATCCAAGAGGCACAGAGAACTCCCTTCAGATGTAACTTGAATCAATCTTCTGCATGACATATCATAGTGAAACTGGCAAAATACAAGGATAAAGAGAAAATTCTGAAAGCAGCTAGGGATAAAGAGGCCCTAACTTACAAAGGTAGGCACATAAGAATGGTAGCAGACCTATCTACTGAAACTTGTCAGGCCAGAAAAAAAATGGCAGGAAATCTTCAATGTGATAAACAGAAAAAATATGCAGCCAAGAATCCTTTATCCAGCAAGTCTGTCATTTAAAATAGAAGGAGATATAAAGGTTTTCCCAAACAAACAAAAACTGAAGGAATTCATCACCAATAAACCAGCCCTACAAGAGATCCTAAGGGGGATTCTGTGAGTGAAATGTTGCAAGGACCACAAAGTACCAGAGACATCACTACAAGCATGAAAACTACAGACATCACAATGACTCTAAACCCATATCTTTCTATAATAACACTGAATGTAAATGGACTAAATGCTCCAACCAAAAGACATAGAGTATCATAATGGATAAAAAAAACCCAAGACCCATCTATTTGCTGTCTACAAGAGACTCATTTTAGACCTGAGGACACCTTCATATTGAAAGTGAGGGGATGGAGAACTATCTATCATGCTACTAGAAGTCAGAAGAAAGCTGGAGTAGCCATAATTATATCAGACAAACTAGACTTTAAATTAAAGGTTGTAACAAGAGATGAAGAAGGGTATTATATGATAATTACAGGGTCTACCCATCAGGAAGAGCTAACAATTATTAATGTCTATGTGCCAGATACGGGAGCCCCCAAATATAGAAAACAATCACAAAAATAAGCAATCTTATTGACAAGAATGTGGTCATTGCAGGGGACTTTAATACTCCACTTACAACAATAGATAGATCATCTAGACACAGGATCAATAAAGAAACAAGGGCCCTGAATGATACATTGGATCAGATGGACTTGACAGATATATTTAGAACTCTGCATCCCAAAGCAGCAGAATATACTTTCTTCTCGAGTGCACATGGAACATTCTCCAAGACAGATCACATACTGGGTCACAAAACAGCCCTTCATAAGTATAAAAGAATTGAGATCATACCATGCACACTTTCAGACCACAATGCTATAAATCTTGAAATCAACCATAGGAAAAAGTCGGGAAAACTTCCAAAAGCATGGAGGTTAAAGAACAACCTACTAAAGAATGAATGGGTCAACCAGGCAATTAGAGAAGAAATTAAAAAATATACAGAAACAAATGAAAATGAAAATACAAACATCCAAACATTTTGGGATGTGGCAAAGGCAGTCCTGAGAGGAAAATACATTGCAATCCAAGCCTATCTCAAGAAACAAGAAAAATCCCAAATATAAAATCTAACAGCACACCTAAAGGAAATAAAAGCAGAACAGCAAAGACACCTCAAACCCAGCAGAAGAAGAGAAATAATAAAGGTCAGAGCAGAAATAAACAATATGGAATCTAAAAAAAAAACTGTAGAGCAGATCAATGAAACCAAGAGTTGGTTTTTTGAAAAAAAAAAAAAAATTGATAAACCTCTATCCGGGCTTCTCAAAAAGAAAAGGAAGATGACCCAAATAGATAAAATCATGAATGAAAATGGAATTATTACAACCAATCCCTCAGAAATATAAGCAATTATCAGGGAATACTATGAAAAATTATATGCCAACAAACTGGACAACCTGGAAGAAATAGACAAATTCCTAAGCACCCACTCACTTCCAACACTCAAACAGAAAGAAATAGAAAACTTGAACAGACCCATAACCAGCGAAGAAATGGAATCAGTTATCAAAAATCTCCCAACAAATAAGAGGCCAGGACCAGATGGCTTCCCTGGGGAATTCTACCAGACATTTAAAGTGGAGATAATACCTACCCTTCTCAAGCTGTTCCAAAAAATAGAAAGGGAAGGGAAACTTCCAGACTCATTCTATGAAGCCAGCATTACTTTGATTCCCAAACCAGGCAGATACCCAGCAAAAAAAGAGAACTACAGGCCAATATCCCTGACGAATATGGATGCAAAAATTCTCAACAAGATACTAGCAAATCGAATTCAACAGCATATAAAAAGAATTATTCACCATGATCAAGTGGGATTCATTCCTGGGCTGTAGGACTGGTTCAACATTCGCAAATCAATCAACGTGATGCATCACATTAATAAAAGAAAAGATAAGAACCATATGATCCTGTCAATCGATGCAGAAAAAGCATTTGACAAAATTCAGCATCCTTTCTTAATAAAAACCCTTGAGAAAGTTGGGGTAGAAGGAACATACTTAAACATCATAAAAGCCATTTATGAAAAGCCCACAGGTACTATCATCCTTAATGGGGAAAAACTGAGATCTTTTTCCCTGAGATCAGGAACACGACAGGGATGTCCACTCTCCCCGCTGTTGTTTAACATAGTGTTGGAAGTTCTAGCATCAGCAATCAGACAACAAAAGGAAATCAAAGGTATCAAAATTCTCAAAGATGAAGTCAAGCTTTCACTTTTTGCAGATGACATGATACTATACATGGAAAACCCGATAGATTCCACCAAAAGTCTGCTAGAACTGATACATGAATTCAGCAAAGTCGCAGGATGCAAAATTAATGTACAGAAATCAGTTGCATTCTCATACACTAATAATGAAGCAACAGAAAGACAAATAAAGAAACTGATCCCATTCACAATTGCACCAAGAATCATAAAATACCTAGAAATAAACCTAACCAAAGATGTAAAAGATCTGTATGCTGAAAACTATAGAAAGCTTAAGAAGGAAATTGAAGAAGATGCAAAGAAATGGAAAAAACATTCCATGCTCATGGATTGGAAGAATAAATGTCAATACTACCCAAAGCAATCTACACATTCAATGCAATCCCAATCAAAATTGCACCAGCATTCTTCTCGAAACTAGAACAAACAATCCTAAAATTTGTATGGAACCACAAAAGGCCCCGAACAGCCAAAGGAATTTTGAAGAAGACCAGGGCGGGAGCCATCACAATCCCAGACTTTAGCCTCTACTACAAAACTGTAATCATCCATCAAGACAGCATGGTATTGGCACAAAAACAGACACATAGACCAATGGAATACAATAGAGACTCCAGAATTGGACCCACAAAAGTATGGCCAACTAATCTTTGACAAAGCAGGAAAGAACATCCAATGGAAAAAAGACAGTCTCTTTAACAAATGGTGCTGGGAGAACTGGACAGCAACATGCAGAAGGATGAAACTAGACCACTTTCTCACACCATTCACAAAAATAAACTCAAAATGGATAAAGGACCTGAATGTGAGACAGGAAACCATCAAAACCCTAGAGGAGAAAGCAGGAAAAAACCTCTCTGACCTCAGCCACAGCAATTTCTTACTTGACACATCTCCAAAGGCAAGGGAATTAAAAGCAAAAATGAACTATTGGGACCTTATGAAGATAAAAAAGCTTCTGCACAGCAAAGGAAACAATCAACAAAACTAAAAGGCAACTGACTGAATCGTAAAAGATATTTGCAAATGACATATCAGGCAAAGGGCTAGTATCCAAAATCTACAAAGAACTCACCAAACTCCACACCCAAAAAACAAATAATCCAGTGAAGAAATGGGCAGAAAACATGAATAGACACTTCTCTAAAGAAGACATCCGGATAGCCAACAGGCACATGAAAAGATGCTCAATGTCCTTCCTCATCAGGGAAATACAAATCAAAACCACGCTCAGATACCACCTCATGCCAGTCAGAGTGCCTAAAATGAACAAATCAGGAGACTATAGATAGTAGAGATGATGTGGAGAAACGGGGACCCTCTTGCCCTGTTGGTGGGAATGCAAACTGGTACAGCCACTCTGGAAAACAGTGTGGAAGTTACTCAAAACACTCAAAACCGATTTACCCTATGACCCAGCAATAGCACTGCTAGGAATTTACCCAAGGGATACAGGAGTGCTGATTCATAGGGGCACTTGTACCCCAATGTTTATAGCAGCACATTCAACAATATCCAAATTATGGAAAGAGCCTGAATGTCCACCAACTGATGAATGGATAAAGAAATTGTGGTTTATATACACAATGGAATACTATGTGGCAATGAGAAAGAATGAAATATGGCCTTTTGTAGCAACATGGATGGAACTAGAGAGTGTTATGCTAAGTGAAATAAGTCATGCAGAGAAAGATACCATATGTTTTCACTCTTAAGTGAATCCTGAGAAACTTAAGACCACGGGGGAGGGGAGGGAAGGAAGGAAGGAAGGAAAAAAAGTTAGAGAGAGAGGGAGCCAAACCATAAGAGACTCTTAAAAACTGAGAACAAAGTGAGGGTTGGTGGGAGTGGGAGGGAGGGGAAAGTGGGTGATTGGCATTGAGGAGGGCACCTGTTGGGATGAGCACTGGGTATTGTATGGAAACCAATTTGACAATAAATTTCATATTAAAAAGATACACACGTACACACACACACAAAATAATCTATATACGACAGAAACTTACATAGCAGGATGTTTTTAAATATTTATATATTTTTGAGAGAGAGAGAGAGAGAGAGCGTGAGCAAGGGGGGGAGGGGCAGAGAAAGAGGGATACAGAACATCTGAAGCAGGCTCTGTGCTGAGTGGAGAGCCCAATGTGGTGCTCCAACTCACGGACTGTCGGATCATGACCTAAGCCAAAGTTGGTTGCTTAACCAACTGAGCCTCCCAGGTGCTCTGTATAGCAGGTTTTTTTTTTTTTTTAAACTAAAATCTTTTAAGCATACCCACACGAATTATTCTGAAGTAGTATACCAAGCACATCTGATTTCTCTAGAGAGGAAACTGTAAAACCTCCACAGAATTCTCATTCACCTTAAATGAGAATGGCTCAAAATAGTGGACTCTTGCCTTTGGTACCTTTCTAGTTTTTATTTTAGCACCCCCATTCTAGCTAGAATTTCTGTCTCAAACAACTGATAACTATGTGTCACCAGCTTAATAGAAAACTATTGTGCAACTCAGATGTCATTAATTAATAAGAGTTTACAAGTAGAGTTTGCAATTAAATGAAATAATCCCTAGATGAATGATCTGGTCAAATAATTCATAATCACTTACTACATTTTTGTAAATGTTGGCTCTGAGATTATAAGCCCTTGGGAAACAAGGACATATACACCATGGATCCTGCCCTCAAGTGGGTCATTATGTTGTAGGTGGAGAAAGAAGTGAAAACAAATACTATATGGTAAACATAAAAGGCATAGCCAAGAGGAAGGATAATTTAATTATAATGGGAAGATTGCAGGGCACCTGGGTGGCTCAGTCAAGTTTAGGCTCTTGATTTTGGCTCAGGTCATTACCTCACAGTCGTGAAAGTGAGCCCCTTGTCAGGCTCTGCACTGAGTGAGCTTAAAGGCTGTTTGGGATTCTCTCTCTCCTCTCTCTCTCTGCCCCTCCCCCACTCATGCACACATTCTCTCTCTCTCTCTCAAAATAAATAAACATTAAAAAAAACAAAAAATATAATGGGGAGGTTGAGAGGATTCATCAGAGACTTCACAGAAATAATCTCTAAACCACATTTTGAAAGATTTGGGTAGGCTGGGTTTTTGTTTTTCCTCAAGTTTCCTCAGTGTTTTGGATTAACAAAAGGGATGACACAAAATATTTTTGTAATATTTGATTGGAATATTATATTGCAAAATTTGTTTCTATATTATTAATATATTTCATTATCACTTATTTGAGTTCATGTGACATATAGCATTCCAAAACAGGAATTAGCCTTAATTAGGCATTCCTGATGATGTTGCTGTTGAACTCAGCAAGATATCTCCAGATAACCTCTTAAGAAAAAGTAAATTTAATAGAAATACTACAATAAGAGTGAATACCACCTTGACAAGTCTTAGCAGTATCTCTGAAAGTGGAGTAGGAAGAAGATTTATGGGATGTTAAGGTCCGGTCTCACATTCTTCAAGAAAGAATCTTTTAAGATGGATCTGGTCGGGACCGGGAAACGTCTGTTTCCCGTCTGTGATATAATAGGCTTTATAAAAGATAGAAAGGCTGGGGCACCTGGGTGGCTCAGTCAGTTAAGTGTCCAACTCTTGGTATCAGTTCATGTTGTGATCTCGCATCATAGGATGGAGCCCTGCATTGGGCTGTACACTCAGTTTGGAGTCTGCTTGGGATTCTCTCCCTCTCCCTCTGGCCTTCCTCTGCTTGTGCTCTCTATCTCAAAATAAACATTTTTTAAAAAAAGAAAAGGCTAAAGGAAAATGCCCAAACTCACCAAATCATAAGAAAATATGCAGTTTATTCAGGAATTTATAGGAACTTCTTGATGTACCACAAATAAAAATAACTTCCAATAATGTCCCGAGAATATCTTGTAATTTCTCATCATTAGAAACTGGTGAAATCGGTCTGGTTTCACTTTTTTTTTTTCCTTTTGTCACCCAGGTGTTTCTTATTTTGTCCTGTTTGTACCTTGCTGCTTTAGTTTCAACATGGTCTGGTCGACATAGTCAGTCCTTGAATCAGGGCACATATTAATATTACAGGCAATTCTTAGGATATAATTGCTTAAAGATAAAATTTTCTTTCTTTTTCTTTTCTTTTTTTGCTTTATAAATAGTAGAGTTTTATACAAATATAAAGTTACACACCTTCAAAGCTATCGCTTCAATAAAGACACATTCAATTAAACAGCTTTAAAAATTTTTTAAAGTGTATAAATACATTCACAAAATAATATGTTGGTTAAAAGACTCCAACGAAGTTTATAGAAACTACAACAGAATTTATAGCCTTCTACAAGAGCTTGTAGATTGTTACATATATTGTTTTAAGAAATACCACTAATACAAATGCATGGTTTGTAATATCACCATTATAGCAAGGAAAAAAAAGATTCATCAAATAAAAAGCCTTTTAGGCATTTATTATCCCAACTATTTAAATGATTATTCTTACTATGACGTAAGAATAATACTCTTTTAGTGATAAAAAATAGATTTCATTAGGACAAGGACCACCGAAGAGCTTCCGGAAAGTTCCAAAGTAAGATCTGGCCATCCCTTTCAAAAAATAAATAGAACAGTAGCAATCTCTAGGTATCCCCTAAACATAAATTATGAAAATACCATTCCAAATTAGTTGGGCATTAAGTACATGACTTACTACGAATAAAAATAAGCAAAATTTACAAACTATTTAACCACTGGCTCAATTTGGGTTTTTACCTGTGAGTACCTAAAATAAGAAGTTTCATCACAAAGAATATATTAAGCTGTAAAATTACAATTATTTCTAACTTATGCATAAACCAACTTCTCACTCTTAATCATGGAAGCAAAACTTTCTTCTGACAATAATCTACAGAAATAATATGCATACACCTAGAGTTCTAAGACAGACTAAGAACATTCTGTATTCTGTGGATCAAAACACAAAGCTCTCCATTACATATGTACATGAGTGCACTTTCATTAATTTGGGTTATATGGACATTACATGACTATGTGCATGCATATGTAAACATGAACCAATTTTGACAAGGTTTTTAACAATACCACACTTTCAAGTCCCAATGCTAGAAAGAAAATAAAAACTTAACATGAAAACTACCTTTTCACTTTTTTTAATGTTGATTTCTTTCCTTAAAAAAAATTTTTTTTAACGTGTAGTTATTGTTGAGAGACAGAGAGAGACAGAGCATGAGCATGGGAGGGGCAGAGAGAGGGGGAGACACAGAATCCAAAGCAGGCTCCAGGCTCTGAGCTGTCAGCACAGAGCCTGATACGGGGCTTGAACTCACAAACCGCGAGACCATGACCTGAGCCGAAGTTGGATGCCCAACCGACTGAGCCACCCAGGTGCCCCAATGTTGATTTATTTCTGAGAGAGAGAGAAAGAGAGAGAGTGTGAATAGGGGGTGGGGGTGGGGGGTAGAAAGTGAGGAAGACACAGAATCCAAAGCAGGCTCCAGGCTCTGAGCTGTCAGCACAGAGCCCAATGTGGGGCTCAAACTCACAGACTGTGAGGTCATGACCTGAGCTGAAGTCCCTCGCTTAACTGACCGAGTCACCCAGGCGACCCACCTTTCCACTTTTTAAAGTAAAATTTAAACTGGAAAAACAACCTCAGCACTCCTCTTTGCAACATGTACTGAGTTCTAAAATTTTCAGAGTCAAGAATCTCTTTAGTTTGCTGGCAGTGTAACAGAACACTGGACCTTTCTCTCACTCTCTTCAGGAAGTCTGATCATCTCCAGTGTTATGTCTTAAAAACTGCTTTCTGAGATAAGATGGTTAAATTCTTTCTGCTGCCTGCTCTGCACCTGATGTGCATACAGGTTGGCACCTTGTAGCACCACGCCCATGATAACCACCAACAACCATTTCACTCTGCAGAATATCACCCACAGCAATGGACAGGCAGTAAGTCCTAACCAGAAGATTCTTGACTCAGGAGTAACAATTTTACTCTTGTGAAGATGCCTTCCTGAACTCAAACACCCAATGGCTTTTTCCATGTTCATTGATGTGCTTCTACCAACGTAGACCAACCATGAGTTTACTGTGACATTCTTGACTGCCCAAAAGTCACATGAAAACAAGAAGATCATTGTCACCAAACAGGTGATAAAGCTGCTGCTGAACAATTCATAGAGAAGATAGACTACAGTTGCACTGACTTGAAAAAATAAATGAAAAAAATGATGTCACTGTGTGTCTGATTCTGGACTTCCTTCCTTCCTTCCTTCCTTCCTTCCTTCCTTCCTTCCTTCCTTCCTTCCTTCCTTCCTTCCTTCCTTCCTTCCTTCCTTTCTTTCTTTCTTTCTTTCTTTCTTTCTTTCTTTCTTTCTTTCTTTCATCTGTCAGTTGTCTCCTCCTCTTCTGCGTCAAACATCCTCAGTGTCATCAATACTGCCCTGGTGCAACATGGCAGCCCTCAGTGGTCAAATTTTCAAGGTGGAGTCTTAATAATCTGTATTTAAATGCATCTGCTACTCAAAAATAGCCAGATTTCTTTCCTGGGAACTATTACAGTTCTTTTCCAGTTGATATTTCTAGTTCTGTTGTCTTTGTTCACTAAAGAAGGGATAGGTTTCATATTATTGTATTGTTATAATTTATTTAAAGATATTTAAACATTCATAGTGTGCTATATAAAGTATATTATCTATCTCCTAAAGTTAGCTAAATAGTATTTAAAATACCTATTCAGGAATGTACACTGCTATTAAACTAGATTGGAAGATTCTAATCCAGTGGTCCTCGACTTTATCTGTAAATTGGAATCACCTAGGGAGGTTTGAAAAACACTGATGATTACATCCCATCCCCTAAAACTCTGATGTTATGGGTCTGGCATGTGGTCTGGGCATTGGGATTTAAAAACTCTCCAGAAGTGATTCTAACATATTGTTATAGTTGAGGACCACTGCTCTAACTAGACTCCAATATGCACAGGTTGCTAAGCTACAACTATTTTTACCTGAGGTCAGCTGTAGAGTATTTATAAGTTAGCATATAGCTTTCTTTTTCACTGATGAAATGAGTGGTATTCAAGACAAGTTGACTGGCTAGAAATACATAGTCATCTCAGCCTCGCTCAAACAGGACCTAAGAATCAGGCCAGAGCTGCCTATACTCTGATTCTAAACTACATCAACCTCACGTCCCAAGATCTTTGGGAAGATTCTGTTACCTGATCCAACCAGAATAATAGCTGACTTCTTCTGCCAGAGCCTATTTCTACCTAAACCTCTATGCAAAGTGCTTGTTATCAAAGTGCCAAAAAAGACAGAGGGCTGAGACTTCATTGAACATACAGAACAGTTTGTATGATTGTATTCATGGTCGCTTGCTAATAGATGTTGGTATGTGTTACCAGATTCAGTCTAATACCTGCTTTCATTATAACACACCTCCCAGAGGTGAGATGGCTGGGGAAAGGCACCCATAGCTCTCACCTGTAACCATTGGAGATTACAGATATGTACCCTCCAAAACCCTAATGGCTGTAAACAAGCAAATTAATTTAGGACAGTTTGCAATATGTGCATCCTTCTGATGGGACTATTTTCCAGGTCGACTTCCATGTACAACAGAATTCCTCATAAGCAGTGGGGACACCATTAAACTGGAACTTCTCATACAGGATATTAAAATCTACTTTGGCAGAGCTTTTGAAATAGGTCATTTGGACTCTATTCTTATGTTACCCAATAATACGACAATTACTAGGAAAAGTGTCTTATAAATCTAACATCTAATCCTAGCTCTTCTATTTTGTCTACATGAATCTATTAAAATATCATCTCCATAGAGTGAAATGCATACATTTAAAGGTACAGTTCAACCAGTATTTAAAAACAGAATATATCTGTGTAAACCACATTCCTAATCAAGATATAGGCCGTTTCTATCACTCCAATGGGGTACTCATGCCCCTTTCTGTTTATTAAGCCTCCCTTCCTACCACACCAAGCAATTTGATTAGTTTTACCTAATCTAGTACTTTCTTTCAGTGGAATCCTACAACACAAATTCTTTTGTGTCTGGTTCCTTCTCCTCAACATAATGTTTTTGCGATTCATCCCATGTTCTTTTTTTATTGTTGAGAAATATACCATAAATACCACAGTTTGTTTATCTGTTCTCCTGCTGATGTACACTGAACTGTTTCCAGTTTTGGGCTATTATGACTAAAACTGATGTAAACATTCTTTATACAAGCCTTTCCGAGGGCATATGTTTTCATTTCTCTTGAATAAATATCTAGGAGTGGAACTGATGTGTCAGAGGGTGAATGTGTGATTGTATCATTTAAACTTCGACTAGCAATGTATGGGAGTACTGGTTGCTCCCCATCCTCATTGATATTTGTATTCCCTCTTTTTCATTTTAGCCATTTTAATGGATGTTGTCATTGTGGTTTTAATTTACATTTCCTTGATGACTACTAGTGTTGAGCCCTTTTTTACATGCTTATTGGACATTTGTTTATCTTCCTTCATGAGATGACTTTTGCCTATTTTTAAATTGGGTTGTCTACCATTTTGTTGTGAATTTTAGAAGTCATTAATGTATTTTGAATTCAAATCTTTTGTCATTTGTATGAGTTGTGAATGTTTCTCCCAATCTGTGGCTTGCTTATTTCTTTTTTTTCCAAGTTTCATTGGCATTTTTATTTTATTTTATTTTATTTTATTTTATTTTATTTTATTATTTTTTATAAAATTCTTTTTTTAATGTTTATTTTGAGAGAGCACACTCATATGGGAGGGGCAGAGAGAAGGAGACAGAAGTTTCACAGAAGGCTCCATGCTGACAGGAGGGAGCCCTGTGTGGGCTTGAATTCATGAATGCAAAATCATGGCCTGAGCCACGTCAGAGGCTTATCAGACTGAGCTACCCAGGTGTCCCAGAATTTTAATTTTAATTGCCATTGGATCTATAGTTTAGGAAGAATTCCTATCTTGAACATATTGAGTCTTTTTATCCAGTAATGTATCTCTCCATTTAGATCATGTTTTTGTTGTTTGTTTTTACTCAAGTATAGTTTACATACAATATACTATTCGTTTCAGGTGTATATCATAGTGATTCAATACTTTTTTTAAGTTTGTTTTGATTTATTTTGAGAGAGAGATAGAGAGCCGACAGGAGAGGGGCAGAGAGAGAGAGAGAGAGAGAGAGAGACAGAATCCCCAGCAGGCTCTACAGTCAGCATAGAGCTTGATGTGGGGCTCAAACTCATGAACTATGAGAACATGACAAAGTCAAGAGTCAGTCGCTTAACTGAGACACTGAGGTGTCCTGTGATTCAATATTTTATACATTATGGAATGATCCCTGTGATAAGTCTATTTTCTTTTTTTTTTTCCAAAATTTTATTTAAATTCCAGTTAGTTAACATACAGTGTAATATTAGTTTCAGGTGATTCATCACTTTTGTACAGTACCCAGTGCTCATCACAGTGCCCTCCTTAATCCCCATCACCCACTTCACCCATCCCCCACCTCCCCTCTGGCAACCTTCAGTTTCTTCTCTGTAGTTCAGAGTCTGTTTTCTGTTTTGCCTCTCTTTTTTAAAATCTATTTTCTTAATAGTATTTTTTTGATGAAAACAAATTTTCAGTTTTGATAAGTAAATTTTAGCAATTTTTTTCTTTTATAGGTAGTGCTTTCTCTGTCTTATCTAAGAAATCTTTCCCTCTCAAGGTTGAAAGATATTCTCCTATATTTCTTCCAGAGTTTTTTTAAAAATAATTTTTAAGTTTATTTATTTATTTTGAGAGACAGAGAGAGACAACACAAGTGGGGGAGGGGGGATGGAGACAGAGAGGGAGAAAGAGAATCCCAAGCAGGCTCTGCATGGCCAGCATGGAGCGCTACATGGAGCTTGAACCTACAGACTGTGAGTTCATGACCTGAGCCAAAATCAAGAGTCTGTGGCCCAACCGACTGAGCCACCCAGGCATTCCTCTTCCAGAGTGTTTTAATTTTAGATTCTACCTTTGGCTCTATGAGCCCATCTTGAAATAATTTTTGCATGTCAACTTTCATTTTCCCATTGTGTTAGTTTGATGCTCTTGTTAAAAATTACTTGATAGTGAGGGGTCCCTGGGTGGCTCAGTTGGTTGGGCATCTGACTTTGGCTCAGGTCATGATCTCACAGTTCGTGGGTTCAATCCCTGCATCCGGCTCTGTGCTGACAGCTCAGAGCCTGGAGCCTTCTTCAGGATTCTGTGTCTCCCTCTCTCTCTGTCCCTCACTGCTTGCACTCTGCCTCTCTCTTAAAAATAAATAAACATTATTTTATTTGCAGGCGCAGGGGGGGGCGGAGCAGCGGGAGCCGGGGAGCTGGGGAGCCGGAGCCCCGGGTCCCAGCGACCAGAGCCGGCTTCCCCGGCGGCGTCCCGAGGACCCCGGCATCGGCCTCCTCCCGCCCCCCGAGGCTGGAGAGTGGATGCAGAGGGGGGTGGGGTGGGGGCAGAGTCAGAATTCCGAGGACAGAAGGCAGAGGTCGTCCCCAATTATTGGAGGGGAGAGAGACCCCCAGTTTGGGGAGGGGGAGAGCTGGGGGTTGAGCGCCCCACCCGCAACTGCCGCTGCCCTCAGCCGAAGGGTATCTCTCGGCTCTCCCCTCCTACCCAGACGATTCGAACGACCAAGGCCAGGGACACCTGTCCTTCAGCCTCTGCACCCCCTCACCCCGCTCTGGGGCTGGCCCAGGGAGGAGACCCTGCCCGCCTCCCGCCTCTGCCCTCGAGAGGGACTGTCCTTTCACGCCCCAGAGTGAGGGGCCCAGGCCCCAGGCTGCCTGTGCCCCGCTGCAAGGGCAGGGTCCCTCTGTTGAGGAGGAAGGGCCTGGCCAGTCGCAGCTTCTTTCCTCCTGAGCTCCCCGTCTCTGTTGCTGCACCCTGCAACTCCCACCCCTCCATATTTATTTCCCTGGTCCCCTGCCAGCCCCTCCATCTCGTTCTCTGGGATTCAGGCCTCCCTTGTGGACAAGGAGAGTAACCTGTCTGGCCTGGTGCCTGCCGCCCGGCTGGTGTCTGCGCTGCCTCCCACTGTGACCCTGGGGCTGACTGCGGCCTACACCACCCTGTACTCCCTACTCTTCTTTTCTGTCTATGCCCAACTCTGGCTGGTGCTTCTATATGGGCACAAGCGTCTCAGCTATCAGACGGTGTTCCTGGCACTCTGTTTGCTCTGGGCTGCCTTGCGCACCACCCTCTTCTCCTTCTACTTCCGAGATACCCCCCGAGCCAACCGCCTGGGAACCCTGCCCTTTTGGCTTCGCTACTGCTGCCCTGTCTGCCTACAGTTCTTCACACTGACACTTATGAACCTCTACTTCGCCCAGGTTGTGTTCAAGGCCAAGGCCAAGGCCAAGCGCCGGCCGGAGATGAGCCGAGGCTTGCTGGCCGTCCGGGGGGACTTCGCGGGGGCCTCGCTGCTCTTTCTGCTGGTGAATGTGCTGTGTGCTGTGCTGTGCTGTCCCGCCGGCGCCGGGCACAGCCCTGGGCCCTCCTGCTGGTGCGAGTCCTGGTGAGCGACTGCCTCTTTGTCATCTGCGCGCTGTCTCTTGCTGCCTGCCTCTGCCTTGTCGCCTGGCGGGGCGCCCTCCACCAGCATCTACCTGGAGGCCAAGGGGACCCGTGTGTGCCAGGCGGCTGCAATGGGTGGCGCCATGGTCCTGCTCTATGCCAGCTGGGCCTGCTACAACCTGGCAGCCCTGGCCTTGACCCCCGGCGCTGGCTGGATGCCTTCGATTACGACTGGTACAACGTCTCTGACCAGGCGGACCTGGTGAACGACCTGGGGAACAAAGGCTACCTGGTGTTTGGCCTCATCCTCTGTGTGTGGGAGTTGCTGCCCACCGCCCTGCTGATGGGCTTCTTCAGGGTGCACCGGCCCCCGCAGGACCTGGTCTTTGGCTCCCCTTCCGACTTCTTCGACCGGGCAGGGCACTGTGAGGATGAGGGCTGCTCCTGGGAGCGTGGCCAGAGCGAGAGCACCAGCATGTCAGGCAGCCTAGGCTCCGGCAGCTGGTACGGCGCCATTGGGGGGGAGCCAGCCTGGTGCGGGGGCAGCCAGACACGGGCCACTCCTCTGCTCTTCTCCCAGGTGCTGGGACCAGGTGGCCACCACCAGTCTCTACTCCACCCCGCAGACGTGATCCCCTTTTGTCCTCCCCCCAGAGCACCCAGACCCCAGTCCTCCCATCCCAGGCCCCGCCACCCACCCTGTGCCAAGTTCACCTGCGGCTTCTTGCCCAGGATCATGGGAGGCTGTGGCTGCCTCTTCCCCTGGCCAGCTCCTTGCTACTCTTGTCGTAGTGAGCTTGTGCTGTCCCCTAGGATGGGGGGCATGGCCCTGGCTGCCAGATGCCCTACAGCACCTTGGCATGACCTGCCGCCTCTGTTTCTACACTGGATCCAGCTACCTCTCCTGCACCTGCCGCTCAATAAGCAGTGTCTGTGCCCCTCAAAAAAAAAAAAAAAACATTAAAAAAGTTTTTTTTAAATTATTTGACAGTGTATGTTGTGCTAGCCCTTCTCTTTTGAGAAACAAATTTAATAGTCGTGAACTAAAACAAGAATGTGCAATTAAGTAGTAAATTGTGTGCTATAGATTCTCAACAATAAACGTTTCTTTTTTCTTTTTGGTTAACATAGCAGCAAACATCCTGTCATACTTTCTTCAATTTTTCATTAAAAAGTTCAAGAAATATCATGAAAACACATAAAATGGCAACAAAAATAGAAAATAAAACAAAAGTTAAATGCCAAAATTTAGATATTATATATTAATTGAAGAAGTAAACAAAATAGTTTGTTGTGTTGTTAATCTTTTTCCATTTATTATACTGGGCACTTGGTAGTGACACTTTCATTCTAGAGATTCATGTACTTTGGTTATAGAAAATTTTCTTGTATTATTTTTTGATAATTTCTCACCAGCAACATTTTATCTGGTCTCCTTCTGAGTGAGTCTATTAGTTGTATGAAATATCTCTTAGAGTAATCTTCTTCATTATATTCTCTCCTCTATTACCTATCTAATTGGTTTTTTGTTTTACTTTACAATATTTCCACAAGATTATTACCTAAATCTTTGATTTTTATATTGCAAAAATCCTACTTTAGAACTTTAAGAGCTCTTTTTCAAAATGTTCCTCTTTAAAATCATGTCCATCTCCTATCTCATTGATACAGTAGCTTCTTTGATTTCTCTGACATGTTATGGTTATTAGCTGCACTGCCTGTTACCTTCATTATCCATTTCTTCCTGCTATTTTATTTCCTGTTTGTTCATTTTCCTAACTATATTTTATGTTAAATTTGCCCCTCAAATATTCAGTCATCCCAGGCTGTCCATTAATTTTCATGAGGGGCTGAAAAGCTACTTGGAGGGTCTTTGGGTAGGAGTAGGCTTGTGCACTGGTAGCCTTCATTCTGAGGGTAGTCAGAGGGCTAGTTAGCTTTGTCATTAGAGGATCCCAAATGTTAGTAGCTGTAGGTCTTTATCTCTTTATTTTCTCTAGAAGAGGATCCTGCAGTCACCTGCCTGGAGACATCAGCTAGCTGCAGCCATTCTGGAGATAGTGGGAAGGGTTGGGGGAGTGACCCAGTGGTTCAGTATGAAGACCTAATCACCTGTTTCCGGAATGGCTTTTCCCACAGTCCCTTCTCTATGCCTCGAGTGTAGGTGCCCTAATCATTGGGTTGTCCACAGAGCAAACCTTTGGTCTCTTGCTTTTCTTCTAGAAATTTTACATTTTTGCCTGCGGATCTAACTGCTTCTTATAAGGATTTTTGAAAAATCACCCTGCTTTATGCTATTTGCTTTTTCTTCCTATGCTATCTAATTTTTGAGACCTTCTGAATTGTTGCTTGCATTGTTGTTCTGAGGTTCTGCAGGGACAATCATTTGGCTTTTCATTAGTTTCCACCTTTTATAGTCACTTAGGTTTGACTCTTCCTTGCTAAGCCATCTTTATATAAATAGTTTTATTATTCATGTCTCCTTTGCACTGAAGATGGAATTGGTTTTATGTTTCTCATCCTCCTCATTATTTGGGGGTAATTCTTTGAGAGGAAAAAATGTCATCGTGCTTCATTTTGAAACTACACATATAATTGAGTTTAAAAAAGAAAAAAAACTCTCTCAAAGTAACATAATTACAAAAGAAGAGAAAACACATGTACCCTACTTTATTCTCTTTGTCAAAAAAGCAAAACTACTAAGATACTTGAGTAAAATCTTCCATGAAGGTAGAAGTCTGTAACCTGTATATGGAAATGAGTGTGAATAGCACTGACTTGTTTCTGATGTCATTGAATGATTCATGTGGTGAACGTAAATAGGTTAAGGTCCTAACTCAAAATAGAAGACATTCTTATTCCTATCTGTTTCTCAGATCAGATATTTTGTATCCGTGTTGCATTTTATACTGTATCTCATATAGATAAGCATTCCTATGTTTACTACCACAACACCTTTACTTCCGCAAAAATGAGAAAAAAACCTGTTACCTGGCAGAAAAAGTTTGTTCCTTATTGTACCTGTGTGTACTGAGACAACCACTAGAGATGGTACCTGGTGGCTCACAAGATTTATTTTCTGAAATGGAGTCCTTGTTATATCATATAGTGAAGTAATTCTTGAACTACTTCAAATATTTTTCCACTCTATTGGAGACTTAGTATGTATTACCTTTCAAATGTTCTATAAATCAGTTTAAATTAAAAAATACTTTTATGCTAGCAGTTGGATTTCATAATTTACAAAAAGAAAGGTCTTTTTAAAAAAATGTTTATTTATTTATTTTGAGAGAGAGAGAGAGAGAGAGAGAGAATGCATATATGCACACACAAAGTGGGGGCAGGGCAGAGAAAGAGAGAGGGAGAGAGAATCCCAATCAGTCTCTGTGCTGTCAGTGCAGAGCCCGACACGGGGCTCAATCTCGTGAACTGTAAGATCATGACCTGAGCTGAAATTAAGTGGGAGACACTTAACTGACCAAGCCACCCAGGCACCCCATGAAAAGTCTTTTATTTTACCTAAAGAATGTATTTAAGTGGTAGTTGGAAACTTACTGCCCATGAGAATAATATGGATGATGCTTTTATTTAGCTATCAGCCCTTTCCTTCTTATCCCATTGTTCACTAAGAGAATTGTTGGGCTACCAGAATGTCTTGAGAACCAAGCCCTATCTCCTGCAAATAACAACAGAAACTGGTGAGGTGGGAGGGCAAGTAGATTATCATTGGAAACTTTTTGAAATGATGTGGAAGAGATACAGCAGCAATCCTTTAACATTGCTGCAGCTTATGCTATGCCGTCAAGCTCTAATCAATCAAGAAAGGAGATAAGCCTGGCATCGTGGTATTAAAATCTAGCAAGCTCAGCACCCTATGCAGCATTAGGTGGTTTTTCTCCCCTTTTTTTCCCCCAATTCATCTCCCTTAAAACATTAGAAAGTAGAGTAGGAAGGGAGAACAGTAGCATTTAAAAGGAGACGTTGCAAATATGGCTGTGAAGATCCTATGCTCCAAAAAACATTAGGTCAACCTAATTTTTCTTGCATGATGTAGGTTAAAAAAAAAAAAAAAAGACTGGGGCGCCTGGGTGGCTCAGTCAGTTAGGCATCCAGCTTCAGCTCAGGTCATGATCTCACGGTTTGTGAGTTTGAGCCCTGTGTTGGACTCTGTGCTGACAGCTCAGAACTCGAAGCCTGCTTTGGATTCTGTGTCTCCCTCTCTCTCTGCCTCCTCTCCCATGGCTTGTGCTCTGTCTATCTGTCTGTCTGTCTGTCTCTCTCAAAAATAATAAATAAACTTTAAAAAATTAAAAAAAAAAAAAGACTCCTGGCAAAGAACGATTGAACTCACCTTAAGGAGCATATGGGATGGATCATTAACACACTGTGTATCTACAGCCTTAAACAAGAAAGGAATTATGATTAGAGTTTGGATGATTTAAGATGAAGAAAAGCTACAGCCAAAGATAATTCAAATTAAGCTTGGTATGTTGTTAAAACTCACTGCATATTATTTTAGACAATTTTTATTATAGACCATAACAGTGATAAATTTATTTTGGAAAGTAAAAGGAAAGAAAAATTACTCAATGGTCATCATGCAGTTATAAAGAGTCACTGAAATTATCTTTTAAGATATTAGTATAGCCAGTGGTTATTCAGCAGACAATGTAAAGTACCTGATTAAGGTTTCTAAGATTTTTTTAAAATTTAATTTTGTTACTGCATTAAGAGAAATTCAATTAGCTTAATGCTTTGCAAGTAAATTTTATGAGGGTTTTAGTTTTTGTTTTTGTATGTCACAATACTTGAAGAGGACCCAAGTGATCTGTGGGGGGGAGCTATCAATCTGCTGATTCCTTAAAGGAGTAAGAAATGCCCATTGACTTGAAATCAAGTTTTAATTAAAGTATGGCAAGTTCATTTAACAGTTTTCCAACATAGTATGCCTGGCCATTGAATTTTGGAGAATGAAAAACACACAGTAGCAAGAAATCAATACTAGTTTACTGTTATTTAACTGTGATGTTTTTCTCTCTATGGAAGAAATTCCTAGAGATGTGACAGCCAGGACATCCAGCAGCATCGTCCATGAGAGCATATAAGAAAGAACAGCCATCCCATCTCCCCTGACACTGAAAATGGTCAAAAGAAATAATTTAGAAGACACCTATAGACAAAGAAGTTTAGAATTATGTGAACAATTAGAGATCATCTATCAGCCAGTACCTCTTAGCTCTTTTCCCTTCTAAAATACTATAGTCTTTATCCATTTAAGTGATAAATAAAATACAATTAAATACTTTTAGATGCTAAAATTTACCCTTACCACATGCATTCTAACAAAGATACCTTAAAGAAGCATATCACGCTCGCTTTTTATAAACTTGATCCCTAAGGAGAAAGATCCTTCCTCCTTTCAAAGTTTTACTTTCAACTGTACTATTTTTTTTCATCTGGTTTTTGATATTGCCTCCATTAATTAACTTCTTTTTCTAGACCAACATACATGTTCAGTCTTCTCTCATCAACTTTGAATTCTTGCCCCTTATTCTCTTTTGTTATGAAAATTCTCAGAATGCTCTATTTGTTTTTGCACTTGTTTTGTTTCCACTTGGTGCAAAATACATACATTCTTGATTCTCTCCTCCATTATCCAATGAAAACAGTCTTCTAAAAGCTCCCATTTTCTATTCACCAAATCCAATGACCACTCTCTGCCCTTATCATATTCTGATGTCCTGCAGCAGCCTGTATTTCCAAATGACATCCAAATCCTGTTCATGGCACATCCTTGCACCACGTTAGCCTTTCATAACCTACCTTCAAGCTCCTTTCTTGCACTATCCCTGCACCATCTGCAAATCCTCCACTCTCCTGTGTTCCAGCCACTCCAGGCACTTCCTTGCACATGCACAGTTATGCCTTGCTTTGTTATGCTGGCCTTCATTTGTACTGCCTTTTCTTATCCCTATCTCTCATAGGACCCTGAAATTTTATTTTATTCATCTTATTCCTCTTTCAACTCCAGTACCATTTTCCCCAGAAACCTAACCTTCCATCCTTTAATTCAAAATTAATGGCCCTTTCTTGTACACTTTCGGATATTGTATTTCATTGTAGCTCTTCATGCATTCATTTATTCGTTATCCTGGGTCAATAAGACACATAATGCCAAGAACTCACACCTTGGTAAAAAAAAAAAAAAAGGAAGAAAGAAACAGGTGCTCAAAAAAGATTTTAAAATGCAGTCAAGTACTCTCCTAAGAGTATTCACATTTGCTCTCGGAGCATAAAGGAGGGGCTGACAGAATTGTCTTGGGAAGCTGAGAAATGCTTCTTGCAAGCAGGAAACACGAATCAGAATTTACTTAGCAGAAATGTGGGAAAGGTTTTTCAGGGATTCATTCATTTAGTCAGAAAACATTTACATGACACCTCATATGTGTTGGGAATGGTGCTGTATAACATAAAAAAACAACAAGAACAAAAGTCTAATGATGATAAAAAAAAAAACACTCTTGGCCCCTTCTTTTTTTTCCTAAAGAAGACAAAGAACATCAACACCAAAAAAATGTTTTCCTATGCCTCAGGACAAACACATTGAGTGTCAACTGTATGCCTTTCATGTGCTAGAGTTCATGTATTGGCATGTAGTAGTAGGCACTCAAAAATACCTGTTGAAAAATTGAGAAAATGAATAAATAATACTTAGCCATCAACAGCTAACAGTCCAGTGGTGACTTCAGCCATATATTTAAACAATATTTTGTGGGGGAAAAAAATGAGGCTAATAATAGCATGAATGCGAAAGTCTTAACCTAAGAACCTAAAAGTGCTAGCGATAAGGATTAAATAACCCAGCCTTGGTACAGCCAGAAAAGGCCAAAAGAGGCAGGAAGGGATGAACAGAGTTCTAAAGAAAAAGTATGAGTTTCTCAGGTAAAGTTCATTTAAAACCAAAGAATCACAAATACCGTAGTATATTTTGGAAAAGGTTAAAAACTTGGCACGGCTGGATCATGGGGAGAATGTGTGTGAAGATTCGCTGAAGGTGAATTCTTGGTTGACATTGCTATTGCTTATGGATTCTTTCACCTGAGCAGTTATGTCTGTCCTCTCACCCTAGAGCCCCAGATGCTAGTGAGCAAAGGGTTTAAGGATGGTGTGAGATTTGTATTTTGAAATACTGACTATATTGTGGCGACTAGATCGTAGGCTGGAAAGGGAAAGGGGTTCTGGAAAAACAGGAGACCATTGTGAACTATTTATTTATGGGAGAGATGTATGTAGCATAGCCTGAGGTGAAACCATTGCAAATGTATTTAGGAGACAAAATCAACAAGGCCGCTGTTGGATTGGATGTGTGGGCTGAGGGCAAGGGAGATGTCAAAGATGGCTCTTTATGTTTATGGATGGGCCTAGATAGACAATGGTACAACCCCTGAGATGAAGCATATAGAAGAAGGAATTGGTTTGAAGAGAAGATCTTAAGTTTTGTATTAGGCATGTTGGTTTTGAGGTGTTTGTTTGTTCTTTGTATCCTCAGAAGTGTAGAGTTATCAAATTCTTGATGGTAGTATTTTATGCTCAAAAAGTAACATATAGTAGGTGCCCACATACAAGAGTTCTTCTGTCAATGCCATTTTTTGTTTGCACCGAGAGAATACTTCTTAGCCCTGGTGCTGAATTATGGTTACTCAACACTGGGACTTAAATATTTCTTCTATTATTTAAAATATCTTAGTTTCATTATAAAACATTGGTACTTGAAAGGGAATTTTCCCTTTGATTTAGCCCTTGTTTTCCATTTATTTTGAGTGGTAAAAATAAGAAAATTAATTATGAAAACCTGTAATTAATTAAGTTTAATCCAAGATCATGATTTAATGAAGCCCAATTAGTGAGGAAAAGAGAACATTTTAGAAGTTGGGGTACACTAATTAGGTATTTAATCTAGAGCTATTTTTACCAGTTTCAATCTCTTTCTCTATTCATAACACAAATTCAATAACTGAGAAACATAAATAATGTTGAGTAAACAACAAGATATTGTCCCTCTAAACTAAGGCAACAGAAGTTTCTCGTATTATTGATTGTCTCTCTGGCTGGAACGCTAATCTCTTACAGATCCAGAGCCCACAGCTTCCAGTGACGCAGTTTGAAGATACACAAATAAATCCATACTAAACCCAAGGAAATCAATGGCACAGAGGTATCTCCTGGTTGGCACAGAGCAAGGACATTCTAATATTTTGTTGCCAACAATTAGTCACCTGACTCCTTTCATGGGTGGCTGCCTAGTGACGTAATGGTAGGAGTGCATTATTGTAATTGACCATGTGTTAGGGAGCCACAGGATCCAGAACTTGGACAGAACAGATTGGGAGAACTAAGTAAGACAGATGAAGTACTGGGTAAGAGAACAGTGATGAGGGTAAAATTGTCATATGGTTATATCTGAGGAAAGGCTGTAATGAGTATGTTGACTTCAGGAGCCATGTATGTTATATGGCTTAATAATGCCATGTATGTTCATCACATCTCTCATTCACTTTCCTGTGAAACATTTCCTCATACTCTGGAGCAAGTCTCTGGCGCAATTATCATTTCTTCAATAATGCCGCTGGGAAGGATTTTCTGTGTGCCTGTGGAAATACATATGTTGCCCCTCCTCTTCTGCTTTCCCTATTATTCTAGTACTACACGACCCTGCTGCTGTTTACAAAAGGGAGAGATAGCTTTGACAAAGACCACCAGGATGATGAATGGAATTTAATTTATGCAACATTGATGTAGGGGTGAGTCCTCTCGGTAAATCACCATGGTAGCACTTCCTTCTCCCCCTCCATGTTCTGCTTGGCTGACTCAACTGCCTCAGAGAAGCTTGGCACTTAAGGTTATGTAAGCAGTGTGCTGATGTTCAAATATTCATCACAAGAATGGCCACATGAAAAGAAAAAGAAAACAAAAATGGAAGTAGGAGTCTGAGGTGAATAGCTACCCAGATCAGCTAGGAGAAACCAAAGAATTGAAAGGGATTTGGAGACCTAATTTGGAATTAGGGATTTACTCCCTGAGGTGATTAATAAAATGGATTTGAGCCATGTGTTTAGTGCTGGAGTGTTATTGATTGGCCTTTAGCCCAAATTGATTTCAGCCCCTTTCCCCTGCTACTCAATAAAACCAAAGACGATTACTTTTGTTTCATCTTAGAAAAAATAATAGTTTCTTCTCCTTATAAAAAATTAGCTAGTTATTTTCACTTCACCTATATTTTTCTTTCTTATTCACATTCCCACTCATTCATATTGTAAATTGCTAACTCTCCAGGAAGGTTTTAGCAATGATCAGAATCAGGATAGACAGCAAATGCCAACTGTGGGTATGAGAGAATTATTGAATGATTTGGGCCTGTCTGCAGAGATGATTTAGGATAAAGAATCTGTTTTACTCACTTTACAATGAGGAAATATTCTAGCTATGTGACTAAGCCCTTCATAACCAACAAATAAATTAATAAGGGATTTTTCTTTGAAATGAAAAATTTTAGTTTGTGTCATATTGCATGCATTAATTTCATTTATGGTTAATGTTACCAAAGAATCATCCATTCAACAAAGCATCATAAATGTCTAAGTATGCTCATTTTCTTCCTTTAACAAATTGGGAGATAGAGTAAATTTTATCATAATGCTCACAACTACTTGGGCATATCAGCATTGATATTTTCACTGATATAGTGGAGGAATAGTGCTTAGTAAAGTTTAAATTTGGGAAACAACTTTGAGTCTTAGTTTAACTTTTAAATTTTGATCAAGTTTATAATATTGTGGACTTGGAGCCATGTTGCTTATTCGTATAAAATGATATTTAGCTCACAAGACAAGAAAGGGTGTAAATACACTACATTTTCTCATGAACTAAAATCATAATTCTCTCACTATACAAAATAACTTGACTCTTTTAGTTCATTGAAGATAAATGGTGCCTATCCTTTTACCATTCTTTTCAATCTCTCATATATACTGCCTATAAAGATGGCATTTTCAGGACAGGCAGAAAAAAGTCCACTTGGAAACAAATGAAAACAATGTATAATTATCATATTACCTACTTTAGGTCTTTTTATATGGGTAAAGAATTGTGAGCAAAAAAGAGGGACAAAATATAAGGCTGTTTTGCTAATATAAAAACACAATGAGGGGCGCCTGGGTGGCGCAGTCGGTTAAGCGTCCGACTTCAGCCAGGTCACGATCTCGCGGTCCGTGAGTTCGAGCCCCGCATCAGGCTCTGGGCTGATGGCTCAGAGCCTGGAGCCTGTTTCCGATTCTGTGTCTCCCTCTCTCTCTGCCCCTCCCCCGTTCATGCTCTGTCTCTCTCTGTCCCAAAAATAAATAAACGTTGAAAAAAAAATTAAAAAAAAAACCAAACACAATGAGATATACTCAAGGTTGAAATGGAGCAGGAAGTGTCCATTGTCACCTGCCTCATTCAGGCCATTTGTATCACTTACCTGGAGTATAATTGATTCTTAATTGTTCTCTCTGCTTCTAGTCTTCTTTCTTCCATCCACTCTCTACCTCAAGCTGATGATTTTTTTTTTTGAACTGCAAATCAGATCTGATTGTGTTATTCCCCACTTCTCACCCTTCAGTGACTACTCACTGCACTTAGGATACAATTCAAATTTTTCATTCCTGCAGCCCCCTTTTGCAGGTTTACCTCTGGTCTCTCTCCTCTCACTGGGCTCTAGTACACTAATCTCTCACTTTTGGGAACACCCTGGCTTCTTTTCTCCTTAGGGCCTCACACAAGTTTTGGTTCCTTTGCTTACACTGTTATTCTGGAAATCAGCCTTGTCAAAGTCACCTTCTCCAAAAACCTTTTCTTTCTTTTTGTTTTTAAACATTTATTTATTTTTGAGAGACAGAGAGCATGAGTAGGGGAACAGTAGAGAGAGAGGGGGACAGAGAATCCCAAGCAGGCTCTGTGCTGACAGCAGAGACCCTGATGTGGGGCTTGAACTCACCAACCATGAGGTCATGACCTGAGCCAAAGTCAGACACTCAATGGACTGAGCTACCCAGGTGCCCCTGCTGACCACCATTTCTGAAGCAAATTCATGCCTCCTTATCTTTCCCATCCTCCCACTGTCATTATTTGGTACCAAGAAAGATTTTGTAGCTCTTATTACAATTTTGAAATAATTATATTTATAGGTGTTTGTTTTTTCCTTCCCACTAAACTATATGATCTTAGAGGGCCTTGTGCTGTCTTGATATTGAGTATTCAGAAAAAAGAGAACAAGAGAGAGAGAGAAGAGAGAGAAAAGAAAGTGGTAGAGAAGGGGGACAGGAAAGACAAACACACAAAATTACAGGCTGCATTTTTTGTATGTGATATGTCCAACACTCAGTTTTAAGAGCTTGCTGATGGAATAAATCACAGATTTAAAAGTAGCTTAAAAAACCATTGCATATATATTCTTTGAATATCTTCTTAGCAATGGAAATAATCAGAAATTAAAACAAGCGAAAAAAGAGATGAATAATGACGAAGGCACATTGAAACAAAGTTTGAAAGGATCCAACATTATGGATGCTTATCTGATTCAAATGTGCAAACTCTCCGAGTTCAGTCATCACTCACAATTAGGCTGACAGCAGAGTTCCCAAACATTGTCTGACCACCATCTGGATCAACACTTTCAATCACTCCCTGGAATTTCATTTAGTGCTTCCAGGCATTTCAGTGGGTTACTTACTCATTTCTGCAATTCCAATTTGAAATAAATTGCAGAATCTGATGAGCAGATCCTTTTAAAGGAATTTTCTCAGGGCAAACTAGGGGAAACCATTGTGCCATTTCTTCTTTTTTAAAGCTCGTATGATAAATGCCCCATTGAATTTAACATTATCATGTAACTATTTTGGCAAACGTATGCTGTGTTCTCAGACTCAACACATATAACTGTTGGTTTAATGCCAATTCTGTGGATTTTTCATGGTAAGAAAAGGATGTTTAAAATGGAGCCTGCTGATAAATACGCAAGCAATTGCCCCTTTGGTTCTCACACTAAAATTATTTATCATTGTGAAACATCTAAAATAATACAGCAGATAACAGTCCTGACAATATCTTAACTGTTACCAAGTAGAACATGTTAAGTAATTCGATTAGTGTTGGAATTCTTAGGTTATGACTTAAAAAAAATCTCTTTTAGTTGATTTAAAATTTTTTCCTTTTCACACCACAGGAATCATTAGTCTTCTGGTCCCCTTAAAAAGTTGGCCCAAAATGACTTATGTATGGCAATAGCTGCTCTTCTATTTTCTCAGAGAGGATTATCTTTTTCACAGAAACCTCATTCATTATTTGCCCTTCAATTAGTATTTTTTGCCTTTAGTTTGGTAGAATAATTTGTTCTCCAGATGATTGATGAGGTTCTCACACTGTGGTTTTTTGGTGTTCTCTCTTCCTGTCTCCATCCTCTACTTCCATACTTGCCCCATAGCAATACGGGGTTTGAGTATATTTCCCATTTTAGTAACACATTGGCTTACATCCTTCTGCTACCACTTTTCCACCACCTTCAAACCTACTTGGCTGCTAGTCTTTCAATGAGAGTTAATAGTTAAACTTCTCAACTAGCATTTGAGATTTTCAGTTTCTTTCATTGATTTGCCCTGGAGCCATACCTATTCACAACCCCCCCAACTTTAGATCAATATGAGCAATCCCATCTGCTTCTGTGATGTGGCTCTGGCAGCACCAGTGGAGAAAAGTCACTCAACTATGTAAATTGATGCCACTACAAACTTATAGTTTCCAATCTCAGTTGGCCCTGCAACACAGGTCGATAATCCTTTTCATAATCTCTGGTCAGTTCCCAGGCTCATTACCTCAGCTGGCATTCCAAACTTTAACCCCTCTTCTCATGCTTTTTCAGATCCCCTCCACCATGAAAAATGACCTTGCCTAACCACCTTAAAAGAAAAAAAAAATCAGTCTACACACTTGGTTTTTACATTTTTATGTATTTAAATATAATTTTCTATTTTGTGTTCATGTTCTACGAAGGTGGTAAAAACAAATCTGAGCCAAACAGCAAGGCCCACTGCCTTCCTTACTTTCTCCTTGTGTTGTGACTGTATTATAGGGAGAGGGGTGTGTATGAAAGAAAGAAAGGGCTTTCTGTCTTTGATGTCATCTGGCCACGGAGGCATCTTCTGAGCTGTCTACCCTCCATCTTGTTCTTGATCAGTCATTGACACGGGCTTTCATACAGACATTTGTTTTTTTTGGAGTCAGGGGATCACTCCACTGCTGCTGTACAAATTGGGCCCACGTTGGGCGCACTTTTTGTCTCTCAGGCAGCCAACAGGCATGTTGGGGGGATTTCCCGGGGCTCCATCTGTATAGACCCGCCATTCTTGGTCCTGGCTGAAATGTAAGGATCGCATGAGAAGCTTCAGTGCTGCCAATATCTGGAGCATATATATATATTTTTAACACCTTGGAGGTGATTCCAATTCTTGCCCTGGAATTTGATAACCCTGCCCTGGCTTAGAACCTGAGTTATTAGTATAGTTCCCAGGCAATTTCAGTGTTTGACCAAGGTTGATAACCTTCGGCCTAGAAATAACAGGCAGCCACTACTTTTTTGCATTTTGCCACCTCAAGATTTTGCTGGAAGAATGGGACATTACACTCTACCGGATTTAGAATCCACAAGCATATCTGGGATATTGCTACCTGTCTGCATTAGCTCAGCAAACAGGGTACAGGACTTCTCTCTATATCCTACCAATTTCCTA
The DNA here is from genome assembly GCF_018350155.1 of Leopardus geoffroyi. Lineage (NCBI taxonomy): Eukaryota > Metazoa > Chordata > Mammalia > Carnivora > Felidae > Leopardus > Leopardus geoffroyi. Next base: position 53,043,415 of record NC_059341.1, read on the forward strand.
CCATTTTTTTTTTCTGACACTTTTCCTTCTCCTAAGCCCAGATAATCCTTTTCTTCTCTTGGAGAATGAGGCTGAGGAGAATAACTATCACCATTACTCATGATGCTTTCCTTGAAGTGTTTTTTTTTTTGTATTTTTAAAATATTTATTTATTTTTGAGAGAAAGAGAGAGAGAGAGAGAGCGCAGAGGAGGGGCAGAGAGAGAGGGAGACACAGAATTGAAGTAGGCTTCAGGCTCTGAGCTGTCAGCACAGAGCCTGATGTGGAGCTTGAACTCACAAACCATGAGATCATGACCTGAGCCGAAGTCGGACACTTAACCGACTGAGCCACCCAGGCTCCCCCAAAATGGTTTAATATAAGCCATGAGTCCTTCCTTGGTGTTCTCTCAAGGACCTAGGATTTTCACATTCAAAAACTAGGCAGGAACTGTCTCCTCTGCCATCCGTCCATTTTCTGCTTTCAGAAACTCAAGTGTGCAGGAAAATTAGGTTTTTTAATTTTTATGTTTCAGTTAAATATATAATTTATGTTTCCATTCCTTAAAGTGGTAATGTAGTTAATTTCAGTCAGTCAGTTTAGGAATCCCTAAAACTTTACCCTGGGTTGTATATAGGCTTTTCCAGAAGGGAGAGGGGAAGTGAGGGAAACTTATGTAATGCCAAGTTGTTGCTAGGGTGAAGAAAGTGGGAAACCTGAAGGAGCTGTGTGGAAGGAGAATGAGGAATATTTCCTGAGGGATCTGTATGACATGCTTACATGGAACAGGATAGAGACATAATGTTTTGGTAGATACCTGCAAGGCTGGTGAAATTAAAGGCTGTATGTTCTCAATTTTCTCTCCAATATCTTGGATTTTATTAGTGTCCCAGTACCTAAGGTGCAACCCCCTGGAAAACAGTGTGGGAAGAGTCACTGAATTGAAATATATTAAGCTTCTGTGACTCTTGCCACTCTAGAGCTTGAAATAGAAATTCAGGTAAGTAAGAGAAAGGTGGAGAAAATTACATTACCCAGATTTGTAGGCTGCTGTTTGTTCCTGCTATACCTCTCTGCAATGGTTTTTGTCACACTAACATTTTTTTCAAGTTTACTTATTTATTTTGAGGCGGGGGGGAGGAGCAGAGAGAGAAGGAGGGAGAGAGGGAATCCCAAGCAGGCTCTGCACTGTCAGCAAAGAGTCCGTGTGACTCAAACTCATGAACCACAAGATCATGACCTGAGCCAAAACCAAGAGTCAGTGGAGCTACCCAGGTGCCCCATATCACCTTAACTTTTTAAATATCAGTTCAATAATTTATTTTGAAATAATTTCAAACTTACAGAAAAGTTGAAAGTACAGCAGAAAGACCTCTTAGGTGTCCCTTCATAAGATTCCCCAGCTGTTAACATTTAACATATTTTTTTCATTGCCCCCTTTTCAAAGAATACCACCATTACCATTAGTCTTTTTCTGAAGTATTTGAAAGCAAGTTGGAGACATTACCCCTAAATATGACAGTGTTATTTCTCCAAACATGGACACTTTCCTATATAACCTCTATGAAACCCTTCAAATAAAGAAGTCATTGGTACAGCACTATTGTCTAACCCACAAGTCACATTCATATTTCTCTAGCCCTTTCTTCACAGCAACCTTTCCTATTACCTTTAAGCCTCTATTGACAACTGTCCACACCACAAACCATTATCATGCTTGCTAAATGTTGTTTTTCTCTACTGTCCACATTTATTTGTTGGCGTTGCACAATAAAGAAGAAATTTCTCTTCTCATTTAATTAAAAAAATTTTTAAATGTTTATTTATTTTGAGAGAGACAGTGTACACACAAGCAGGACAGGAGCAGAAAAAGAAGGAGAGAGAGTATCCCAAGCAGACTCCATGCTGTCAGCACAGAACCTGACTCAGGGCTTGATCCTACAAACCATGAGATCATGACTTGGGCCAAAATCAAGATGCTTAAAAAACTGAGCCACCTAGGCACACCTATTTATTTTTAAATTTAATAGACTCTCAAACACTGGCTTGTGATCTGTTATTGTCTTTTTTCATGTTGTCATTCAAATATATTCCAACCATGACTCCTATTCAAGATGGTTCTTATGACTTTTTGTCATGTCCTCATTATTCTTGAGAAACTTTTTCACTTTCTGTCCCAAAAAGATATTCCTGCTTGGATTCTGGAATCATTATATTTCCAGCAAGTACTGGTTCTAAGATCTGGGCTTGCAGTGTGCTCATTGCTAGTGGGATACCATTGCTTCTCAGCCCTCTTAGTATGTAAAACTATGGAATAGAAGTCTATGTATACTATTTCTCTATATATAAATGTGAGCTCATATGGATATTTTATTTCCAGGCAGCACTTCAGGGTTCCTTCTAGACTTCCTTCCTTCTAGGTATGAAGTACCTTTGTCTATGAGACACCTGGCTCTTTTTGTCCTTAATAATTTATTTTTTCAATGTAATCAGTTTACCAAATACTCCTGCTCTCTTCACCTGTAGACATCCACTCCATGTGCCCTGCCTCCTGAGATGTCAGCAGGCACACTGCCTCTGATAGAGATGGATCTGTCTTCTGCTTGGGTCCCTCCTTTTCCATTTCTCACTTCCTCAAGTGTCTGTGAGCACACTGCCAAAAGTTCTCATGAGCTCCCCTCTACCTTCCATGATGTTATGCAGTTGGCCTGCTTTGGGGAAGAGGAAGAAAAGGAAAGTGGTAAGGAAAAGGCTCACATTTATTTCAATCATTTTTTGGCAAGTTGTTTCCTCCCCTTTGAGACCTGAGATTCTGGAAATTGAGGACAGAAGTTATATCAACTTTGTATTCCCTCTTCTTTATAATCTGCCTTGCATGCAGTAGACATCAGTAAATTGTTGGTGAATTCCTTGAAATTCATAGTCTTGGCTCACTGTGGACATTTCCATTATTCCCACTGGTAATAGTCATCTAGAAGATCTTGCTGATGGCTATTTTCTTTTGAATGTTGGTTGATGAGCATACATTGGGTCCAGATGCCTGGAAGAACAGGAAGGACCATTACAGCAGAATGGAAGGATGAATGGTTTATATGAACTCCAGGCTCCTTTCATGTTTTCTTTGATGAGAAGTACTTTCAGAGTCCTCTGGGTTTCCTCCAATGAGACGTAAATGTCCAGCTTTAGGATAATCCCATTCCTGATTCATTGATTTAGTTTATTTCACTGAAGGATTTTGGAATATTTCTGCCAGGTCCTTAATTTAAAAAGCGATTTTTCTCAAATTAAATAATTTCTGGTATAGCCACAAATTGTGTACATCATTGTTTTGTGCATGTTAAATTGTCCTGTGTAATCATGTTAAATTGTCCTGTATTCCTGTGGAATATTTGATCTTTTCTATTAAATCATAATTTTTTGAAGACAGAGACCAAATTATGTTCATTTTATTTATTTTTATTTTTATTTTTTAAATGTTTATTTATTTATTTTGAGAGAGAGAGAGAGCAAGCAGGGGAGGGACAGAGGGAGAGATTGAATCCCAAGCAGGCTCTGCAATGACAGTGCAGAGCCCAACACAGGGCTCTATCTCACAAACTGTGAGATCCTGACCTGAGCGGAAATCAAGAATTGCATGCTTAACTCGCTGAGCCATCCAATGCCCCCAAATTATGCTCATTTAAAAATACACCACAATAACTGCTTTACTTTTGCCTAATACTTAGAATAGTGAAGTTTACATTTGATAAAATGGCTGATTATCTAATTTGTGTTATTCCTACTAATAGGATACATTCTCTATTCTTAAAAATTTTAGATATTTCTGTCCTAGTTAATTGATAAATGAACTTCTGTTTGTTTGTTTCTTACTTCAAGTAGAGTAATACATTGGGGGAAGATACTATGGATAATTGTCAGAGTAATAAATAAACCAGATAGTTTGGAAAGTGATAGTATGGGGGAAAAAAAGCTCCAGCACCTGCGGTAAAGTAGATAGTAAAAAAAAATCTAGGGGTACCTGGGTGGCTCAGTCAGTTGAGCATCCAAATTTGGCTCAGGTTGTGATCTCACAGTTTGTGAGTTCAAGCCCTGCATCCAGCTCTCTGCTATCAGCGCAGAGCCCCTTTCAGATCCTATGTCACCCTCTCTCTCTGCCTCTCTCTCTCTCTCTCCCTCTCTCTCTCTCTCTCTCTCAAAAATAAAAAATAAACATTAAAAAAATCTAGAGTATTTATGTTGTTGGGATAAGCACTGGGTGTTGTATGGAAACCAATTTTGTCAATAAGTTATATTAAAAAACAAAGGGGTGTTGAGAAAAAAAATAAAAACTTCATTTATTTGGCTTTAGTAAATAAGAAAGAACTGTAGTTTCATATTTAAATTAGAGTTGATTTCAAGAACTCATACTATAGGTAGGATGGTATATTTTTTGTGTTCTACCCATTCCTATCCATGGCAGATATTACTAATCAATTATAGCATTCTTCCTTTTTGATCTTGAACTCTATCTCCAAAGTTTTCTTAATATAATGTTCCAGATAAATACTAGCAATAAGTTGGAACTGGTACTTGAATTGAAACTTTTTGCTTCGCCCGCCATAAAATTATCGAGTGAAAAGATGTTTCTGCCCCCACTAAACTTATATTTCTTCCCCATCAGATCTAGAATAAATATCACTAAAAACCCTGTGTCTACCACAGAACATCTCAATTTCATTATATAGTTTTAAGTCCATACTAACGACAACTTTCTAATTGCTGAAGTTTCCAGGCTTGATAGATAGCACAGCTTTTGGTGTTAAAAAAATATATTGGGAATGCAAGCTGGTACAGCCATTCTGGAAAACAGTATGGAGGTTCCTCAAAAAACTAAAAATAGAACTACCCTACAACCCAGCAATTGCACTACTAGGCATTTACCCAGGAGATACAGGTGTGCTGTTTCCAAGGGACACATGCACCCCCATGTTTATAGCAGCACTATCAGCAATAGCCAAAGTATGGAAAGAGCCCAAATGTCCATCGATGGATGAATGGATAAAAAAGATGTGGTGTGTGTGTGTGTGTGTGTATATATATATATATATATATATATATATATATATATATACACACACACATATATATACACACACACACACACATACACACACACACTGGAGTATTACTTGGCAATCAAAAAGAATGAAATCTTGCCATTTGCAACTACATGGATGGAACTGGAGGGTATTATGCTAAGTGAAATTAATCAGAGAAAGATAAAAATCATATGACTTCACTCATAAAAGGACTTTAAGAGACAAAACAGATGAACATAAGGGAAGGGAAACAAAAATAATATAAAAACAGGGAGGGGGACAAAACAGAAGAGACTCATAAATATGGAGAACAAACTGAGGGTTACTGGAGGGATTGTTGGAGGGGGGATGGGCTAAATGGGTAAGGGGCATTAAGGAATCTACTCCTGAAATCATTGTTTCACTATATGCTAACTAATTTGCATGTAAATTAAAAAAAATTAAAAATAAAATTAAAAATACACACACATATAGTTATATATTCTTTTTTGTCTCTCTCCATTCTCTCCTTTAATACCATCTGCAAAAACTCTAACATCATGATTCAATATAAGGCTTTTCATATTTAATCATTCCAAATGTTGAGTTCTAATAGATCTTGACTAACGGTATTCATGGTAAATCTTATTTTTAAATGTGTATTCTGACCATTGAGTTGATTATGCAGGTATAAATAAAAAATATGTTTAAACATGCTATGTGGTTTTGCTTTTTGCCTTGTCTTTTGGTAGCATCTGGGATCAATCAAACCAGCATGCAGCTGTGTAGAGGTAAAATGTGCTATGCAGTCTCCCATTTGGCAATATTGTATAGAAATGATTCTTTTATTATTTATCATCCTAATCCAAGAGAAAACCAACTTCTCAGAAGTAATATTACTGACTCTTGGACCATAATAAATGTAGGTAATGTCACTAAGTATTTGTCCATTTAGGTCAGGCTGACCAATCACTAGTTAAAATCAATTAGCTAAATTGTATTGCATGTTTGCACAATTGAGCTTTTAGAACTTTCCATATAGTGACAGTTATTTTTTCCAACTAGAAGCTAGTTGTAATCAATGGCCAGAATACGGTTCCATATTAGAATGATAAAGTAAATATAATGCTCTTCATCTACTTTAATCAAGGTTCATGGGGCTGCAGAGGAGACAGTTCCTCACAAGAACATCTGGCAGCCAGAGTGGTAATGTAGGTCGGCTTCAGATGTGAATGCTTAGAATTACTTTGCTGGAACAGCACAATGTGTCAGCATGAACCCACATAGAATCAGAACAGTTCCTGTTATGTGCAGGGAAACTGGATGACTGAGAACCACAGTTAGCCTCCATTTTATGGCTGGAATCCCAGAAATGCCAATGGGAACTGTAGATGTTGACCGAAAAGATGTGACCTATCCATTATATTTGAGTTCCAAAGCCTCACTTGGTAGGTCTGGCACACTTCAAAATATAATTTATGTATTGATGAGATGTTTTTCTTTAAAACCAGGATAATGCTGATGTTCAATCAGTTCTTTTATGAAAAACAAACTAGCGAATATGGTTCTATGGGTTTTTGTGTTTTTTTTTTTTTTTACCAAAAGTAATTTGTCACAAAATATTTTAATGATACTTGTTTTAATAGGTATTTTTCTAGCTAGCAGTTTAAGAGGAAAATGATTGCTTAGGATGCCATGGGGACCTGCTAAACAATCTGGATATTTGTTTGCTTGTGCTCTCAGGTTGCAGCAGAGGTCATCCATAACTGCGAGGCCTGGTTTACTCTTAATCCTGCATTGATCCGAGGAAATTAAAGAAAAAAAAAAAAGGTGAGGTAACAGGAGGAATTAGGACATGGGTTTAAACTTTTAAAAAGTCAATATATGAGATTGATAAAGATTGAGGCTTTTGGAGATACAAGCCTCAATAAAAAGCTTAGAGGGTCTTTCTGATTCATTCTTTGTCATGAGAAAGATTCTCTTTGCTTTGTTACTGTTTAGTGTTTTTTATTTGTTTTGTTTTGTTTTTTGTTTGTTTTTGTTTTATTGTTTTTAGATTATTTTATATCTTACCCATAAATTTTCCTTTGTTGCTGACTCACTTAATATTATGTTTAACTATATATAATAGAAATCTGATTATAGTGCCTTACCAAATAGAACTTTTTTTTACATGTTGAAAGAAATCAAGAGTTAGGCAGCTCAGGATGGTACAGTAGCTTGAAGGAACCATCAAGGGCCCAGATTCCTTTTTACTTCCACGCTATCGTCCTTTGTGTATGGCTTTATCCTGATGCTCACAAATACTTGCTCCATCTCTAGGTATCATATTCCTGTTTCAGGCAGAAGCAAGGGATGAGGTTGAGCAGAAAAGCATGTGTTCACTGTGTGTTTTCCTTTTGAATTAGGGAAACAACAGATTTTACCCTTCCCACTAGACTTCCTCTTACATCTTATTGGACAGAACTGTGGTCATATGGCTTTAGCTTCAAGTCTGTCTTTGAAAGATGAACATTTTTAGTTTAGCACATGCCATCCCAAAGAATATTGTAATTCTATACGTAGTGATGAAAGGGAAAATAGATGCTACATAGACAAGTAGCACCATCTGCCACAGTTGTTAACTAAAGTCAGCTTCAGAACTCCTTTGCTTGTTTTTCCATCAAGGAAGTGGCATATATAATATTCCAAATTATAATAATCTCTTAGCCCAACCAAATCATTCTTGATGCTTCCACAAGTTCTAAACCACAGATCTGATGAGGTCACTCCCGTTGCCTTCGGGAAGCAATCTGGATTTCTTTAACACAGCATGCATGATCTGACTCTGCTTCTCTTCCCAGCTACTTGCCCTGTTACTCGCCTGTACGTGCTCTGTGTACCAGGCCTCCTAAACCACATGTACTGTTCTTTCATGTCCCCATGTATTTACATGTGTTGCTTCATTTGCTTGCATTATCTGTCCCTCATGAATGTCTACTGTTAATTAAATACTGGGTTTTGTTGTTGTTGTTGTTTTTGCAAGGCTCTGCACCACTGTCCCTCCTGACATGTGGGCCTAGCTGGCTCCTGCTTCCTCTGTCATCCTACATTGCTTTGAACATGAATCTGTTACGCTTTCTCTCACTCTTTTAAAGTTGTTTGCCACTCCCACTATACTGTGAGTTGAAAAAGGGATCGTATCTTATTAACTCATGTCTTATTCATATGATTAATGCATCAGGTAAGCCCTCAATAAGTGCTTCTTGGATGGTCGAATGAATCAACTGATCAGCAGTGCACATCACTGTTTTAAGGATCTCTGCCTCCATTGAAAAGCTTTTACCTTAATAGTAAGACCAGAGTAAATCTACATAAATGCTCTTCATTTCCATGTAATTGTGATTATATACTGTACTATAAATTTTTTTCTATGAGGAAGACATCTTGTATAAATACCATATAATGCTTTCAAGACCTATTCTTTAATGTTTTCTATAGCACATGTTTAAAGATGTAAGACATAATACTTAGAACCTACAGTGGTTATGTAGAACATGGAGAATGCAACCTAAGGCTGACATTACGAATGCCTGCAGAAATCCCAGGGTCACACATTCCTAGGCCCGAGGATTGCAAAAGTATTTGCTTTTCTTGCAGGAATTCTGAAATGAAGCAGCGGAGATTGAGTAGAAATTCCACAATTGACTACTCTACTTAGAGAAAGTCAAATGTTCATTAGGTTTTCAGTAGGTAGCTATTATTTATGTACCCCTTAGGTATTATTGTGAATTATGTTTTAAGGAAGTGTGTGCCCAGAATTATTAAAGTCTTCCATGTCAGATATTGCTTTGAAATATTTTTACCTCCACCATTCTGGAGAACAGCCTCATATGAGGTGTCTTTTTATGTTCATATCTAAAATATCCTCTAAAACTATTTATCACTGTGTGCATTTGTGTTTAGTTCAAAGTTACTTCTTTTTTTTTTTTCAAATTTATGCCATAAATGTATTCACATTATCCTATTACCTTTTTAATCCTTACAGGTTTTTTTTAATTTTTAAAAAATTTACATCCAAGTTAGGTAGCATATAGTGCAATAATGATTTCAGGAATAGAATCCAGTGATTCATCCCCTACATATAACATCCAGTGCTCATCCCAACAAGTGTCCTCCTTACTGCCCCTTGCCCATTTAGCCCATCCCTCCACCCACAACCCCTCCAGCAATCCTCAATTTGTTTTCTGTATTAAGACTCTCTTATGGGGGTGCCTGGGTGGCTCAGTCGGTTGAGTGTCTGACTTTGGCTCAGGTCATGATCTCACAGTTTGTGAGTTCAAGCCTTGCATTGGGCTCTGTGCTGACAGCTCGGACCCTGGAACATACTTCAGATTCTGTGTCTCCCTTTCCCTCTGCCCCTCCCCTTCTCGTGCTCCATTTCTCTCAAAAATAAACATTAAAAATTTTTTAAAAAGAGTCTCCTTATGTTTTGTCCCCCTCCCTGTTTTTATATTGTTTTTGCTTTCCTTCCCTTATGTTCATCTGTTTTGTATCTTAAATTCCACAAATGTGTGAAGTCATATGATATTTGTCTTTCTCTGACTAATTTCACTTAGCACAATACACTCTAGTTCCATACATGTTGTTGCAAATGACAAGGTTTCATTCTTTTTGATTGCCGAGTAATGCTCCATTGTGTATATATACCACATCAAGAAGTCACATCTGTGTTTTCATTTACATTTTCATTTATGTAAGAGATACATAAATTCAAGTAAGATTATAATAATAGTGAGTTCACAGTTTCCAATTTTACTGTAGGAGGCCATGTTTGGAAGGAAGGAAGGAAGGAAGGAAGGAAGGAAGGAAGGAAGGAAGGCAGGCAGTATTTAGAGGAAGGAAACTACAAGGATTTGTTTTAATGGAAGAGAATTCTGTATTTCAGATTCTCGAGTTTCTGGTGGCATTGGATGCATATGGCTCACATGGACTTTGAGATATTTTCTCAGGAATAAAGTTTTGGTATAATGTGTTATATTCAGTGTTCACGTGCTGTGAATGGTAATATTTGGGTAATATTTCTGTCTCTCTCACTGAACATAAACTTGACTTCAGAAGAGAATGTGGGGGGCAAAGAAGTTCTCTTTCTTTTTGCACACATGAGCAGCAGGACGTGATACCTGGAAAGAAAGAATTAAGCAAAATGCTTTACATTTTTGCATTGTAACTTTGTCAGGTATCAGAGCTTTTCTTTATCTTTCTTCTTTTAGTGCTAGAGTTCAGGTTTTTCCAGCCTAATTGATTTTCTTCCTGTAAATTCCTATCGTTCTAGATTTATATCATACCTCTAGTACTTTTCATGGATTGCTTTCTATTATTTTCTGGTTGTTTCAAATTTTGTCTTCTTGATAGTTTTGAATGTTAGAGACAAAATAAGGCTGGTTTCACAGTGGACCTCTTTTCTTAAATACATCAATTCATGGGAATGAGACTAATAACTTAATGACTTTAATGCATAGTATTTCTGTAATGTTCACGTCCAGAATTTCAAAATGCTCCTTTTTTTACAGAAATAAAGATTGTATTTCTTTAATAAACTTTATTATTAACCATATTTGACAGAGAAACAGAGATTGAAGCTATTTGCCTTTGATCATACAGCTAGTGTTAGAAATGCAAGAAGCTTCAATTTTCTTCACTTTCTAAGCTAAACCCACCTAGCAACAGCTTTGAGAGTTACATGAGTTCTCTTGAGCAGGTTTCAGACTAGCTCTGGTGCCAGCTCAATGCCAAGACTGATAAACACAGTCACCCCCACTGTGGTTACTGCCAGACATGGTAAGATGAATGTCTCCTGGTCTAAGCTTGAGGATGGTTTGGTGACATTCAATTTGTACACAGATTTTTGGTGCTTGACTTGATAAATACACACACACACACACAAAAGAAAAGTAAACTTTGGCCAATTCTATTTCATAAAACAATCCTCAAATCAACAAACTACAAGTGAAAGTAGGGTTTTTTTTTTTTTTTTTTTTTGAGTCTTCCTGTCATGATACTCCATAAGAGGTATCCTGGTTTTCTGTAAAATTCCATGATTTAGATTTTCTCTATTCATTACAAAACATCTAATATAGTTGTAGTATTCATGAAAATGCCAATAATTAACAATGATATTTAAACACAATGCCAACAATTAGCTTAACAGAGATCACAATTTCAAACTAACTGAACCAAGAATCCAAGGTGGAAAGACAAACAAAACAAAACAAAACAAAACAAAACAAAACACTAAAAAAAACAGTGTACTTGGCTTTAAGAAATTATCAAACTAATAGAGAGTCCTTCTAAGTTGAGTAACCTTGAAATAATCATTGTTATTTATGCACGATTAGGGTGCTTTCTGAACATACACAGTATGACTTAATTGTTACATCTGGACTTCACAGCTTGAAGAGAATTTCTATAAATGTTTGCATTTGTTTTGTTCCTCACACACATAGGGAGAGGTAGATTAACTATTAATATCTCTACTAATGGATGGGAAGAAACAATTTCTCAAGACCAAATAAGGGGAGTAATTGTGTTTGATGCTTTGTTTACCCTGAGATTTACTCAGTCTCAATCATTCCACCTCCCTTAATTTTTCTAGTCAATATATTTCGCTTCTATATGAAGATAGACTCTCTGCCTGTTATGTCTGTTGCATTGTCTCATTGTTTATACTTTCATTATAGTGCCCATTTCCTATTTATGTCTTAATCTCCTCATCTGCGAGATGCAGATAATAATAGTGCTTACCTCAAAGGCTTTGAGAAGACATAACATAAAATACATGAAGCACTGTACACTAATACTGTAATTTCCACATTTGCTTCACATGCATGCATATCAGGCATACACAAGACACACACACACACACACACACACACACACACACACACACACATACATTCATACCTCACTTGAATTACCAATGGTACTACTATGGCTAGGTAGAGCCAAGATTTGGTTTATCCACAAGAGGTACAATAACACCTGCAACAGCACTTCTCAAAGTTTTTGTCTCAGAAAGCTTTTACATTTTTTTTTTTTTTTTGGTTTGGGTTTTGTTGTTGTTGTTTTTACAGTTTTAAACATTTTCAAAATTCTTCAAAGATCTCTTGATTCGGGGGGATGATATCTACCAATATGATATATTAAATATTAGACATTAAAACAGATACTTTTTGAATATTTATATTTATTTATAAATAATAATAATAAGTCTATTAGTTAACACAGACAAAAATACAACTATGGTTTTTGAAACAAAAGAATTTTGTAAGAAAATCTGGCTGAGGCCTTCTGAATGCTATTCTCTGTCCTCATCACGGAGGAGGCAGTGATACTTGGCTGTGATACTTTTACTTAAAAAAATTTTTTTTTTAATGTTTGTTTATTTTTGAGAGAGAAAGAAAGATCCAGTGCATGAGCCAGGGAGGGACAGAGAGAAAGAGGGAGACAGAGGATCTGAGGCCAATTCCAGACTCTGAGCTGTCAGCACAGAGCCTGATGCAGGACTCAGACCCACGAACCATGAGATCATGACCTGAACCAAAGTCGGATACTTAACCGGCCAAGCTATCCAGATGTCCTTGCTGTGATACTTTTAAACATGCAAAGACAGAGATATCACCCACAAATTTGTTTATGTGATTAGACACACACCTCACAACTATACAGATGAAGCAGGTGGAACTTGTAAATAGCATTTTATGATTTATTTACTCTAGCAGTAAATCACAGGGAAGACTTCCTTTGACATACTTTTGCTTTAATATTCTTTAATTGAATTTTAGATTATAATGGTGATTATAAATATAAAATTACTGAGAAATGGTGCTTGTATGAATCCATAACACCAGGAATATGACAAGAATATTGAAATAGAAAGTGTTTTATGGTAGTAAATTGTATTTCAAAGAAACTGATAGATATTGGTCTTCTTATGACATAATAATAATGGCTTGTTTTTATTTACTATATGCCAAGTGCTGTTTTAAATACTTTTCATGTTTTAACCCATTTTAATCCTCATAATAGCCCAATGAATTAGGCACTATTATTACCCATTCAATAACCTTGAATAATTTCTTTAATCTTTCTGTGGATAATAAGAGTTCCTACTTCACAGGATAACAAATGTAAAGAGTCTAGCAGATGTGCTAGCACAGAATAGTTGCTTAACAAATGGTAATTATTATTATTCCTTGTTCTTTCTCTATTTTTCAGTATAGAGCTGTCCAAGCAAGCATTAAGCTCTCATGAAAGCAATGCTTCGATAAACTCACATTGAAAGGGAATAGAAAGAAAAGAAAATAATGCACAGATTTTTTTCCAACCTTTTTTTTTTCTGCTTAGCTCTTGATTTCTTTTGGGTCCATGTCCCTAGCATTGTGTTAATTTTCCCAACTCTTGGTGTAAACATATCTTGACATCTGTGTTGCACAATCACAAGTACTAAAAAAAAAAATCCCTGCATTTATTTCATTTATAGAGACTGATCTTTCCTTTGAGAATATAATTGCTAACGTTTGGAATAATTCTTGAGAATTTCTGCAAAGCTGCTTGTATTTAAAATATTTTTCAAAAACATATGTGCATGTTTGCTTAAGCATATGCTGTATTTTTCTTTATCAAAAGCTGTTGATTAATATTTACATAAATATGCAAAAAAATCATTCATTTTTCTGTGCTGCAGATATGCCTAGGAAAGATCATTTTGTTTTCCTTGGAGCATGTTAACTATTGGCAGAAAGATAGAAAAATCTGTTTGACTTCTGTGGATTTAGGTGCCTCTATTGGTGAGCAGTCCACATCACTATATGACTTAATTTAGAGTGAGTTTATGTTGTCCAAAGCACCAAATCCCCAAATAGTTCGTTTGATATTTTGAGCTTTTTGAATGGCCAAAATTTGCATGCAGTTCTAGTATCCATGCAGAAATTACATACTAGAAAATAGATTGATAGAATGAAGGATTTGGTTTGGTTTTTAAGACCTGGTATCTGATATTTTTCGGGTGCAGACCTCAGAATCCATTTCACTAAGTGTTAAAGCCCTCTTCTTTTCTGTGAGGGCTCTGGCTATAGTGTCATGTGGAGCACATTGTCACCAGCTGACTCTAAGTCTTCATTCATCCCATCTCTATCTCTTAGGAAATTAAATATACACGACACTGACAAACATTCAACAGTCTCTCAGTTGGACACCTGTCTGAATTTCCAGCACTTGTGCCGCTACTCCCTGTGCTGTAGTCAAACATTACCTCTCACTTTTTCTCAGTCATATAGTGGGTTTTACGTCCGTGCCTTTTATGTCTGTGCCTTTGCATTTTCTGATTCCCACCAAGATTATAACCTTTGTGAAGTCCGTCTCAAATGAAATGCATTCTTTAAAGCTTTTACTTATTCCCCTCACCTGATGTAATTACTCCTTTCTTTAAACTACTAGATCTATTTTGGTACAATGCTCTCATGACACTTATTATGTTTTTCATTATTATGTAATTATTTACTAATTTGATTTCTTCTACTAAATTTCATATCCTTCCAGAATATGAGCCGTGTGTTTTCTCATCTTTAGGTTAGCTAGAGGGGCCAGTGTAAAACTATGCTTATTAGAGAACACAAAAAAGATTCGCCCAATTTTTGTCCGATAAATAATCCTCATCCTGGCAAAGCCGATTCTCAGGCAATTCCCTAAGTAATTCTGATTCATTAGATTTAGGTAGAGGATCAAGAATCTATACTTTTAGAAGTTTTCCAAATGGTCTGATGATTAACTGAATTCGAGGAACATTAGGTCAATTGGTTAAAAATTTATATTTGTGGAAATATATTTATATTTCCAATAGTATTCAGGAAAAGGAATATTTCTTAGAAAGGCTAGGTTCTTTTTTTAAAATTTATTTAAAGAGAAAGACTAGGTTCTTAATGTGTTTGTTTATGGAGGAGGAGAGCTTATTAAGCAAGTTCTGCATCCCATAGGTAAATGGGATGTTAGAATTTGCTAACATCTTCACTACAAAGTTCTCTAAAACAAATGGTCTTTGTTTTGGTTTTCGTAGTATTTATGAGATGGCATTTTGCCACAATGGCATTTGATTAGTTTGTTGTCAGGATCTGAGTCGTAAAGGCCAGAGTGAGAGGAGGAATTTTGGGGCTTGGGGGAAATGAGGATCAGCTACATCAGGGAGCGTGTGAAGACTATTTCTCTAGAATCACACTTGCCCTGTGGAGCAATGCGCACCCTGGAGTGAACTCTGATTTGGCAAAAAGGCCCACAGCCCTAGATCTTTCACTGACCCCCACATGGCAGTTCAAGGCTGCTGGCAAGTACTTTGTAGGGAGGGCCCATGATGTCCTGCCCTCGAAGTGATTACTGCAGGCTTTTCTCTTGGTGCTGCAGCCCGCACCAAGTGGGTGCTGGAAGCTGTACCTGCTGAACATAGTACTGGCCCTGACTCCCTTGGCTAAAGACGTGAGGAAGAGGAATTTGCTTCTTTCCTGTACAAATGAAAGTGTCCAATAATTTAAGACAACAATGGGAATTTCCTTTATAGGCACAGATTGCAAAAGAAAGCTCTAGGATTAATGAGTATAAATGGTCTCCCAGCAGTAAATTTTCTGAGTATAACTTGTGTAATGTGTTTGGACACAAATCTGCTGGATGAAAAGAGACCACTTTAATTTAATTGGCCCTACTGGCAAGGATACTACTAATGATGCCGATGCCTTTTCCTCAGCTTTCCCCAACGCTTTGATAGCAAGCAAAATTTCTTTTCTTTCATCAGAAATGGGGGAGTTAATACATGTTCAGGAATTGTCCTGCTCCATTTTCTAACAATGTTTTAGTGATTGTTTTTGTTATTGGGCTTTTTTTGTGTGTGAAAAAGAGGTTTTTGTTGATGTGCTGTGCCTTGAGCAGTGTATGTCTCAATGTCTCATCCTCTTCAAAGACTCCTAAGGAAAGGTAAATGGTCTGCAACCTATAGGAATGTCTCCTAATTTAAGCTTGTATTTGGATATCCACAAACATTCCCTCAGTAGTCATGAACTGGTGTGGGGAAAGGGGAAAGGGCAGGAGCTTCAAGCATGGTGGAGCTGGGCTCATATCCTGAGTGACTTTAAGGCAAGTCATTCCACCTGACTGGGACATAATACATGAAGACAGTACTCAATTATTTGGGTTATTTTGGAAATCCAACCCCACAACATTTGCAAAAATGTCTGACATCTATTTTGTGCCAAATGATGAAGGATGGTCCCTGCACTAAGGAACTCAAAAACACGAGGGAAGATCAAGATAGAAAAAAAATCCAACGTGGGTGCAGAGAAGGCATCTATATGCTCAGAATTACCAAGAATGGTAACAGCAAACTCACTTGCTAGGAGCAGAAAACAATCCTAGAGCATCTAGGGTTCAGTAAAAGAAAGTTATAGTGCTTTAACCTAGCCAGGAACTTAAAGCAAATAATTATAACTCTCAAATGAAACATTTGCAGTACTTAAAATAAGTCAAAGGTAAAATAAAATTAATAGCGTACAATTTTTAGAATAATAGAATATGTTATTAACTACATAGAGAAAAAAAAATTAATGCTTTAGAGATGAGTTTTAGGTTTCCAACAACTTCCGAATACTAAAGCACTTCTGTTTTTACATATAAACAAATTGTTTATCATGCTTATTTTGCAATTTTTTGATTACTTGTTTGCTTCTGGGACACTTTCAAAACAGCTTTGTCTAGTGACACCTCTAGGTTTTATAAGGGTATTGTGAATAGAGTGATACCAGTTCAGAAATTCAGGACTGAAATAAGCACAATTGGTCAATTAACAAAGTGGCAGGGCTAGGATTAGGATGTGGAGAATGAGGTAGGGTCATGCAAGGGCAGGGTCGGACCTTGTCCATATTCAGCAGAAAAACGTCCCCCAAGTGTTTCTAAGACCCAATTTCTGGAACCTGTGAACATGTTACCTCAATAGCAAAAGGGACATTGCAGATGTGATTAGGTAGAGGACCTTGATGTGAAGAGATTTTATTGGATTATCTGGGTGGGTCCAACGTAATCATAAGGGTCCTTAAAAGTGGAAGAGGGAGACAGATCACAATAATGTATTGTGAGAAGTTCTCAACCCACCCTTGCTGGCTCTGAAAATAGAGGAAAGGGACCATATGTGAAGGAAAGCAGGCAGTCTCTAGAAGCTAGAAAAGCAGAGACATTGATTCTCCTCTAGAGCCTTCAGAAGAAACATATCCCTGCTGACATCTTATTTTTAGCCTAGTGAGATCGATGTCAGACTTCTGGTCTACAGAACTGTAAGATAATAAATTGGTGTTGTTTAAGCAACTATGTTTCAGGTAATATGTAAAGAAGCCATAGAAAACTAATATACTGATTATTTAAACTTTTGGGATTTTGTTCATCATGGATTTTTGCATTAGTTTTGATTTTTAATGTTATTTATCTTAATTACATTAAGGGTGAGGTTTCTGTACCCAAGGTGAGTGCCTCACTTTCCTCCACGTTGTCTTGGTCCCTCACTGGGATGCATCATTGCTGCGTCATGGGTCATGTTGGTGCTGGTCTCATGTAGAGAAATAATCGGCAAATTTGCACACTATGTCTCTTTTCATTTTGTCCAACCTGAAGAATGTCTTATATTCTTATCTGAGACTACAATGAGGATTTAACTTTGACTTTGACAGACTATCATGGATGAATATTAGCAGCAACATAGCAAAGAGTATATATTGAAGAATCATTCTGTGGCATACCTTTATTATTCTTGGAGATCTTAAAATTGAATAATATGGGTGTGTTTCTGATATTGAATTTTACAGCTCTATTCAGTCGCCTGTATGAAGGACTTTTTAAAGTCAATTTCAATGATTTACTTACTCTATCTGGGAATAGTATCTTCTGTTCTTGGGTAACCCTATGATTAAATTCTAGACTTGTGTCATAAACTGTCATCCTACAACTACAGAAAGATCAAGTTTACGTTTGTTTTTTTGTTTATTTTTTGTTTACTTTTTTGTTTTTTGTTTTTTATCTGTTATCATAAGAGTACCATAGTCCAACACAAAAAACTAACCTGTATAACAACAACAGGAGTGATAATAGTACCATTTATAGAGTAAGTATTGAATTTTCATATAATCCTCACGATAACTCTGCAAGGCATATTCTATTATCCCTGTTTGCCAGATGAGGAAACTGAGACTCAGAGAGATAATAATAAATCAGAACAGCTAACACTTAAATAGAACTTACTATATGCCAGGCATTCTTCTATGGGCTTTACATATATTGACTCATTTGACTTACTATAGCCCTAAGAGGCATTATCCCATTTTACAGATTAGGAAATGGGGGTATAAAATGTCAAGCAACTTGCCTAAGGTCATATGTCTATTAAATGGAGAAGGCAATTTACTTGCTGCAAGTGATGCTGGTGGTAAAGAAATTGAGGAACAGGAATTCAAATTCAGATTCATCTGATTTAAAAATGCTGTGCTCTTTTTACTATGCGAGTTGCCCGCTAGAACCTTAGACCTAACGGATCTTCTAACCTTTGTCACACTCTTCTTTGCCATGAAATCCCAGGCACAGCTGGGGCCAGCTCCCTGCGTTTCCAGACTCACTGCATCGCTGCCCAGGGCTCACAGCAATGGATGTGAACACCACACCCTGCTGGCGTCCTCTGCCTAGGTTCCCTTGTTTGCTTCTAATCCCAGCAAAACACGTGGCAAAGGGGTAAACTGCTTTCCTCAGAGAGGATTTACAGTTCTGACAGCATGGCTTAGGCAAATCTTTATTGCCCTAGCGCCATGGGAAAGGTATTATCTGACTTGGGTGGGTAGTTGATAATGCTGTTACATCAATAGAACCTATCATAGTGTTAAAGTACAGTCAGTAGGGTTTGTTTTACTCAGCAACGCTTAGAAAGAGCTTTAAAGGAAACCTTCAAAGTGAAGGTTATTTTATTTTATTGTATTTTATTAAGATTTATTTTTATTTTTGAGAGGGAGAACTCAAGCCAGGAAGGGGCAGAGAAGGCGGGGACAGAGGATCCGAAGCAGGCTCTGTGCTGAGAGCAGTGAGCCCCACGCAGGGCTCGAACTTATGAATTGTGAGATCATGACCTGAGCCAAAGTCAGGCTTCAACCTACTGAGCCACCCTGGCACTCCCAAAATGAAGGTCATTTTAAAACAGGTATCTGAAGATATCTTCTACAGGTTGCATACAAACATGAAAGGTTTTTTGAATCTTAAAAAATAACTGATTAAATTTAGGTACTGTAGGGGGACCTGAGTGGCTCAGTCTGTTAGGTGTCCGACTCTTCATTTGGGCTCAGGTCATGACCTCACAGTTCCTGAGTTGAAGCCCTGCATGGGACTCTGTGCTGACAGTGTGGAGCCCATTTGGGATTCTCTGTCTCCCTGTCTCTCTGCCCCTCCCACTCTCTCCTTCTCTCTCTCAAAAATAAATACATAAACATTTAAATTTAGGTACTTTATTTCATGAAGTATTTTTAATCGTTCTATACCTAGTTGCTGGTAAACTTAAGTTTATTTTGAAGGATGCCTTGTAGGCTTAAAACTTTTGTCAATTTAGATTGTAAATTAATATAAAGCTAACCATGACCTTTTCTCTGAGGTCAAACTTAATACCATATATCCTAGGCTGCATATTTATTTTATATATGTATCAAAAATTCACTTATTTGGATGGTTCTGTTTTTACACATATATTTAGCATTTATTAATTAAGGGTAGAAAGTATCAACTTTATTCCTGAAAACCATCATAATACAAAGACTGGGGAAAACTCTTGAGCAGGAATCCAAAGACCTGATTTTGTCTCACCCATCACTAGCTATGAAATTGAACTTCTCTGGGTTTCAATTTCTTCTTTAAAATGCAGTAGTTAAGATATATCCTTCCTACTTTAGAGTAGGGTGAGGAATAAAATGAGGTTATGTAAAGATAATTTGAAGACAGGGGCGCCTCGGTGGCTCAGTCAGTTAAGCGTCCAACTTCGGCTCATGTCATGATCTTGCAGTTTGTGAGTTCAAGCCCTGTGTCGAGCTCTGTGCTAAAGGCTCAGAGCCTGCTTCGGATTCTGTGTCTCCTCCTCTCTCTGCCCCTCCCATGCTCATGCTCTGTCTCTTTCTGTCTCTCAATAATAAATAAACATTAAAAAAAATTTGAAGACAAATAGTAAAGCATATTCTACATAATTCAAACCATTGGTGTTTATTTTTAAGGTAATTGTTTTCTAGGGACTAAATACACTAGTTTCTCATTCACATTTAGTTGTGTCTTAATATGTATCATGTATTGTGTTTTTTCATTTTTGATGTATATTGAACAAGTGACCATGAAATGAAGAGCATCTGACTTCAGAAGAAAGTTTGATGTTTTGAGAAGCTTTCTGAGCAAGCCTTTGGGGCTATGGCTTTGGGTCCATGCTATGCAACATCTAGTGGCTGCATCCTAGCCTTTCATTGTTAAGAACTCATTTTACCTCGCAAGGTTTTAGTTTTCTCATAAGTGGAAGAAATGGAGATTGTATGAAATAATGTCCAAAGTCCATTCTAGATCTCTTAAGTTTTTCCTATTGCCTTAGATTTTAAGTTTGAATGTCAGTTTTGGCTATCAAGGAGTTATTAAAGAGTGAATGGATTATTATCTCTAGAATTATACTTTAAAATATAGCAAGAAGACTGACTTGAGCCAATGTATTTGAGTGTGCTAATAGTTTCATAAGACTCATTCACAGAATTTAAATTTGACATTACTAGTCCTATTAAACTCATGTTTATTATTGTTTAAAAATAACTAGCATTTATTAAGTCTTCCTTTGAGCAAGTCACTTTGATGAACACTTTTTTTAAAAAAAATTGTTTTTTAATGCTTATTTATTTTTGAGAGAGAGACAGACTTTGAACAGGGGAGGGACAGAGATAGAGGGAGACACAGAATCTGAAGCAGGTTTCAGGCCCCTCGCTGGAACCCTTCACAGTCTGATTTCCCCTTCACAGTCTGGAAAATGATTGCCTTCAGTCAGGATTCTTTATCCTTGAAATCAATGATTAAATGTAATCCAATGGTAGGTCTTGGACTAATAGTAATATTTATTTACCTTTTTAGAGAAATCTAAATTTCTTATGAAAATTGTAAGTTTTCTTGAAACAAAGTAATATTGAGGTAGAAATGCTATAATTCAGAGATGTAGAAAGACATCAGTATGCTCAACCAGAGGAAGAAAGAACAAAAAACTTTGAAGCGATTTGTAAACAGGAGTTGGACATCTTTCAAAATTTTGATGAAGTGAAAATACCACAGATAGATTCCTGACGTGAAGAAGCTTTTTTTTTTTTTTAGCGAGTTAAAGAATTGTTCTCGTTTTTATTATTTTCTTGGTGTTTTATTTAATAAGTAGATTTTTAGTGTAATGTCAAGATGAATAATTTAAACGTTTTCTTAAAAGGCAAAGAAAATATAAACAAATAAAAGTAAAATAAATAAAAATAAATAATAATAAATAAAATAAATAAAAATAAAAGATAAGAAACTCTAATCTTAATTAACCCAATTGCAACCATTTGGTTAACTGTTTCAAATACATTTAAATTCTCCTCAGCCATCCCTGTTTCTCTTTAGTAAAATGCCCTGACACCTTCTTCAACCCGAAAATGCAGCAAAACCAGTACTGTTAATGAACAACCCTCAATGTTGGCCAACAACTGACTTTGGTACAGATTGCAGATTGTCTCTGAATAGGGGCCTGTGTGACTTCTAGAACATCCTAGAAAAGTGTTGGTGGGGGTATAGGGCACGGATGGTACCTGTGAAGGATACTCAAAAACTGGGGCTAACACATTTACCATATCTCAGCTGGTACTACAGCTTGAACATTTTATTTTTCTGGCATTTCTGTTTCTGTACAAAGCTACTATGTAGAGCAATGATTCTCAAATTGCGGTAAACGGACCCCCAGAATTTCACTAAGATACTAAGATATTGTCAACATGATCTTTACCTTCCCGGGCTGATTCTACTTCAACTTTGGGTTAACTTCCAGTGGCATCTAAAAAAGATCTAATCACCCTTAGGCATGTTATGATTTTTTTGGTTTTAATGAGAATTTTTGAGTCACTGGAAGTTTTAATGTCATATAGCAGATAGGATTTTACTCAAGCATGCTCATCAAATATAATTTTTCTGGAATAGTTTTTTTGTCTCTTTGTTTTCTTGTTTTTTTTTTTTCTTTCTTTTTGGTCTTTTATTTCAACAACCAGAAACTTTCTCTCATATCCTTCTCCCCCAAGAGTGCTTCTATTGTGTCAAAAACAAATTAATTCATTTCTTTCCTCTTGAAAAGTTATTACTGCTATTATGATGCTCATTAACGTTTCATTAAGTTTATGCTTTTCATTGAGTTTCAGTGTTTTTTTTTTGTAATTCCTGGCTTTAACCAACAGTCCAGTGTGAAATGTATGAGTAAACATATAAGCAAAATCTACTCACCTCTACATTTATTGGCTTAGCTAAGGATGACTAGAAATTAAATACCTGAAAGGTTTTAAGTTAGTATCCAAACAAAACAAACAAAGCCCTCTAATTTGGGGGTAAGTTCTCTTTGTAAGACTAGTTATTTTTCCCCCATGTAAATTTCAATTATTTTTCCACTTTCTATTAAATTGTATTGTTCAAATTATGTCTTAAATTATGTTACTTTGCCAGTTTAAAAAATGAATTAGAATTTTTAAAACTCAACAATGCATATTACAGTTTTAGCAAATTTGATTTGTGACGTTTCAGAAAAAATGTTTGGAATATATCTAGATTATGCTGAAAGATAAAGTGTAACAAAGAAATTGGCACATGCAAAGGACTTCTGAGGATGCTTAGGCAAAGTCCTGTTAAAACTTTGATCAAATCTCTTGGTTATAAATGTTTTTTTAGTCTTTTCATTACTTAATGAATTCCTCCTTCTCTTTCTTATTTTGTACTTTTATACTCACATTGTGTTACATAGCACAGAACTATTTCCTTCCAGTGCTAATTAATACCACTTAATGAATGAGGTTCTCCATGGATATTTCAAACTGATTTATAGTGCTTTCTTTCTCTTTCAAAGCAATCATGGAGCAAAGTCCAGGGAGCTTCCTCTCATTGTTCATAAACATGGGCTTCCCTACAATACTGAAAAGAGCAAATAACTAGAACTCAAAAGATGCAGGGTCTAGGCTTTATTCCACTAAACATCCTGCCTCCCTGAGATTCAGTTTCCTTTTCTGTAAAATGAGATTGACAGTGCTGGGCCCGCCTTCTTAAATTAAGCTCAGATGGAAGAGTTTGTTGTAAATTCTAAAATGCTTTATTATCATAACTTCAAATTAAGGGAAGCATAATTATCATGCTTGTCTGATCACCAGGAAAGACTCACACAATAATTTCACACTCTTGATAAAAACCACGATTTTTTCACCCTGTATACTTATAGCAATGTTCTGTGAGCTAGTGATTTTGAACAATTTAAGGAGTTTTACCATCATTTCCATCATGAAATCAACACAGCATTCTCAAATTTGCAAGTGGACATGCCCTATTTCAAATTCTGGCTTTAACAATTATTAGGTATAAGACCCTGGAAAAAATTCTTAATCTTGTTAAGCCTCTATTTTCTTTGGAAAGGGGATATTAATACCTTCTTAATAAGGTGGTTACATAATTAAATGAGATGTATTTTAAAAAGCAGAAGACTTCAATGAATGGTGGCTGTTTGATGTTGATGATGATGATGATGATGATGATAATGCCTAAGAGGAAGAAACCTACTGATGCTGACACCTGACCCAGGCAGTATAGTTATCAGGCGGACATGAACAACTCAGTGGGATACAGTGGAACGATTTTACATGCCAAATGCATATAAATTGAGAAATGTATTCTTTTGTTAACAACGGCAGCTTTCAACATGAGCAAAAATGTGAACAGAATATTTTTCTGACTTCTTTAAAAATGATTTTGAGGGGCGCCTGCGTGGCTCAGTCAGTTAAGCATCCGACTTCAACTCAGGTCATGATCTCACAGTCCGTGCGTTTGAGCTCCGCGTCGGGCTCTGTGCTGACGGCTCTGTGCTGACAGCTCCGAGCCTGGAGCCTGCTTCAGATTCTGTGTCTCCCTCTCTCTGACCCTCCCCCGTTCATTTTCTCTGTCTCAAAATAAATAAACATTAAAAAAAATTAAAAAAATAAAAAATAAAAATGATTTTGAAAATGTCAAGATTTTGTCCTTGAGATGACCATACATAATGCTTAAGATACCTGTTTACTTGCAGGGTGATACTATTTGTGGCCATTCCTAAATAAATAATCTAGAGAGGAAGGTGTTAATCTTTAAAAATGCAGTTACTGGGGAGTGACATCATGAACAGAGTATCTCATTCCTATGGTCAAAGGTTATCTTTTCTTTTCCCCTCTGGAGACTTTCATAATGCTTAAACATTTAGAAACTAACCCAATATGATTTTTCTCAAATATGGGCAATATTTGCTCCTTTGGGAACTTGAAATCTTCTGGCTCTTGTCTTTGTTTTCTTATTTGCCTGTCTTTGGGAGCATTTTAACAGTCATTAGTGTGACAGTGACAGGGTGGGAAGGAAACATGAGATCAAAACTAAAATCAGTCCGACAGACTCGTACATCAGCCTTATGATGTGAGTCATAACGTTTTTATAAGAAAACATAACAGCTTCAAAACTTTTTTGGCAAATTCTGCAGCTACTTCTAGCTGTAAAAGAGGTATTTTACAGAGTGTTAGGAGAAGAAATAGATTAGGGTATCTTATGAAACTATGGGGGTGATTTTTCAAACTACATAGTCATCTCCAAAACTGAGAACCTCAGGGCCAGAAAGAGAAACAAAGTAGCAGAGAGAATGAAAGAGAGAAAGAGCAAGAGAGAAAGAAGCCACTTGTGGGCTCTGGGGACATGATTGTCCCACAAGCACCCTCTTATGAAGTCAGTCTTCTCCAGACTAAACCATATGTGATTTTCTGAAGTAGAACCACGCTTAATAGGGGTGAGCAGGGAAAAAGCAGTCTGGAGGAATAAACAGGAAAAAGCAGGAGAAAATCCATGGTGTAGCACAACTCACGGTGCTAGCCAACTATGCTCCATAAATGTATGTTGAAAGGGCGGAATGTATGATTTGCAACTTCAAGTAAAATAGACCACAGAAGAGGAACTAACAAGTTTAGGAGAAAAAAAGGACACGGGGAACTGGAGACAAACAAATTGGTGATGTAACCATAAAAGTGTAATAATGCAGCGTCGTAGGAAAGCAGAGGGAATCCATAAATCTCTGGCAAGCACATACAGTAAACATGGAAAAAGAAAGAAAGCAAGCAAGCAAGAAAGAGAGAGAGAAAAGGCAAACTATGGAAATGGAGAGGACTAGCAACAGACTGAGATGTAAATTTAGCCATCTGGGATCAAAAAGTGATCCAGAGCCTGTTATGGAAGGAGGTGTGGGTCTCAGTTGAGGGCACAATTGCTAGAAGGAAATTAACATATTAGTTGTAATCCTTAATTTCAATGTTTAGTTAATTGGTGTATTGTTTTTCCACAACATATAATTGAGTAATAAGTCCTTTTTTTTTAGTTTAAAGTTAAACCTAGCAATCACATCAAAAATAGAGAATCAGCGGGGTATCCTTTATTTTTCTTTGAATCTGCATTCTCCTGCGGTGTTTTTGAATGTAGGGTTTCAACGAATGTTTGTTGAATTGAACTAAATTGAAAAAAGAATTTCTCAGCTTTCTTCCCCCCTCTACCTTTGGTATCTACCTAACTTTTAACTTTATTCTCAGATGCTGACTAGCTCACTCAGCAGTGGGGTCAGCTGGGTCAGATGCTCAATGTGGGAAGTTACATAGTTTGGAACCCTGGAATGTGTTGTTTATGCTAATGAACACACAGCTATCTTCTCCCACACAGTGAGATTGCCTTTCAACCTTCAATTAGCGCTTGTCTAACAGTCCTGCTCTTTATGTATTTAAAGTCTCTAGATCCATCCTGAGTTCTACTTCTGAGGCCTCGCGAGCCCTCAATAAGTGTCAGTTACATTTGTTTTTTGTTTTAAATGATGTTCTCCATTTTCTACGTATGTAGGACCGAGCATAATGTTTTCTTTATTTCCTATCTCTTAGATAGGGTTCACCTGCTTGCCAACAATAAATTATCAGAGCCAGTAAACAATATCCCTATTTAGCTTCCCCTCATGAGTTTGTTTTCTATCAAAGAGGTGTCCTGTTACAGACAGATTGACATTGCTACAAGGCTCTTTTACCTTTGATAGCTAAGCGAAGTGGTGTAGGGAAATTGAAGAGATTGTGCTTTTAAATTATTTACATGAGTAACTTAGAAGTCTTTTACCAGTCTGTTAACAAATGCTATGAATTAAACTAGGCAAACATTAAATATATTTCTATGTTAGACATGGTGGATCTTTACTATCATGTTCTTTCTTTCAGAGTAGGATTACTTTTATTATATTCACCCAAGAAATATTTAAGTTTTGAGCTAAGGAGTAGAGATTAGGAAATGAATCCAGAAGACCTCTTCCATATGCCCCCACATCCAAGTAAAGGAATCTATCTGCATTTTATATGAGTATTTTACTTTTCTTTCAATTACAATAAATAAATTGTATATAATTCTGTTAAGGGGCGCCTGGGTGGCTCAGCTGGTTGAGCATCTGACTCTTGATTTCGGCTCAGGTCATGTTCTCATGGTTCATGGATTTGAGCCCTACGTTGGGCTCTGCACTGGCAGTGTGGAGCCTGCTTGGGATTCTTTCTCTGTCCCTCTCTCTGCCCCTCCCCACTCACTCTCTCTGTCAAAATATTAAGAAAAATAATTCTAAGGCTGTCTAGATCTAATTCTCTACTCAGGCACAAAGGCTGTTGCCCTGACTCCTGCCTCATAAATTTCCCTTCTTTATTGTATGATATCTATTAGTAAACATGCTGCAATATCTCTCACTTAGAAAACTTGTCTTGTTCCATTTTACATACTGTGAAAAGATGATTTTCTTTTTTAAAAAAAAGTTTATTTATTTTGAGAGAGAGAAAAAGGGAGAAAGTGCAAGCAGGGGAGGGGCTGAGAGAGAGAGAGAGAGAGAGGGAGAGTGAGAGGGAGAGAGAGAATCCCAAGCAGGCTCCACACTGCCGGCACAGAGCCTGACACGGGGCTCAAACCCATGAACCATGAGAACATGACCTGAGCCAAAATTAAGAGTTGGACACTTAACTGACCGAGCCACCTAGGCACACTGAAAAGATGACGTTAAAAAAAAAAGGTGAAAGCATGTTTCTCCCAGAAATACAAACTGAACAAACATTAAGAGGGAGGGAGACACTGAATCCGAAGCAGGCTCCAGGCTCTGAGCTGTCAGCACAAAGCCTGACATGGGGCTCAAACTCATGAACCATGAGATCATGACCTGAGCTGAAGTTGGAGGCTTAACTGACTGAGCCAGCCAGGTGCCCCTTATTTAACTTATTTTTAATGAGAGAATTGGTTAGATACTACAAGAAGTCAAAGAAGAATCCAACCACCTCACACTAATTAGGATGGTTAGAAGGAAGGAAGGAAGGAGAGAGAAAATAGTCAGTGTCCGTGAGGGTGTAAAATGGTACAGCCTGTATGGAAGACTGTAGTTGATTCTTCAAGAAATTAAAAATAGAATTACCACATAATCCCACAATTCCACTTCTGGGTCTATTTCCAAAAATATTGAAAGCAGAGTCTTGAAGAGATATTTGTACATTTATGTTCAGAGCAGCATTACTCATAATAGCCAAAATGTAGACACAACTCAAATATTTGATGGGTGAATGGATAAACAAAACATTTTTGCATATATACAATGAAATATTATTCAGCCTTTAAAAGGAATGAAATTCTGACACATGCTACCACATTGGATGCACCTTGAGAACATTGTGCTAAGTGAAATAAGCCAGTCACAAAAGGACAAATACTGTGCGGTTCCACTTATATGAGGTATCTAGAGCAGTGAAATTCGTGGCAACAGAAGGTGAGATGGTGGTTGCCAGTGTGTGGGTGGGTGGGGGGAGGAACTGGAAGCTAATGTTTAAGAGGTACAGTTGCAATTTTGCAAGATGAAAACGGTTTCATTTTGGAGATGGATGGTGGTGCTTCACAGCTGTGTGAAGGTACTTAACACCCCTGAACTGTACACTTAAAAATATTTAAGATGGCAAATTTTTATGTTCTGTGCATTTTGCCACCATTAAAAATAAATTTTAGGGGTGTCTGGGTAGCTCAGTTAAGTGTCGGACTCTTGGTTTAGGCCCAGGTCATGATCTCATGGTTTGTGAACTCGAGCCTTGTGTCGGGCTCTGTGCTGACAGCATGGAGTCTGCTTGGGATTCTCTCTCTCCCTCTCTCTGCCCCTCTCCTGCTTGTGCTCTCTCTCTCTCTCTCAAATAAGCTTAAAAAAAGGAATAAATTTTAAAATAGTAAGAAAAAGGAATTCAAAGAACAGACCTATTTATAGATAGGAATATTTTAATGTGCAAATGGAGACAGAGAGGGAGGGAAGCTAATAGAGCCTGTAGGGGACAGAATTCCTTTGCATGTTTACAAACAAAAATCATTTTGCCTTGCCATCAGTTACCTACAGTTTACAGAGTTATAAAATAGCCCCCATAAAATCGGAAGTAGATAGCCTAGATGAGTATGTTCTATGTAACACATAGCTTTCCACTGAAGCACATTTTTTTTCTACAAGCTAAAGTCTTAGAGTAGACTACAGTTTGTGTCTTTCCTATCTATGGTAGACTAAAAATGGCCATTATTTTCAACTCTTTCCATCCAGAGATGGAGTCTATTTCTTGACTTCTTTAATCTGACCTGTCTTGTCCTTTTTTTGAATTAAATGTGGCAGGAGTGACATGATGCAAGTTCTATAAATCCCTAAGAGGCCTAACAGTTTTTCCTCTTGCTGTTCTGGAAAGCTGCCTCTATGTGAGTAAGCCTGAGCTAGCCTTCTAGAGAGGCCCCATGGACTAAACAAAACTGCCAACCCACAGAATCTTGAACTAATAAGTCACTTTTAAGCCATCAAGTTTTGGAGTGTTTTGTTACAAAGCAAATGTTAACTGATAAACCATTTCAATAAATAGCACCTCAATTTTTCCACCTCTTTATGTCTTAAACCTTACACCTACTCTTACTATTCTTTTTATTTTTTTAAAGTTTTTATTTAAATTCCAGTCAGTTAACTTACAGTGTGATATTAGTTTCAGGTATACAATTTAGTCATTCAACACTTACATACAACACCTGATCCTCATCATAAGTGCCCTCCTTAATCCCTATTACCTATTTAGCCCATCCCCCACACCTGCCCTGCAATAACCATCAGTTTGTTCTCTATAGTTAAGAGTCTGTTTCTTGGTTTTGTTCTCTCTTTTCCCCTATGATCATTTGTTTTATTTTTCTAAATTTCACTTGAGTGAAATCATATTGTATTTGTTTTTTTCTGACTGATTTATTTCACTTAGCATAATAATCTCTAGCTCCATCGATGATTTTGCAAATGGCAAGATTTCATTTTTTATGGCTGGGTAATATCCCATTGTGTGTGTGTGTGTGTATGTGTGTGTGTGTAAATATCACATCTTCTTTATCTATTCATCAGTCTTTGGACACTTGGGCTCTTTCCATAATTTGGCTATTGTTGATAATGCTGCCATAAACATAGGGGTAACATGTATCTCTTTGAAATAGTATTTTTGTATTATTTGGGTAAATACCTAGTAGTGCAATTGCTGGATCATAGGGTAGTTCTATTTTTAACTTTTTGAAGAAACTCTGTACTGTTTTCCAGACTGGAAAGTGTCATGCAAAAGAATGAAACTTAACTATTCTCCTTTTATCTGACATCTGACCTATTAGCAAATGCTCTCAACTCTTGCTTCA
Source organism: Leopardus geoffroyi (assembly GCF_018350155.1). Classification (NCBI taxonomy): domain Eukaryota; kingdom Metazoa; phylum Chordata; class Mammalia; order Carnivora; family Felidae; genus Leopardus; species Leopardus geoffroyi. The sequence continues at coordinate 53,073,507 of NC_059341.1, forward strand.
AAGCATACCCACAGCCTAATCAGTTCTCACTACATTGGCTTGTTCTAAGAGTTAAAAATTGGGGCGCCTGGGTGGCTCAGTCGGTTAAGCGTCCGACTTCAGCTCAGGTCACGATCTCGTGGTATGTGAGTTTGAGCCCGGCGTTGGGCTCTGTGCTGACTGCTCAGAGCCTGGAGCCTGTTTCAGATTCTGTGTCTCCCTCTCTCTCTGTCCCTCCCCCATTCATGCTCTGTCTCTCTCTGTCTCAAAAATAAATAAACGTTAAAAAAATAAAATAAAAAATAAAATAAAAATTAACATGAAAGCCCTTATGAATTAGAAAAAAAATCTGGTCCATTTACTTTAATTATACATGTTTTCGTTATATTTATAATACAACATTGTACCAGATTTTTTTGTTTAAATGTCTATTTTCCCCAAAGACTATGAACATTTTGCAGACAGCAACCACATCTTCATCATTCAACCACACTGCATTTTTTTTTTATTAGCAATATTATGCTGGGTACATAGTAGGCTTTCAAGGAATCTCTACTAAATGAATGAATGGATTAATACAAATGATGAAAGATAATCAATAGCCATGAAAAGTTTTATTAAGACTTTATGCATTTTGGGGAGCACCTAGGTGGCTCAGTCGGTTAAGTGTCTGACTTTGGCTCAGAGCATGATCTCATAGTTCGTGAGTTCAAGCCCTGCACTGAGCTCTGTCTAAGAGCTCAGACCCTGGAGCCTGCTGCGGATTCTGTATCTCCCTCTCTCTCTGCCCCTCCCCTACTTACTTTTTTCTCTTTCAAAAATAAGTAACATTTAAAAAACCAGACTTTATTCATTTTTCTCAAAATTGATTTTTCTAAACTAATGGTGCTAGCCTATCCTTTAGAAAGACTTTGCATAGCATTAGGAATAGTCTCATTCACTTTTGTAGCTTTTGGCAGTTTTTTGAGTGTTTACTTTTTATACAGACTCTACATTCCTTGAAGGATTCACCTTTGTATCTCCTATGTCACTGAGCATAGTAACTCCCATAGAGTAGATGGTAAAATGTATTTCTTTACTATCACTGAATTTAACTCTGAACTCAGTGAGGACAGCCTCATAAGAAGACAAAGTATTTTCCAAATACTTGAATGCCATATTGAAAATAGGACAGACATTTCAGCCAAATACATGTACCTACACATGTGCAACAAAAACAAGCAAATAAGTGGCGCCTGGGTGGCTCAGTTGGCTAAGCGGCCGACTTCAGCTCAGGTCATGATCTCACGGTCAGTGAGTTCAAGCCCCGTGTCGGGCTCTGTGCTGACTGCTCAGAGCCTGGAGCCTGTCTCAGAATCTGTGTCTCCGTCTCTCTGACCCTCCCCCGTTCATGCTCTGTCTCTCTCTGTCTCAAAAGTAAATAAATGTTAAAAAAAAAAATTAAAAAAAAAAAACAAGCAAATAAAATCCAAAACTAACAAAAATTTTGTTTTATTTTTTTTAAGTTTATTTATTTAACAGCTTGGAGCCTGCTTGGGGTTCTTTCTCTCCCTTTCTCTCTGCCCCCCCCCCCCCACTTCTCAAAATGATTAAATTAACTTAAAAAAATATAAAGACTTGATATTCATAGGTCTTGCAAAATGATCATCACAATAAATCTAGTTAATGTCCATCACCACAGATTTGCAATTTTTTTCCTTATAAGAACTTTTAAGGTCTACTCTTTTATTAACTTTCAAATATACAGTACAATATTACTAACTGTGGTCACCATGTTGTATATTATATCCCCAGAACTTATTTATTTTTTATTTTATAACTGGAAATTTGTACCTTTTGAATCTCTTCACACATTTTGCCCAACCCACCCCTGCCTCTGGCAACCACCAGTCTGTTCTCTGTATCTATGTTTGGTTTTACTTTATTTTATTTTATGTATAATTTTATTTTATAGATTCCACATGTAATTGAGTTAATACAGTATTTGTCTTTCTCAGTCTGACTTATTTCACTTAGTGTAATACCCTTAAGGTCTATCCATATTGTTGCAAATGGAAAGACTTTTTTTCTTTTTTATGTCCAAATAATATTCCACTGTGTGTGTGTGTGTGTGTGTGTGTGTGTGTGTGTGTATCACATTTTCTTTATTTATTTATCCATCAATGGACACTTAAGATGCTTCCATGTTGTGTGTATTATAAATTATGCTGCAACTAACATGGGGATACAGATATCTTTTTCAGTTAGTATTTTTATTTCCTTTGGATAAATACTTAGAAGTGAAATTGATGGATTGTATGGTAGTTCTATTTTTAATTTTTTGAGGAACCTCCATACTGTTGTTCACAGTAGCTACACCAATTTACATTCCCACCACGATGCACAAAGATTTCCCTTTCCGTACATCTTTGCCAACCCTGGTTATTTTTTGTCTTTTGATAATAGCCATTCTGACAGGTGTGAGGTGATAGCACATTATGATTTTGATGTGCATTTCCCTGATCAGTGATGTTGAGCACATTTTCATATACCCGTTGGCTGTCTGTATGTCTTTGGAAAATTGTATATTCAGTTCCTCTAACAATGTTTATTTATTTTTTAATTAATTAATTTTTAAAAATGTTTTATCTTATTTTTGAGAGAGTGCAAATGTGGGAAGGGCAGGTGGGAGGTGGGACAAAGGGTCTGAGGTGTACTCTGTGCTGACAGAAGAGAGCTCGTTGTGGGCCTCAAAGACATGAACCCTGAGATCATGTCCTGAGCCAAAGTTGGACGCTTAACTGATTGAGCCACCCAGGTGCCCGCTTCTGCCCATTTTAAATCAGTTTTGTTGTCGTTATTGCTATTGAGCTGCATGAGTTTTTTTACATATTTTGGATATTAACCCCCTATCAGATATATGATTTGCAAATAATTTCTCCCATTCAGTAGGTTGCCTTTTCTTTTGTTGGTGATTTCATTTGCTGTGCAGAAACTTTTTGGTTTGATGTAGTCCCACTTGTTTATTTTTATTTTTGTTGTCTTTGCTTTTCATATCCAATCCAAACAATAGCTCCCAAGATTGATGTCATGGGTTTACTGCCTATGTTTTCCTCAAGAAGTCTTATGGTTTCAAGTCTTTTCAAGTTTTTTAATCTATTCTGAGTTAATTATTATGTATGTTGTAAGATAGTGTTCTAATTTCATTCCTTTGTATGTGGTTGTCCAGTTTTCCCAACACAATTTATTGAAGAGATTGTCCTTTTCTCACTGTATATTCTTGGCTCCTTTGTCATCAATCAGTTGACCATATATGTGTGGGTTTATTTCTTGTCTCTCTACTCTGTTCCATTGATCTATGTATCTGTTTTTATGCCAATACCACCCTGTATCACTGGGAGCCTGCAGAGGCTTTCCAAGAGCTATGCTAACACAGAATTTAAAGATAATCAATATTCTGATTCTCAACTTACAAAAGGATTCTTTGCTGAAATTAATGAAAAAGCCCATGAGTTCTTTTATGATAGAGTGCAAGCTTTCTCCTTTCTCCTCCCCATTCACAATCTTTTTTCTCCTACCTTGCAAAAGACATGCCTCTCACATGTCCTGAATTAACAGATTGATTGTCCCATGGTATAAAATCCAACTAAGAAACAAGGGACTATTAGACTTTTTGGGGTTGATGTTGAGAAAGTATATAACTCTGGTGACTAGATAATATGCAGATCCTTTGCAAGATGTGGCAGTTTCTAATTCTTTGCTTTCTCTAGCCCACATCCCCCCTCCCATTAAACAAATAAGCAAAGAATAAATGCAAATCCCACTCTAATTGTTAACTGATCAATGTGTATGATTTTTGTCATCTAACCCATATAAAGTTCAAAGCCTTGACATTGCTCTTACAAAAAAATTCTTCCATTCCCAACCACTTTTCAAAATTATAACTTTTTAAGATGTACAATGTAATAATTTGTGCTTGTTACCAAAATACCAATATTAATTTGGAAAGCAATGGTGGTTTTTGCTATTTCTTTAAACTATAGAACATGCAGTATTCAAGAAATGAGATTGAGGGGCGCCTGGGTAGCTCATTCGGTTAAGTGTCTGACTTCAGCTCAGTCATGATCTCGCAGTTTGTGAGTTCAAGCCCCATGTCAGGCTCTGTGCTGACAGCTCAGAGCCTGGAACCTGCTTCGGATTCTGTGTCTCCCTCTCTCTCTGCCCCTCCCCCAGTTGTGCTCTGTCTCTCTCTGTCTATCAAAAATAAATAAAATGGAAAAAAAAGAATAAAAAAAGAAATGAGATTGAGAGAAATCAGTTTTCCTTGTAGCAATCAGGGAACTCAAGACTCATCATGTGGAAATATTTTGTTTTAGGAAATTAATGGGAAGGGAAGAAGGACAATTGATAGGGTAATCGAATTTAGCCAATTTTCTTGGTAAACCAATTATATACAGAATGCTACATAGAAAACTGATAGCTAATTAAAAAGTATCTAAATGACAATTTAAAAATTTTTTAATGCAAAATTACTCCTTATGAGATGGTTATAATAAAATGTGTGATCTTTTGGAAATCTAAAGGACATGGCCTTGATCGATTATCTTTTGTACAAGAGGAAAGGAAATGTTGGCCCTAAGTAGTCCACATAAGATGAATGCAAAACTATTAGCTTCCATCACTGAAAGATTCTATTTCACTATATCTTGTTGGTATCAAAGGCATTTGCAACCCTTGGTTATTTGTGTCAATGATGGTGTGGGAAGTGATTTTCAGTGGAATGGTTATGGTTGCCAAACTTGAGATCTTAGAAAAATTGTAAGTGTATTCAACATTCTCAAAATTCCTTTTGACTGCCTCTCCACAGGTAAAACAGGGCAATTGCCTCTCACCCCTCAAGCTCCCCTTTCCTCCATGCAATTGATACTGAGGTAAGGGATCTGATTATTTAAAATTCATCAGGCTATCTTAACTTATCCTCCAAAGAAAGGTGTTTAAGCTTGGGGGCAATGGATACTACTAGTGAGTTTACAAAACTTCATGATCTTTCTCTATCAATTTTGTGAAAGCAGGTCAATAGCTTTCATTAAATACCATGATACAAAATATTTTAAGGATCACTGATCTAAATCGTTGCATTTGTGTATTTCTTCTTTATAATCGGCTTTATTGAGCTATAATTTACATGTAAAAATTCACCCATTCTATGGGTATAGTTCAATGAGAGTTAATAAGTGTGATGACCACCAAAATAAGGTAGGGAACATATACGTTACCCCAAAAAGTTTCTTCATGCCCTTTTACAGTCAGTGTCCTCTCCCAACATCTGTCCCTGGCAACCAATGATCTGCTTTCTGGCACTATGCTTTTGCCTTTTCTAGATGGTGGTATAAACAGAAACATATTGACTGCAATCTTTTGTATCTGGTTTCTTTCACTCCATGTTTTGGCAATTTGATTTATCTATGTTGTTGCATGTATCAATTGGAGTTTGTTTCTTACTTTTGCTAAGTGAGTAGTATTCTATTTCATGGATATTTACCTGCTTTGGATTCAGGTTGTTTCCAGTTTATAGCTATTATGAGTAAAGCTGCTGTGAACATTTGTATGCAGGTCTTTGCAAGTATATGTGTTTCCACAATTCTGAAGTGAGATTGTAAGTGTATGCTTAGCTTTACAAGAAACTTTCAAATGGCTTTTCTGTGTCTTTTTTTTTTTTTTTTTTTCATTTTAAATGAGGAGTTTCCTAGACTAAGAGAATCTTTTTTAAGAAAATGTGATAGAAAAATTTGAGGTAAGGGGATCTTTACCTCATCACTTCCAGTGAACAAACTTCCTCTGTAAGGTCAGGGTCTAAGTGAACAGGAATGTGTGGACAAAAGGGAAAGAAACTGGTGCCCTACCAAGACAGACTACCAATACAATTTTGAAGGATTGCCAACAAGCATCTCTGGAGATAAAATTAGTGGGATTCCACATATAGAAGACTAGCCAGAAAGCAATAGAAGGGAGTTATATAAAACTTGCTTATATAAGTTATATAAGAACACTGGGAAGAAATGTGAATTTATCACTCAAGGGAATATAATTTTATTGTAAAATGTAATTTTTCTGTTAATAGTCAAATAGAAATATTCATGCCTTAATCTGAAATTTGGCAAAAGAAACTGAAGAAAATAGCATTGGAAATTTTAACAAACAATTCACCTATTAGATAAAAGATATTTTTAATGAAATAATTATACATTTAGTTGGTCTCTTAAATACTGCTAGTGCATACTAGGTTTTGAGGGAGACTTTTGTCATAAAGTGTGTTCTCTGAGAAGCTGCTGTTTTTATTTTTACGAATGTTTGAAATGAACCTTTTAACTGCTTGAACATGAACCATCTTCAATCACTTTTTTCAATGTTTTAAAAAGTGATTAAGAAAAAAGCATACAGGGGCACCTGGGTAGCTCAGTTGAGTGTCCAACTTCAGCTCAGGTCATGAGCTCGCAGTTTGTGAGTTCAAGTCCCGCATTGGGCTTGCTGTAGTCAGTGCAGAGCCCACATCAGATCCTCTGTCCCCCTCTCTCTGCCCCGCCCCCACTTCTGCTCTCTCAAAAATAAATAAAACATTAAAAAAAAAAAGAAGCATATATAAAGGGATCTTTTTTGGATCTTTGAAAGAGCAAAGGGTAGGAAACTCTCTTCAATCTGTACAGTAATTATTTCTGTGTATAAATTTTCTACTTCCTGGCTTATCTTTACCACTAAGGAGTACTAATGAGAGGCTAGCAATCTCTAGAAAAATATGTTCATGATCTAGTTAGGAACATTCATGGGGTTTTCCCCAGATGGATTTGCCCCAATTTTATTTTATTTTTAAATTTTTTTTAACGTTTATTTATTTTTGAGACAGAGAGGGACAAAGCATGAACGGGGGAGGGTCAGAGAGAGGGAGACACAGAATCCGAAACAGGCTCCAGGCTCTGAGCGGTCAGCACAGAGCCGGACGAGGGGCTCGAACTCACGGACCGCGAAATCATGACCGGAGCCAAAGTCAGCCACTTAACCGACTGAGCCACCCAGGCGCCCCTTATTTTATTTTTTGAAACTCCAAGTATCTTTATTTTATGCCTCATGAATCTGATGGAAGCAGTCAGATAGCAATTGTCAGCAGGAAAATGTTTTGGCCTAAGCCAGCTGCTGCTATAGTCCGCCTCAGTGCAAGACCTATTCCTAGAGACTCTGGAGGCCTATTTAAAGTTACTTTCACTTTTCTTTGAGTCTGTCCTGACACCCTCAAGTTGAGTTAATATATGGATCATGGCCTCCATATAAGAATGAGTTGTGCCTCTAAGAGTCTTCACCTCCTTCAACCATTTAATATTTACACTTCAATTCTTATCTTAAGTCAATGCAACTATTATATATACATAGGTAAATCTTATAGGAAGATGTATATATACATTTACATACATATGCATGTAAAACCTTTCCAAAAGACTTTGCTCCTGAGGGTTGCAAGCTACCTCAAGAGTAGGAGTAGTTGTAATGTGAATGTAAATAAAGTTATGTTAGCATCAGCTGGGCTCCTATGTTCCTCAGTTCCACAGGAATAAATATCTAAATTTGGTAGCTATGTGGAGCTTAGAAATATATGAGTATGGCTGTTGGAAAAAAATCTACAACAGATATACTTCAAGACCACTCTTCTAGGCCTCATGCTGTTCCCCTGCACAAATTTGCTACTGCACAAAAGCTAAAACTTTCGACTCCTTTAAGTTTAAACCCAAGGTCAGGAAACCTAGCTGGTTCTTGATCCCCTCTCTTGTCTTGAGTGAAAAGGATGTCATCAAGATACTGTTCAGTGATATGGTTCCTCTGATTTCTGGATGAAATGTCTAGTCAAGTGTTACTCAAGTTCTTACATACTATGTTTTCCTTCTTTCTCATCTCTCCCTTACTTTCTGTAGATTATAATTGAAAAACAAGACTTCCCTTCCTTTAACTACCATATTGTCTTTTTTTAATGTTAATTTATTTTTGAGAGAGAGAGAGAGAGAGCATGAGCTGGGGAGGGGCACAGATAGACACACAGAATCCGAAGCAGACTCTAGGCTCTGAGCTATCAGCACAGAGCCCAGCATGGAGCTCCAACTCAGGAACCCTGATATTATGACCTGAGCCAAAGTCAGAGGCTTAACCAACTGAGCCACCCAGGTGCCCCTAATATTGTCTTATAATGAATACACTTTTCCAAACTACACCTGTCTCCCTGAAGATTCTGATCTCTCCTTTTTTCTTTCTTCCATTCTCTTTGAGCATTGCTGGTCTAATGTAAGATTAGCCAGCAAAACCATCATTCTGGAAAAAGTTCTTCCCTGCAGTTGTGGAAGAAATAATTAAATGAATGTAAGCACAGCTAATGTATGTACTTAAGTCTTCTAAACGGGTCACCTGAAATGATGTCACATTTCATTTCATCATAATAGGAGATAGCAAAATGGAGGCTCCGTTGATGTTTATTAAGAGATTTCCTTTGTTAGCTGTATAACTAAGATTTTCTTTAAATAAAGGAGGTCACAGAGGGACAGTGGGTTATAAACTATGTGCATTTCTTGGACCACATAATGATTTACCGATTGAATTATATGTAGAGATTTTTATTGGAACTGTGGTTTAACACTCCTTTTAAAGTCTTTTATCACTGGGATATATCAGTGAAACAAATGTGCTAAAACACTTTCAGAGTTTAATCATTTACCTAGGTAATGGGGTAGGGGTAAATGGGAGCAGTGGGGAGGGCTGGGGTATTAATGAATGGTACGTCATGTAGAAAGGAGGATTGACTAATAATATCCTTACTATTTTGATTAGCAGGCTGACATATATAGTTGTGCAAGTTTTACACCGCATCATGCTAGGGGACGCCATTCACATTTATAGTCATCATGGATATCTGTATTTATAATGTCAATTTTCTAACAGATGTTAGTACATTGTCTTGCAAAGATGTTTGGGTTAGTAGAAAGATTGCCTGAATATTATTAGAGAATCCTGCTACCACTACACCTACCTTAGGTAACTTGGGCAAAATACAATATTCCTGAAACTCAGATTCCTCATTTGTAAAATGGTTAAAAAACACATGTAAATGTAAGAATTGTTGTGAGTATATGAGAATATATAGAGAAAGTGACCAGCCCAGAAGCTATAAATGGAAAGTATTATTTGTTATAAATAATGCTAATGATTTGTTTTAAGCTAGTGAACTGATACATTTTATGCTGACCTTACAAAGAATTTTAGAAAATATCTATCTGAGTTTGTGATTTGCATATGACTACTAATTGAAATCTAATGAAATACACGAATAGTAGTTTTTAAAATAAATTTTCCGATGTGAATTTTTCTTTCCATTGTGAGATAATGACTTTCAAAAGGTAATTATTAGATAGATCCATGTCTGAGTTTCAGATATGTTCTTCTATACTCAGCTAATTAAAAATGCTATAATGTTGTAACAGTTCTATGGTGTGTTTGTGGTATTAGGAAGGATACTTTCGGGGCACCTGGGTGGCGCAGTCGGTTAAGCGTCCGACTTCAGCCAGGTCACGATCTCGCGGTCCGTGAGTTCGAGCCCCGCGTCGGGCTCTGGGCTGATGGCTCAGAGCCTGGAGCCTGTTTCCGATTCTGTGTCTCCCTCTCTCTCTGCCCCTCCCCCGTTCATGCTCTGTCTCTCTCTGTCCCAAAAATAAATAAACGTTGAAAAAAAAAAAAAAATTTAAAAAAAAAAAAAAAAAAAAAAAAAAGGAAGGATACTTTCATATCACTATTGAACATCTTCAGTATATAGAGCATTTATATAATCTATAGAAATTAATTTTCTCTAAACTGAACAAGTTTTATTACTGATACCAATTGCCTATAAAAAAATTATTTGGTTCGCTGGGCAGAAAAGGAAACAGTTTCTTCAGTTATCCCAGCCCCACCCAGTCCCATTGTCTTTGCATATCAGATGACACTACCCCCACCCCCACCCCCATCCCAGGCCACATTTGATTGGGCCAAAGTGAAATGTGACAATGCTGAGACAACCAGATTCACTCTCTTGGTAAATTAAACTCAAAGCCCCAGAGACTGAGTTAGGTAGCAATGGACATTCCATCTATAAGTTAAAGAATTAGGGACAGGAAACTAAACACACTTGAAAAGAACTGCATTGTAGAAGATGGTCTAGCTGAGAAGTAGAGAAGTTGTATGAAGGGTGTAAAACTGTTAAGAGTTTTTCATTTTTATCAAAATGTAAATATGTCTGCTTTTGGCTACTCTGAGATACCCTTGAATCTGTCTTCTAAATTCCTCTTTCATTTGAGCTGGTCTGAGTGGATTTCTATTACTTTCAACTGAAAGATCCTTAAGAATCTTGTCTTGTTGCAAGAAGGATTTCAGATGATGTGATAGGGTTATGCCTTTTGTGAGCCACTATGCTTCCAGTGAAACACACACACACACACACACACACACACACACATCTTTTCAGATCAATTGCAAGAGGTTCATTGGGGGTGAGAACCACTCTCCTCCTTTTATTGCTTCTTAAAGACACTGATTTCTTTTTTTGGTTGAAGACTCAGTTAAAATTTTTCTGGTGGTTTCCAGATCTTTATACTGTGAACATTGGAAGACTGTTAACAATTTTTAGCCATTTTAAATATTTGGTTGTGATTTCCACTGAATAAGGGACTGGAGAATAAGGTGCTGGTGCCATTTGTCTTAAATTACTAGAATAGGTCTTGTGTGGCAATCTTTATAAGGTTCATGATAAAGCTTCATAACTTTGCTGAGTAAGAATACTAAAGTAAAGGATACCTATTTTATTTCCTAGGACCTGAAAATTTAGAACTAATGATTCTCTTCTCTGGCTTACATTACACTTTGTGGAATTCAGTATAATTTTTTCTTTTTTTTTTTTTTAATTTTTCTTAATGTTTATTTATTTGTGTGAGAGAGAGACAGAGACAGAGTGTGAGCAGGGGAGGGGCAGAGAGAGAGGGAGACACAGAATGTGAAGCAGGCTCCAGGCTCTGAGCTATCAGCACAGAGCCTGACGTGGGCCTCAAACTTACAAACCTTGAGATCATGACCTGAGCCGAAGTCAGACGCTTAACTGACTAAGCCACCCAGGTGCCCCCAAGTTTTTCTTTAATAATTAATGAAGCAGTTGGTCAGTAATTTAACACATATCATTCCATCCCCATATGGAACTTACATTACTATTCTCATGGAAAATTTTCTAAGGTTAAAAATTTGATTTTAGGAACAATAAAATGAGGGAGCCTCTTTTTATAGCAAACTTTTAGACAATGGAGGAAGACTATAGCTTGAAAATAGGAGAGATCTTACCAATTCTTGAAACTCAAATAGAAAACTACAGGCTGTCATTAAAAATAGTGTAAGATGGTGCTTTTATTGTATACTGCCTTTGCTCAAAACCATATACTATAAAGGCCATATGCTGGGTGATCTTTTGATTATCCCATCTGTTAGTATTCATTTGTCCCCTGCCAAAGGAATTACAGGTTGTGCATGGGGCATTCAATCTATCACTAAATGCAGTCACTTCTGGGCAAGAGAGCAGCTCTTGAACATCTACACATAAATTTGCTGAAGCAAGAAGCTGGGATTCTCCAACTGAGATAGCCAAATAGTTGGTTCTTGTGGTTTAACATATACTATGTGCTAAACTTCGTCTCTATAAAATAGACTCATTTTGTTGGGGTCATTTTCCAATTATTTTCTGGTCAGCCTTATGGTAATGGGATTTTACAGATTTCCAGGACATCAAGTCAAATTTTGTAAGTTCTATTTTAAGACTTAGGGGGCGCCTGGGTGGCTTGGTCGGTTAAGAGTCCGACTTCGGCTCATGTCATGATCTCACAGTCAGTGAGTTCGAGCCCCGCGTCAGGCTCTGTGCTGACAGCTCAGAGCCTGGAGCCTGTTTCCGATTCTGTGTCTCCCTCTCTCTGCCCCTCCCCTGTTCATGCTCTGTCTCTCTCTGTCTCAAAAATAAATAAACGTTAAAAAAATTAAAAAAAAAAAAACTTAGAATTTTCTTGCCTTCACAAAAAGGAAAACGAAAATTTGAAGACAAAGAAAGCCAAGTTTTCCTATTACAAAGATTACTGAAAGATGAATAAATGTATAAAATGTTTTTGGGAGGTAAAAATATAACTGATTCAACATTGTGAAGACAGAGACAAGCATGGTACAATTAATGGGGAGGGATTCTGTGTATTTCATTAAAACAATAGAATACAACTTGGTATGTGAGAAAAATGCTTTTAAACCTGTAGTCACATAATGTCATTGGATTACTTAAAAGTATTACAGTAATCTGGATTTGTTAATTCACCCTGCAGGCTATCCCTAATTTAGTCACTTGAGAATTGAACATTGGAATTATGGAGGGATTTTAATTAAAGGCAGTGTCATGTTTTCTAAATGCAGAGTAACTCACACTTCTATAACATGGGACTTTGACACCCAAAAGTCCTGGCTGAATCTTCAGTAAAGATCAGGAAAAAGGTTAGCTATAGCGAACATAATACTTATGTATGTACAAATGGTGCTTCCTTAACTGGTTGGTCTCAGTTTGTCTACTCAAGTAGTTAAATCAACACCCTAAATTCTTGCTGTCTTGTTCAAACCTATAATTTGTGCAGAAAAACATTGTATAGAGTATAAACTAAAGCAGAAATTTATATCATATATAGTTTCAGCTAGCAGAAGAAAATTATCCAGGCATTACTCCAGTTCAGTAGTCCAAACCAACAGGCAGAAAAAGCAATAATTGTCAAGGTGAAAAAAAAAAAAAAAAGATAAGTTGTTGATTTATTCAAGGTCATTGAGTTAGGTCGGTAGTTAAGGTTGTTCTTTTATCTCTGCCTCTGCTTCTCCAAGAGTTCTATTCTGATCAATCATCACCATAAAGCCACCCTACTGTGGACCTCACCCTAGTGTTGAGCAATCTTTTTCCTCTCCATAATTATAGGACATTGTAATTTGCTACTAGATGTATTAACAGGACAATTTAGTTTTTCTAGATGTACAGGTGAATTTAATTAAATACAATAGAAGTGCCTCCTAAACGTTAATCTCTAGAGTGGAAAATATTTTGAATTACAATAAAAATTTTAGATTTATAAAAGTTGGTAAGGATAAGGGGAAGAGAATATAATCTGATTTTTAAAAATGAGACAAATAAGGAAAATAAAAAAAGCGAGCACGCAAGCAAAAAAGCAACCACAAAGCCATGCAAAAGAGTGAAAACAAATCGGTCTTGCTGGCTAAATATTAATAGGTATCATAAACCCAGTGACAATTTTTTTGATAATGTATCAGCTCAAGCCCAATAAAAGTAGTTGATCATGTCAGGCTTCTGCTTTTTTTTTTTTTTTTTTCCTTTTTATCCTTTTATGTAATGTCATTCATTCATTGTGATGGTGTTACCTGTACTTGAAAAAATTTATGGCTAAATAAACTAACTGCTGTTAAAAACGATTTTGTCATGTGAAGCCTGAGGACTGTAAATAAATATCAAAAGAGGCAATTGTTCTTTAGATGACGTCTGTTTATAAGAGGTAAGAATTATGCAATGCAATTCAAATAGAAAATGTTTTATTATCATCGTTCCATGTTACCTGAGTTACATATGTGAGTAGTATAAAGTTAGATATTTGGGGAGAAACAGTTCACAGAGTCTTCGAGTATGATGCATTCTGAATTTGGAATAAAACTAAAACATAATTGTTAACCTGTTTCCAAAGACCTTGATCCATGTTTGTAGTCAAAAAGTCAACACATATATAATGTTAATATATATAATAGTATACTAAATAATATATATATTATATATACTTGTAATCAAAGAATTATATAGAAAAATTTATGATCACTTTTAGCTTGAGTATTTATAACATTGCTAAAATTTTAAATGACATATTTGCTTATTTTTTGATTGTTAGTCTTGTGAGAAAGTTGACCTATATAATATTTAATTTTTAACTTGAATATATATATTTCAATATAACATTTCCAGAAACTTTTGTTAAAGAAATAATATAAATTTTTAATTTTCAATATGGTGTGAAAAACAGAGGCTAGTAGGCAATTAAGTTTGCAGTAGAAATGGAGAAATGGAGAAACTTATTTATTTTTAGAGGGTCATAAGAACAAGCATAAGTAGCCACTGTATTTAAAACTATTTATTCATTTCATTGGTGATTATGACATTTTGTTTTTCCCTTAATTCATTCATAAACTCACATATTCATATGCTTCTTTGTTGAGTATACATTTTATGTTCTAACTTTGCTAAGTCATTTTAAATTTTTCTAATTATAGTAATGTCTTTATTATCAATTAATAGAATATTTCAAATGAATTAATTTTCCAGGCAGTTAAAGAGGCAGCAAATTATAAGCATTTTAACCATTTAAGTCATCATTATTTCTAAAATATATTGCACAGTTCCCTCCTAAAATGATAATCTGACAAAATTTAACTTTTATCATGTGGATCAATATAATCATGAACATGCAATGAAATATTTTTGTTGTCTTTTACTTTTGGATTTTCATTTAACTTTTCAATTTCATGTCATAACCACATAGATATTCCATTGAGGGCAGGGGTTAGTAATAGTAAGTGAGTGGCAAATGTTTATGAGTGATATATTATGGGCTGAATTTTATCCCCCTTCCAAATTTTTATGTTGAAAATGTATATGTCTTATTTATAGTAACTCAAAATGTAATATATTTGGAAATAGTGTCTTTAAAGAGGTAGCTTAGAATGAGGTAAATTAAAGAGGTAAGTTAAAATGAGGTCATTAGCATGGGCCCTAGTCTAATGTGACCAGTGTTCTTATAAGAGAAATTTGGACATAGATACGTACAGAAGGAAGATGGTGTGGAGGTGCAGAGAGAAGGTGGTCATCTATAAGCCGAGGGGAATGGCCTTAGATGAAACCAATTGTGCTTATGCCCTGAGCTCAGACTTTTAGCCTATGAGAAAATAGATTTCTGGTTTTTTAACCACCCAGTCTGCAGTACTTTATTATGGCATCCCTAGGAAACTAATACATGATAGTGCCATGGTGCCTATGGGAGAATGTGGCAGCACAAGACTATGTTTTTGTTATTCTTACATTTGTTTTTTTTAGTCTTCTGCCTTCTCAGTAGTTCTCAAGGTATCAGCTGCAATCTATTTCTAAAAAATGCTTGAACAGTAACGTGTTCACTTGATGCAGTAATTAAAGCTCTCAAAACCATTGTGGTTGTTTTAATTTCTGAATTTTAAGTTGTCCTTTGAGCTTTTTCTTGTGGAAAGATCATGGTAACTGGAGTTGGAGGACCAAGGGTTCTATTTTAAGCCTTTTTGCTGTATTAGCCTTATGACTTTGTCAAATATTACTTCTCCCTCTGTCAAAAGAGACTGGTGATAATACTTTATCAGGTACCTGTGAGATTTAAATGAAATACTATACGTGGAAATCATACTTTATGAATGGATCTGTGTTGCACAAACACTAGTTACCATAACCAGATACTGGACAAGTATCTATTGGCAAGTAGGGATTTGTCGTACCAGCTAATTTATCATTTGTCAGTAATAAGTTATTTAAAACACTGGTGGCCTCATGTTAAGTCAAGACTATACATAGTCATTTTTTTTGTTTTTTTGGATGACATAATTTGGCAAATGGAAGTTCTACATTCATATTATGAAAAATATGGCTGGTAGTTTCTTACAGAGTTTATTTAAAGACTAAGGAGATCAGATTTTTGTCTTTCCTCTAATAATTTCAAGTTATATTTTCCAGAGGTCAATATCATCACAAGTCCTTAAGTTCAAGTGGAATTTTTGTCTTTGACAGTGCTTAGTTTAGATTTTATTTATTTTCTTGGCATATTAGTATTAGCCGTGCCTCAAATGAGTCTGTTGCCCAGAATATCTTTTTTCCTTCTTAGTTATACTTTATGCAGCAATTTAAAAATTAAAGAAATTATCTTTTAATTCTATGACCAGTTGTACCCAGAGCTACGTGCCCTTGTTTTCAAATGCAGGGATGTATATTACACCTAATGTTAGTCAGTTACACAATGGCAGCAGCCCAATGGTGATTAGTACAACTAGTTTATCTGTTGGATTTGTCTGGGTACTTCATTATTCAATGCCTTGTTGTAAGGTCCAATCTGGTGCTTTCAAAAGAGGTACAATCTTTACTATTAAATTAGTTTCTGCTCTAGTCACTCTGCAACTCATCACCTCTCTTTTTCCATTTGAGTTTCATATACATGCCCCACCTAATTTTAGAACTTCATATGTTTAAAGAAGACTTAATGAACACAGACTTAATGAGGGGAGACACTAGCCCTTTTAAAAGGCCAAAACTTTTGAAATGATATTAATCTATACGGAAACCAAAGCCCTCTGCTTGTTAAATTTGAGAGGATAATTTCATAGCAAAAGCATCCTTTATGTTGGTTTTACTTTGGTGATACTCACATTTTGGGTCTGATGCCTGTTTTAGAATCTGAAATATGAGGAATAGGAAGTATCTTGGTTTTTGTGGGTTTTTTTTTAAATAATAAAATGTATGTAACATAAAATTCACCATTTTAACCATATCCCTCTTACCAGTAAGTGCTGTTTTTATCCTCAAATGTCCTGTACTATTAAGGAAACCACCTTTATCTAAATGACAAATAAAATCTATATTCTAATCCAGTTAAGTCCCAGGCCAGTGCTTCCATAATGGCCAATTTTCCTTGCCTTGTGCTCAGATGAGACCTGCAGGATCATACGGAGGCTCTCAGCTGCAATCACTATATTCAGAATTCAGCCAATAAATTGCTTCATGCTCCAAACAGATGTTTCCCTTTTAGGTTAATGCACAGCTTCTGGACCACTTTTCCTTCCCTAGAGGAATATCGGCATGGCCATAAACTAGAAAGCTGCTTTTAAGTGTCCAAGAACCTATCCAGGAGTGGTGACAAAAGTAACAGGATGTGAATGTGGAGAAGCAGGGATAAATTTCTTCATGAGATGCCCCCCTCATTTTCATTTTCCACTCCCATCCCCCACTTTCTATGTCTGCGATCCCTTGAGGTATTATAGAATTGCCTATTTTAATTTTTATCCTAAAAAAGTTTTATCAGCTGGTTTATGTAACATGTTTTCAGTACAATAAGGTTTGAGACAAGGGCAAGGACACTCTCCAAACTGCTATGTGTAGCAAAGCATGCACTGAAAGCATCCCCTCCTAAACTGTGCCGGAATTAGAGACATTTCGGGTTATTAAAATGAGAGAAATAACCCCAATCTTAAAAATTTAGTAAGACTTTTCATGACAGAGAAAGAGGCACTTTTTAAGAGGTTATCATTTTCGAAAAAGAAAAAGAATAAATGACTTGCTCCTTCATTGAAAGAGTGAAATTCCAAAAAAATTTATTCCTTCATTTGTGGTATTTCACTTTCCATGAAGGATTAGACTATTCCTTCTTTGTGTAGAGAGTAAGTTACAACGTAAACAAATGTGAGTTCTTTTTAATGGATGGTGGCGTTATTTTTTTATGGAAGGTGTGAGTATAGTTTATAGGCACAATTTTTCCCTCCCAGAGTGATAGTGCCATAGATATGCCTCAAAAATTAATGTCTCTACCTCTCTATTCAGTAGAGTGGAATGAAAGCTTCATATGCTGGTGTGAATGGGGGAGGGTAGCAGGAGAAGTGTGGGAAGTGTGAAGGCATTTTACAATTTGTCAAAGTATGACTTTGAGTACATTATTAAAAACTTTTTTAAAAAGCATGATTTACATCTCTGTTAGAAAACTTCCCCCATATTGAAAAATCAAAGAAGCTTTATAAGAAGAGAATTTTAATAATTGCTTTGGTAAAAATGTAATATTTTGGACTTTTCCTTTTGCTTAGTGATCAAAGTACTTTACACTTCTTTTTCAGCCAATCGAAGAAAAGTTTCCAAGCTTTTTATTCAATTTGTGTTAAATTTTCTTACTGCCACCTAAATTCAAGACTCTGGATTTATTTTCAGATACTTAATATACCTGATGACTGAAAACCCGGTTTAAGTTGTTAGTGGACAAAAATGAATAGAATTCAGGAGTTGAGTAATTTAGAATTTATTTCTTTTCTTTTTAAATTATTTTTTCTTTAACCACACACACAAAAAGATTTATACAGAGATCTATATAGAATCTGGCACAATCAGTGTTGTAGATCTGAATTGGCAGGGTAGAGTGAGGTTTCTAAAACTGAAATATTTTTGCTTAAGCAACAGTCTTAAAAGGATACTTACTTGTATGATTAAAGTCATACAATTCTAGGTGTATTAGACTTGCCTTAATCTTACTTTTTCTAAAATGCTACTACCTCTTTTTAAATCTACTAATGGATATAAACTAGAGAGAAAATTTACTCAAATTTGAAGTCATAGTCTAGGGATGTCAGACAAAACAGAGATGGATTACTGGAGTCAGCTGGATGGTTGAGAAATCTTTCTATTAATCATTCAGCCCATCAACCAATTAATTATTTAGTCTATTAATATACACATTGAGCAAATATTTATATTGCCTCCTATATGCCAGGTATGATGCTGAGTGTGTAAAGTGAGCAAGTATTATTGTTGCTTTCAACCAGTATGTGTATGGCCCCATAGTAAATAAGCCATTTACATTCTCTCCTTGAAGTTTCATAACTATATTATAAAGAAAGGATTATCGTGCATTTTGCAAATGAGGATCCTGAGGTTTGCCCAAAGAGCCCAGCTAATAGACAGCCAAGCCATGATTACATGACACTCTTTCTGACTCTTAACCTGTGTTAAAATTTCTGAACGAGATTAGGCTTTAAAAATCACCTTCTTGGGGTGCCTGGGTTGCTCATTCAGTTGAATGTGTGACGTGGGCTCAGGTCATGATCTCATGGTGATCCGTGAGTTCGAGCCTGGCGTCAGGCTCTGTGGTGACAGCTCAGAACCTGGAGCCTGCTTCAGATTCTGTGTCTGCCTTTCTCTCTCTGCCCTTCCCCTGCTCGTGCTCTGTCTCTGTCTTTCTCTCTCAAAAGTAAACATTAAAAAAACTTTTTTCTTTAATCACCTTTTTTAACTTCCAAACTCAGTTTGTTTATATCTGTTTTGACTCATTTTCTAAATGAGTGAATTACTAAGCCTTTGTTAGGTGTCATTGGAAAGGCAGCATAATGTAAAGGTTAACACCATGGGCTCTGTACTTGGCTTTTGGATCCAATTCCTGCTCCTCTATCAAGGAGCTGGGAAAAGTTTGAACTGTTTGTCTCCTTCCTGTTTGGTAAAATGCGAGCATTAATAATGCCTACTTCTGTCAAATGGGGATAATAATTGAACACGGAGTCAATAAGTTAATTCAATAATAGTTGAGAATACACACATTGGAGTTAGACTGCGAGGGTTTTTATTCTAAGCTCTATCACCAGTTAGCTGGGCAACTTTGCACAAGTCACTCTAAAATTTTCTTTTTATGTTTATTTATTTTTGAGAGAGAGAGATAGAGTGCAAGTGCGGGCAGGAGCAAAGAGAGAGGGAGACACAGAATCTGAAGCAGGTTCCAGGCTCTGAGCTGTCAGCACAGAGCCCCACACGGGGCTCGAACTCACAAACTGCAAGATCATGACCTGAGCCAAAGTCGGCCACATAACCAACTGAGCCACCCAGGCGCCCCTTGCACAATTCACGTCAATCTCTGAGTATTAATGGGCTGATGTATTGCTAGGAATATATAGTGCTATGTGTGTTAGTTGTTATATATTCACATATAATTTTAAAGAAATTTGTTCTTCAACTTTCTTTTAATCTTGACATATAATGTCCATTTTCCAGGTCAGGACATAGAGATTAAGCTCTTTTTTAGTCTCCTAGTTTCCTATATCAGTGCTGTTATTTCTATTATAATACTACCATTTTGATTGATTTGTAACCCCCTCTTACATAAACAGTTACAATAGCCTGGTTTCCCTGACTCGAGTTTTTCTTCCCCTCAATTCATTCAGCATACTACTGTCAAATTATTCTTCTCAAACACTACTTTCATCATTTATAAACTAAACAGAACTACTCAGATGAGTCATGATTTTCCATATCACATACTTGCCTTTTATTTTACCTCTCTGAATTTCTTTCTCCCTAATTCTGCTTGGCCGTATCATATTTCTGTTTTGGAGATTACATTTGTCTAATGCCACCTTCTTGAAGAAGCAGTCTGATACTGCCAGCAATTTCTTCTCTCATTTCTCACATCATTGTATCTCTATCTCGCTAATGGTAGAGATAAAACTCTCATTGTTGCATTATTCTCATGCAATAGCTGGGAGTCAGGAGAGTTTTAAATGGGCTAGAGTAATAAGAACTGTAACAATAAGAACCGGCTTTGTTTAGCAAAACATCTTGAAAAGTGATTTTTTTTTTGCCTTTGTATGTGTTCAGATTTTATTTGTTTCAAGTTTTTATTTAAATTCTATTTAGTCAATATATAGTGTAACATTAGTTTCAGGAGTAGAATTTAGTGATTTGTCACTTACATACAACACCCAGTGCTCATCAAAAGTGCCCTGCTTAAGGCCCATCACCTCTTTAACCCATGCCCCATCTACCTCCCCTCCAGCAACCCTCAGTTTGTTCTCTATAGTTAAAAGGCTGTTTTATGCTTTGCCTCTCTCTCTTTTTTTAAGAAAGGTCTCAGAACATGTCAGGGATTAGATCAAGAGGTAACTAAATTAGAATTTATACGTATGTATAGGGATTTGTGGGAATTTAGAGCAAATGTGCTGGGAGGTGAGGGTGGGGAAAGGAAGTTATAAGAGAGAAAAGTGCTTAG
Organism: Leopardus geoffroyi; assembly: GCF_018350155.1. Lineage (NCBI taxonomy): Eukaryota > Metazoa > Chordata > Mammalia > Carnivora > Felidae > Leopardus > Leopardus geoffroyi. Next base: position 53,094,386 of record NC_059341.1, read on the forward strand.
CAATATAATGAATTTCTGGAGCCCTAGTGGAAGACATGATGGATTTGAGGGAGGAGAGAAGATAGTTACTGAAAGACTTTAAAACAAAATCAATATACAAAAATCCATTGCATTTCTATACACTAACAATGACATACCGAAAAGAGAATTGAGAAAACAATCCCACTTACATTTGTATCAAAAAGAATAAAATACCTAGGAGTAAATTTAACCCAGGATGTAAAAGACTTGTACACTGAAAACTATAAGACATTAATGAAAGTAGCTGAAGTCACATATAAATCATGAATTGGAAGACTATTGTTAAAATGTCTTTGCTACCCAAAGCAATCTACAGATTCAGTGCAATCCCTGTCAAATTCTATTTTTTCACAGAAATAGAGCAATCTAAAATTTGTGTGGAGCCACAAAAGACCCTTAATAGCCAAAGCAATCTTGAGAAAGAAGAACAAAACTGGAGGCATCATACCTCCTGATTTCAAACTATATTGCAAAGCTATATTAATCAAAACAGTTTGGTATTGGCATACATAGTCATACAGATCAATGGAACAGATATAAAAACCAGAAATAAACCCATGCATATGCGGTCAGTTAATTAATGACAAAAGAGCCAACCCTATACTATGGGGAAAGGGCAGTCTCTTCAATAAATGGTGCTGGGAAAACTGGACAGCCACATGCAAAAGAATGAAATTTTCTTACACCGTACTCAAAATTGATTAGTGACTTAGATGTAAGACCTGACATGATAAAACTCTTAAAAGGAAATATAGTGGTAAGTTCCTTGACTTTGGTCTTGGCGATGTGTTGTTTTTGAATTTGGCAACAAAAGTGAAAATTAACAAGTGATACTATAGCAAACTAAAAAGGTTCTGGACAACAAAGGAATTTTCAACAACAAAATGAAAAGGCCATGTACTGAATAGGAGAAAATATTTGCAAATCATTATATATGAAATAAGGTTAATATCCAAAATATATGAAGAACTCATACTACTCCATAGCAAACAAAACAAAACCAATCCAATTTAAAAATTGGTAGACACTTTTGAATAGACACATTTCTGAATGGATACTTTTCCAAAGAAGACATACAGATGGCTAACAGGTACATGAAAAAGTGCTCAACATCACTAATCATTGGGGAACTCAAAACCACAATGATATATCACTTCACACCTGTCAAATGGCTACTATCAAAACACAAGAAATAACAAGGATTGGTGAGATGTGGAGAGAAGGGAATGCTTGTTCACTGTTGGTGGGAATATAAATGGAGCAGCCACTATGAAAAATGGTATGGAGTTTCCTCAAAAAATAAAAAAATAGAAGTACCATCTGATCTAGCAATTCCACTTCTGGGTATATTATCTGAAGGAAACAAAAACATTAACTTGAAAAGATAGCTGCATCCCCATGATCACTGCTGTATTATTTACAATAACCAACATATGGAAACAACTAAAATGTCCATCATGGATGAATAGTTAAAAGATGGTGTGTGTGTGTGTGTGTGTGTGTGTGTGTGTGTGTGTGTGTATAAAATACATACACATAATGGAATATTATTCAGTTATAAAAAAGAATGAAATCTTGTCATCTGTGACATTATGGATGGAACTTGAAGGCATAATGCCAAGTGAGGTAAATCAGAAAAAGAAAATGCTGCATGGTATCACTTATATGTGAAATCTAAAAAAACACAGAAAATAAAAGCAAAAACCAAGTTCATAGGTACAGAGAACAGATTGGTGGTTTCCAGAGGTGGGGGGGGGGGTAGGCAAGGCAAAATGGGTTAAAGGTGTCAAAAGGGACAAACTTCTAGTTGTAAAATAAGTCATGGGGATATAATGTACAGTCTGGTGACTATAATTAATAATACTGTATTGCATGTTTGAAAGTTGCTAGGAGTGTGGATCTTAAAAGTTATCAAAAGAAAAAAAATTTGGTAACTATGTATGGTGACTGGTGTTATCTAGATTTATTGTGATCATTTCAAAATGTATACAAATATTATGTTATACATTTGAAACTAATAAATGTTATGTATCACTTATACCTTGATTTAAAAAAAAAAAAGTAAAAACAAAAACCAAAAAACAAAACAAAAACACAACTTTTAAGACCAGGCTATGTGATATTCAATTACACTGTGTGCTATAGTGTAATTCTCACTAGCATACCTTAAATATTTGGGAAATAACCCATTCTTCATTGTAACAATTAAGGTCCTGGAAAGAAAGAGATGGGTACTCAAACTTGGTAAAAGGAGTTCAAAAACATATATATTAAGAGGCGTGGACAAGGTTTAGGAAAACCAAGAAGTGATAGTGCAGTTGTCTATGACTAAAGCCATAAAGAGAAGAAATAAATACCAGCGAAAACCCAGAGAGAGTAGCTCTAGTTGGCCAGTCACTTGATAGGAGTTGTGGAAGAGAAATGGAGTCAACATACAGCGAACCACCAGGAAGAGAACTGGAGAAATAGACTGCTTTACCTCACTTCACCCTCATGCTTTGATCTTGTTAGCTAAACAAGGTCTTCCCTCAGCTGATGTTCCATCAACTAAACCCAACCCGAAGTCAGTGGGCATAGCAGACCATGGAGCAAAACATACATTGCAGCCTCCCAGGTTGAGGGGCAAAATAGTAAGCTAGAGTGTTTTGGAGGTGCAAACAGAAAATATCCAGCACCTACAAGTTGTGTGAGCTTAAAGAAAAGGAAGCACGTTCCGTGTTGGGTTCAATACATGGTAGACAGAAGAGAACAGTGTCAGAGTCAAGACAGGATATTGAGAACTTGGCTAAGGCTAGAATTAGAAGTAACTAGGCACAACGTCAATCGCCCACCAAGAGAGGTTCACTAAATATTCTCAATTTTGATGAGGATTTCATTCAATTTTATTGAATCTAAAAGGCAGAGTGACTCAGCTAAAATATGTTCTACATGCTTATTTGCACACATATCCTGCCTGCTCTACTTGACTATAAATCTCCCTGAAGGTAAGGAACACTTATTGTCCATCTTTGTTTCATCCCACAGCCCCTGAGACAGTTTTTATATAGTATGTGTTCCAAAATTATATGGTGAATTGATTAACAAATAAATGCAATTCTCATGCTCAGAAAGCTCCCATGGCATGCTGAAATTGTTTCAATGCCCCTAATAATACTGTCCCACCTACCTTTTCAGATACTCGATTGTTTACTTTTTACTTGAACCTGCCTTGATTTTTTGATACTTCTCTGTCTTTGCTCGTTTGGTTTCCACCTGCTGACTCCAAACAACATACATGCTTTTAGGCTCTGCACAATTTTAATTTCAGAGGTAAATCCACCACTGACCTCAGTAGCTGTTTCTGAATGCTCCTAATATTTGATACCTTTCCACTGGTCTTGTGGAATTAGAAATATTTCAAACTCTTATCTTTGATTTGTCAGTTGAAGTAATTGAAACTCAGACGGGCTAAAGTGATTCACTTACTTAAGGTCTCTAGCTGACTTACCTTAACTCTCTTTTCCCTTTGCCACACTGCTTCTTAGTGCTCTGTGTTTGTGCCTTGTTTTCCTGAGTCATATTCCTTAAGTACTTAGACAGTTTCTTATACATCTTTGCCTAAGACACAAAAGGCCTATCTCAGGCATGTGGTATTTACACCAGTATTTTCTGACTGGCTAATCAGTTAATTAAAAGTTTTTAGAATAGACACCAATGAAAAGTGTAAGTTACCTGGGAAGTCTCTAAAAATGTTTTTTATGTGACAGTAGGAATCCCACTCACCTATCCCCAACCGGTTGGGATTGGTTGTAAATTGCTGATTGATCAAATGTATTATTCACTAATCCAGGTCCTCAGATTAAAAAAAAAAAAACAAGATAAAGGATTAACAAATATTGAGGTATGTTTGTGTGGCAAGTGGATAGAAGGTAGTGATTTTTTTTCTAGGTAACTGAATCAGGAAGACAGAGCATAGCGAAATTCTCTTCACAGATTTGGATAGTGTATTTCTCCCAGTTTGATAATTTCCAATCACGTATAACTAGATCCCTAAGTAGTTCAAATCTTTAAGATTTCTCCCAAACTAATGAACTGCATGTGTTTACCCAAGATAAGGCTGTATGGCCTAACTTAAATATGAAATTTCTGCTAAGTCAGTGTGGTATTAATTATGCACACATGTATCTTTGATTGACAAAATGGAGAGATACATGATTACAGAAAGCATCTAGTCTGTAGCAGTGGTTAAAAAAATAAGGTGTGTGTGGTGTGTGTATTTGACTGATGGAAAGTTTGGGAAACACTTGTGATGAAGTTTGTAGGATATTTAAACCGAAGAAGACCTTAGAATAATTTGATCCAGTTCTTTGTTTTATCAAACTGAAAAGGAGACTGATTTCTTGCCTTAATTTATACAGAGGTAATGCTAGATTTAGTGTCTAAGTCTAATTTTAGGTATATCCTTTGTATTACCTATTCCACTCTAGGAGTTATTTAAAAAATTTTTTTAAATGTTTGTTTATTTTTGAGAGAAAGAGAGAGAGAGAAGCGGAGAGAGAGAGGGAGACACACAATCTGAAGCAAGCTCCAGGCTTTGAGCTGTCAGCACAGAGCCTGACACAGGGCTCAAACTCATGAACTGTGAGATCATGACCTGGGTTGAAGTTGGAGGCTCAACCGACTGAGCCACTCAAGCGCACCTAGAAGTTATTTTTTTTAATGTTTATTCATTTACTTCAAGAGAGAGAGTATGTGTGTGCATGTGTGTGCATGAGCGGGTGTGAGACAGAGAGAGAGAGAGAGGGAGAGAAAGAATCCCAAGCAGGCTCCACACTTAGTGCAGAGCCATACTCAGGGCTTGATCTCACGACCATGAGATCACAACCTGCGCCGATATCAAGAGTCGGATGCTTAACCAACTGAGTCACCCAGGCGCCCCCACTCTAGAAGTAATTTTAATGTTAAGTGTTGGCGTCTAAAATTTCAAGTCTCTGAAGGGCCATGTTGTACGAGTAAGCTAGGCAGTAAGACTTGGATCTATTCCAGCTTGATCTGGTGTCACATTAACACTCCATGGTTGGTAAGACCAGTATTTCTAGGTTCTTGCTCCTTGGCACACAGTGTAGGTAAACTTTTATAGTGATGTACAGATGGAAGCAAATATCATTGAGCTGGCCATAGTCCCGCAAACCCAGTTTAATTAACTATGCTTATCTGTTTAGAGAGACAATACCCACCTCCCCTGAGTTGTTGCTGGTTTTTAAAACTATGATAGTCCTTCTTATTCCCCAGTGTATTTCTGTCTGAAACTATAATTATAATCATCACCAGCACAGCTTACATTTTTTTTGTTTGGATTCCCAGTACATTTTAATAATATATAGGACTGTAATTTATATCAAATAGTTTACAAAATTCTGTTCTGTCAATAGATATTTGAGCACCTACGTTTAATATTAAATTCTTGATATCTTCCATAATTTTATATACAAGAAAAACACCGAATAAACCACAGCTAATATTTGCTAGTGAACATGGCTGGAAAATTGCTAGAAAAGGTTGGGAAAAAAAGAGTCCTTTATCATGTTATGTAATTCATAGTCACAAAAAACACCATGTTCTTCCTGAGATGAAAACCTCCTGTTAGTTTTCATTACATATACCTGATTTCAGCTCAAATGTAATACACATTGAGTAAGACCAGAGCCTATTTTTTTTCTTCATTTAGATTTATGCTTCTATTTCTACAGTTCATATTCGAAGAAGAAGAAAAAAAAAAAAAACAACAGGAAATAAAAGTAGTCTGAGTCCTAAACAGTCTGAAAGGAAATGGCAAAGCCACACAATTCCATATTTCATGGTTTAGACAAAAGAAAACATTTGGTTTTTTAATAATATCTTCTTAAGAATATTTACACAGTCGATTTAACATTATATCAGTTTATGCCCTTTGTATGTTTTAGATAACATTGTTGAATTTCCTTTGACTTAACACGAGGTGAACTTACCAGTGAGGTGAGCCTGTGCAGGCAGGCACTCCCTCCTCTATCCCAACAAAAGCCATTTATTAAGCAGCTGTTATTAGTTTACAAAAGGTTTTTCAACACTGTATGCTTTGACTTCACCTCTCGGTTAGTTTTGAGGGAAACCACATTCTTTAGATTCTCCTCTCTTAACTCTCATTATGCCAACAAAGTACATTTAGAGCATGTTGTTTTGGAAACTTAGACAAAACTATAATATAAACATAATTTGCAATATTTCTGGCTACCTACAAAGCTTATTTTGATATCAGACACAGAAAATCTATAAATCTGAAAATAAAGGCACTTTGTGCAAAGTCATGTTCTTTAGGCTGCTTTCTATAAATCTCAGCAAAAGGAAAACCCCAAACAACTTTCGTGACCTGAATCTAAGTCTGCCAGTTTTCCCATTCCAAATGACCACCTTTTCAACAATCAGATATTCTTTGGGTCAGATAAACTATTGCAGAGAAGCAAGAGATCACCTGTCCCACTTGTGGACCAGTGCCAGAAGGTGTCTGTCCTTAGGGCCCAAATGGTCACAAATCAAATCCATTTGTATCTTGCCTTTTTGGCACCCAGCACTCTCAGCACAGAATGAAAGTGTATTTTGTGAGTCAAGACAAGTTGGAGAAAACAAATGAGTGCATACCTAACACCTGATATCCTATTATTTTCAGTCACAGATCATATGGACTTAAGTTAGTTTTATTCAAAATATTTCAAAGCCAGTTAAATTTCTTTTAATGTTTATTTTTGAGAGAGAGAGGGCATGAGTTGGGGAAGGGCAGAGAGAGAGGGGGACAGATGATCCCAAGCGGGCTCTGCGCTGACAGCAGCAGGCCCAACGGGGGGCTAGAACTCCCCAACCGTGACATCATGACCTGAGCAGAAGTCAGACCCTCAACTGACTGAGCCACTGGGGCGCCCCTGTTTTTAATGTTACTTACACTTAGATTGGAAAGTTATTCTCAAGTTTCCTCTCACAGTAAAAATACATCTTTCAGAATGTCTGTGGTGCATGTGTAGTTTTGAAGAATGTGTATACAACATATAGTCATGAATTTATGAATGATTATATATTAAGCGATTATTTGGAAAGCAATTATTTCAAATAAGGATTGTGTTTCCTCATAGGAAAGAATACTTAGTTTGTCATAGCAGACTTCCAAACCGCATTGAACTCAGACTAGGACTGCATAGTGATTGAGTATGGTAAATTACCTGCATTTATTCTAGGAGAATACAGATTCTGGGTTACAAACAACTGAGGTATAAGGACTATGCTGGCGGAAGAAATGGGACCTCCTGTTGCTGTATTCCTTTCATCAGACTCCTCAAAGGTACTGAACTTATTGGGGCTCCAGGCTTAGTAGGGAAGGGACAGAAGTCTGCATCATCAGATGTCTGTGATCATGGTCAGGTGAAAAGTTTGGTGTTTTTTGGGGGTGCCTGGGTGGCTCAGTTCGTTGAGCGTCTGGCTTTGGCTCAGGTCATGATCTCATGGCTCACAAGTTCGAGTCCCGTGTCGGGCTCTGTGCTGACAGCTCAGAGCCTGGAGCCTGCTTCAGTTTCTGTGTCTCCCTCTGTCTCTGACCTCCCCTGTTCTCTCTCTCTCTCTCTCTCAAAAATAAACATTAAAAAATAAAATTTGGTCTTTTTTAAGAGAAAATTATTTCCAGGCCAAAGTAACTGCCAAGCTTTGATGAAGTGGGGTTTTCTTGCCAAAATGCTTACTAGTCAATCGATAACATTAGATGTGTGTGCTCATACCCAGGAAACAGTATGAAAAAATTTAAACTATTATCACGAAGTCTCTTTTTATTTAAGTCTTTTATTTTCATGCTTGTAGTATAGTACACAGAACATAAGGCATGAAGTAGTTACAGGAAAACCCAACCAAATACCGAATTAACACCACCAGGAGGGCAATTAATGGGTAATGGGTAATACAAAGAGTATCATGTAGTTTCTGACTCAGTCTCTTGGGGGTTTCCTCTCTACCCAACCTGGTCCCCAATCAGGAGGTTTCTCTTCTCACAGAAGGGACTAGAATACATATCTGTGGAACAGGGATGGTCAGCAGAATGAATGCATGGAGAACACAAAGAACACTTGAATGTTGTTTTCAGGAAACATAAGATACCTACATTAGAGAGCAGGGCTCTACCACTGAGCTAACTAAAGAGAAGTCACTTGAAGATAATGAATAATGATGTAAAAAAGCACAGACATTTTGTAAAGCATCTAAGGATGCTGGTAAATAAAGCATCCTTTGTAGTTCATATATAGAAATTTATATATAAAGTTAACTTTAAGTGAGTATATAACCAGGTAGGGGTTCCTCTCATAGTAATAAGGGTCCTGAAAGAAGAATATGTTGTTCCAGTAGATACCAACAAGGGAAAAGAATTACATAGGACACACAGAAAAAATAACCAGGCAAGGACAGCAGAAAAAAGATCTCTAAAATTTACCCAGAGAACATTCCCTTAATCACTCTGGCTAAAGGCTTTCACTGGTTCCTTACATGGGGGTGACTGGAAAAGGTATGCCAGAGCCCCCCTGGGGATTGCAGTGTGTTATTTGTGTTGAAGTTAATAAATTTCAGTCCTTTTCATATGTTCTCACTAATCCTTTCTTCATAAATCCTAGAAATATGGACGCCTAATGAAATTGATATCTGAACTAGTCTGTCTCTTTGCGTCTATTATGGTTAGGATTTTGAGACACAGAGTAGGAAAAATCTGGTGTGTGGAGCCTCAAATAGAATTTTGCTCTAGCGAAATTTGGTTTTGACAGTCTATATTACACAGTGTATTTGTTTGCTACCTTCAAGGCTATGTTATTGACTCTTGCTGATTTTCCTATTATTGTAATAACCAGATCCACTTGTGGACTTAAAATTAACATAGCTTTTATTGTAAATCTGAAGTTGTGATTATTTCCACCCCTTTTCTACCCAGCTTTCCATAACTGCTCTTACTCACATAATTTAGCAATATCCTCAACTTACCTTATTTATCTGGCCATTGTAGGAGTGAAGCCTGTTTAGGTCTGAGTCATACAAACTTGCTGACTACACAGCTGGACGGCTCCAGATATTGTTGACTATATGAAATTAAAGAGGTATGAACTGGTAGAGATCTTAGGAAAGAGTCAGACTGACAAAGACAAATACCATATGATTTCACTGATATGTGGAATCTAAAAAACAAAACCAATGAATGAACAAACAAAAAGCAGAATCAGACCTGTAAGTACAGAGAACAAACTGATGGCTGCCAGAGGGAAGGGGAGGGGCATGGACAAAATGGATGAAGGGGAGTGGGAGATACGGACTTCTGGTTATGGAATGAATAAGTCACAAGAATAAAAGGCATAGCATAGGGAATATAGCCAATGATAGTTAATAGTGTGGTTTGGTGGCAGATGCTTAGCTACACTTGTAGTGAATATAGCACAACATATAGAGAAGTTAGATAGTTGCGTCGTATACCTGAAACGAATGGAACATTGGTGTGTCAACTGTACCTAAACTGAAAAAAATGTTTAAAAGCTAGTCTCGTTTCCCATCAAATTAAGGGATCCTTCCGTAGGATTTGAACTTTTTCTCTATGATACTGATGCTCCATTGTGAGACTGCTGGCTTTATTAGGAAAGGCTCTTCATAGGTCCATCTAAGGTATTTTCTGTACATTCTCACAGTGGTCCTTATTTAGAGCCTTGGGAACTCAGAATAAACTTTTTCACAAGATAGGCCTTCAAATATTTGCAGATAACTATCTGGTTTATTCTTGTCTTTGAGACTAAACACCAAGAACTCACAAATTTTGGGTCTACAGATATTCTTCAGTCTATTTCACCTGTTTGAAATAAAGTTCAGTTTGTCAATGTGGTTCATCAGTACTGTTCTCCACAAGTAGTCAGACTTTGGATGTTACAGTAAGGTGATCCTTCCCACCTCCAACAATACCTAGATTCAGACTCTGTATCAGTTAGTATAACCTAACAGCACATTTTGTGTTCTTGTGGTCAAATGAACATCAATTGTGGTCAACCGAACTGTTCAATATTCTTTTGGAGCAAATATTTTCAAACCTGAACTGCCATATCCTGGAACACATAATTAAAAAGTTAAAGGCATCATTTTACATTACACATGATAAATTGCATCTCTTGGGTTAATCGCAGCATTCCATTAATTGGAGATCCTACCGAATCCAGATGCAATGTGTTTGCTATTCCTTTCAGTGAGTTGTCATTTACAAGCTTGATGAGCCTGCCTCCATGCTTTTCTTCAAGTCACTGGTCAATAGCACATGGGTTTGACTTCTCTAGGTGATTAATGTATTAGTGTGCACCCATTGGCTTAGTTACTGCAAGAAATATATGTGTTATTGATATTTCTTCATTTCTTTTTTTTTTAACGTTTATTTATTTTTGAGACAGAGAGAGACAGAGCATGAACGGGGGAGGGTCAGAGAGAGAGAGGGAGGCACAGAATCTGAAACGGCTCCAGGTTCTGAGCTGTCAGCACAGAGCCCGACGCGGGGCTTGAACTCACGAACCGCGAGATCATGACCTGAGCGGAAGTCGGACGCTTAACCGACTGAGCCACCCAGGCGCCCCAATATTTCTTCATTTCAAAATGGATAAGAGAGTTTCTAGCAAACACCTTCTTTAATTCAAATTACAGTATATCCATATTTCCCTATCCTCTAATAATCTTGTTTAAAAAGTTAATGAGGTTATTTTATCATGACTTTTCCTTTGGATACATGCTGGCATCACAATTTTATTTTTTTAAGATATAAAATTGCAAACATCTACATCAAACTTACTATAGTTTGTGGAATTCATCCCTTCTGCTCTAAGAAGACCAGAAAAAGAATTTGTGGCATTCCTTCCATTCTTCAACTTTCAAAGATCCCAGACATTGGTTCTACAATCACACCTATACATTCTTTCAGTTTGCTGGGAAGGAATTCATGTGGGCCCAGAGAATGGAATGGAATGGAATGGAATGGAATGGAATGGAACGGAACGGAATGGAACGGAACGGAATGGAATGGAACGGAATGGAATTTATTTATTTATTTATTTAGTTAGTTAGTTTTATTTATTTATTTTGGGGGAGAGAGAGAGAGAATGAGTTGGGGAGGGGCAGAGGGAGAGAATCCCAAGCAGGCTCTGTGTTGTAAGTGCAGAACCCCATTGCGGGGCTTGAGCCCAGGAACCATGAGATCATACCTGAGCTGAAATCAAGAGTTGGAGGCTTCAACCGTGACTGAGCCACCTAGGCACCCTGGAATTTATTTAAATTAGGTATTCTTTGGCTGTCATTTCCCGGCTTTAAGTTCATTGTAAAACATACCTGCTCACCACTTTCTGGGTTAAAGTGTACTTGATACAGAAAGTAGTAACAAAATAGAAGATGAGTGGAAACTTTTCTCTCATTTATTAACCTATCTTTACATAGTCCATCTGTTTCTTTCTTGATCATTATCTTGTTATACATATAAAATTACCCATATTTTTATGCTTTTTTTCATGATTTAAGTTTTTCTGGGTCTTTATAACTTTTCAGAAACAGTTTGGTAGGCCTGACATACTTTTGTATTCATCGTTGCTTATAGGTCTTCCTCTATAGCTTATATTTTTATACATCTCACCAGATAATCATCTTTCTCATTTTAAATATTGAAAATTAGGTCGATAGATTGTGCTGCATTCATGTTTAATTTTTTGGCAATTAAAACACACTTATTTTTTTTATCATTTATTTTTTGTTCTCAGCTTTTGAGCCTATCATACACGTAAGCCTGTGCATGATATTTCATTTGGATCTTTTCCTTGTTACTTCTCCTAGTAGTGTTCTCAATTCTAAGGTAGCACAGGCACGGATGCCTAAGGATTCTATCATTTTCTCAGACGTAACTCTTTTTTTTTTTTTTTTTTTTTTTTTTTTTTGTTAGAGGTTAACTCACTTTGCTTCTCAAACATCAGCACCAGTTGGGTGGTACTGCCTGAACAGAAGTCTGGGTCCCAGCTCTGTGGTGCCCCTTTCCTTGGGTGTCTAGGGAAACACCACCAGTCAAACAGCAGCCCCTCAAGTGGTCTGTGTCCCAGCTCTTCAGACCCCCTCCTCCAGGCTTCTAAATTGTAATCATCTCTTCCTTTTGTTTCTTCATTTGGGGAGTGGTAGCTGTCTCCTGCAGTTTCTGCTTCCATAATACCTTGCCATAGTTTATATTAAATTCTCTCTGTTAAAATAACTGGAGGACTTCTATTTCTTGACTTATATCCCTGAGAAATACGGGCACCATTGACACAATCTCCAATTCACTCCCCATTTCTTTCTCCCTTGTTCTAAGTCACAACATTCAAAGGACAGTAGAAATGAACACACCTTTTATCTCCCATAGGCATTCAGCTTTGTATATAAAATATTCTGCCTTACTCTTAGATGCATTCTCAAGTATATAAATGACAGTGAAAAGCATCACTGAAGTCAATATGTTTTACAATGTTTATTAAAGTCCACTGATGCAATTTCTGCTTTTTTCCCCCCTCAAGCTCAGTCTTGCTTTCACCAAACTGGCTTTTATTCTGTGGCCTCTTTGAATTCGTTTTCTTCTGACTTTTTTTTCCTGCATTATTTCTGTATTTATGTCAAAAGAAATTTATTTTTAAGATACTTCAAGAAAAAGGTGTATTTTTGTAACTTGGCTCTGAATTGCCAAGCAGGTATAGCAGTGTGCATTTTTACTGAATATGATTGAACATAAATTCAGGAGAAACCAAGTATACTACCATCGACAGGTTACTCACATGGCATGCACATCTGCTAAGTCTCTGAACAGTCTACGTCATGATGTTTTTCTGACTACTCACCCTTATGAAACTACCTCTACATGTGTCATAATCTATGTTTGTTCACAGAATGAGAGTAAAAATGATAATCCTAGGCTAAGACAGTGGTTCTCAAATATTTTTGCTTCAAGAATACTTTATACGTCTAAAATTTTTTGACAACCTCAAAAACTTTTGTTTATGCAAATTATATCTATCAATATTTACTGAGTTAGAAATTTGTATTAAGAATTTTTAAAAGGGGTGCCTAGGTGGCTCAGTTGGTCGGGTGTCTGACTCTTGATTTTGGCTCAGGTCATGATCTCACAGTTCTTGGGATCAAGCCTCCCCATCAGGCTCTGAGCTAACAGCATGGAGCCTGCTTGGAATTCTCTCTCTCTTTCTCTCTCTCTCTCTCTCTCTCTCTCTCTCTGCCCCTCCCCTGCTTAGAAATCAATCTCTCTCTCTCTCTCTCAAAATAAAAAAATAAACATTTAAAAAAAGAATTTCTAAAATATTGTAGTTTATTTTAAAATAATAAAATAACATCAGTGAAGCAATGTTATGAGAAATAATTATATGCTATTTATGATTTTTGCAAATCTCATTAATGCCTGGCTCAACAGGAGATAGCTGATTCTCTCATATCTGTTTTGCATTCAATCTTTTATAATATGCTGTTTTGCTTGAAGTCTTTGGCAAATGCAGCCTCACATAGATATCTAGTTTGAAAAGGGAAGAATGTTTTTTTCCAGTTTCTTTCTTTCTTTCTTTCTTTCTTTCTTTCTTTCTTTCTTTCTTTCTTTCTTTTTCTTTCTTTCTGTGTTACCCCCCCTCCTTTTTTTAAATTTAAATTTTAGTTAGTTAACATACAGTGCAATATTGGTTTCAGGAGTAGAATTCAGTGATTTATCACTTATATACAACACCCAGTGCTCATCACGACAAGTGCATTCGTTAGTACCCATCACCCATCTAACCCATCTCCCAACCACCTCCCTCTGTCAACATATCATTAGAATCTCTTATGGTTTGTTTCCCTCTCTTCTCTTTTATCCCCCCCGCTTCCTATATGTTCATCTGTTTTGTTTCTTAAATTCCACACATGAGTGAAATCATATGTATTTGTCTTTCTCTTATGGACTTATTTAGCTTAGCATAATACATTCTAGCTCTATCCACAACATTGCAAATGGAAATATTTCAGTCTTTTTGATGGCTGAGTAGTATTCCATCGTATATATGTACCTCATCTTCTTTATTCATTCATCAGTCTATGGACATTTGGGCTCTCTCCACACTTTGGCTATTGATGCTAATGCTGTTATAAACATTGGGGTGCATGTACCCCTTTGAATCTGTATTATTGTATCCTTTGGCTAAATGCCTAATAGTACAATTGTTGGATCATAGGGTAGTTCTATTTTTAGTTTCTTGAGGCCCTGCATACTGTTCTCCAGAGTGGCTGCACCAGTTTCCATTCCCAATGACAGTGCAGGAGGGTTCCTGAAAAGGGAAGAGTATTTTAATAACATTTTTAGATAATTGTGGGTATTCTTCTTTGACATTACACCAAAACTTGACAAGTGGTACTTTCTTAAAGTTCAGTTGCAATATGGGATCTGAAAGCATATTAACAAACTTTATGTACTCTATACATTGTAATCAATTGGTCTCTCTTGAACTTTTACCCATGATTGATTTCGTAAAATGATATAGTAGTCATTTGGAAACTCTTGATTCACTAAGTCAATGCAGTGCTTCTAAATGTTGACACATTTCATTATACGATATAAAAATTACTTTAATTAAAATAACAATGAGCTCATTTGAAAACTTAAGTATTGAGAAGCATCAAACTCATGATGGCAAACAGAAGTTTTCGAAAATCTAATTCTTTTGCTCAAAAATTTACTTTTTTATTATTTACTTTTTATTAAATCAGAAAAGTCTGTTTTCCTTGAAATGATTGGCTCACTTTCTTTGATTTTGAAGAAATTATCAGCCAAATGGCTAAATTGCATAATGGTAGCTTGTCTGCCAATCATTCTTTCAAGTAAAAGTAGTGCTCCATGGAAAAAAGGTGGCTAGATCTGTTTGCAACTCAGAAAAATTGCACATGCGCTATTGACTTGGAAACAATCATTGCGCTCCATTATGTGGCAGAAGTGGTTTATGTATACTGCCTATTACATCACATAGAATACAAAATGTGTCAAGATTTAAGGAAACTAGCATGGCTTTTATTGTTTCATAAAGGAAATTCTTAACTGAAACCATTTTTTTTTTAAATTGCAAGTATGTAGAGATGGTGTTTAGTGCAGAGGTACCCGCTGTTTTACCTGCCTTTGCTTTTGTGTTATCAGTGCAAATGTCAACACAGTGAGAGAGGCAAGTAACACTTTGTTGTAATTATAAACGTAGTTTTGACCCTATGAATTCCCGAAAAGACCCTCCAGGGGTCTGCAGAAGATACTCTAAGGACCACCATACCAAACAATATGTTGATTCCACTCACCATTCAGAAACTCTCAAAGATAAAATAGTAATTCATGCCATTGGTTTAAAACACACACACTTTTTTTTTTTTTCTATTCCCAACAGTTAGTTTAGCCAATTTGAAATTATCCATTTTTAGTAATAGTGACATTTATTTAATACTACATTTCATGGCCAAAATGGCAATAAACAACCAAAAATAGCATAGGAGAATGTAGCACACATATTTGTTGTGGTCTCATCAAAAGAAAGCCTTAGTTCTATATCACATATTGTATATGCATACTTTGCACTGGAAATTAGAGAGCTTATTTCCCCTCCTTTACATACATTTATGTTTGCCTCTTTACCACTTTTATGACATTTTATTACTAAAGATTTTTTGAATCTCATTAAAATCATGAATGCATATCAGTAAATGGTAGTCCTTTTGAGTCTAGACAAAAATGTACAAATTGCACTTCATTATACTTATGGTAGGTGGGAGACTCAAGTGCAGTCAGAATCTATGTTTTTCTCAAAGAAATTCTCTTCACAAAAGGTAGTAAAGACTGAGCTTCTGTTTTGAACTTGCAAATTGTCCTTTCTTGACCCAGATATAAACTGCTATCTTAAATTTCATGCGTCTAAAGGAAAATGTGCCAACTTACTCTCTCCCTTTCTTTACTCTTACTCCTACATATATAAATCTAATGTGTGCATGCTTTCCAGAAGTTTCTATACATTTCTCAGAATAGTAGTGACCAACCATGGACTAGACTACTGAAAAGACGGGGAATGTTAGTATAGTAGTTATAATTCCTACAGTGCTGAGCGATAGCACCACATCGGAGAAGGGAATCTTCCCAGAATCAGTTTTATTTTAGATGAGAACAATCTTAGTAAATCTGATAAGTTCACAAAAATAAAACTCTCGTTACGTCAGATAAAGTGGAAGGAAAACAGGCTCTTTCAACTTCCTCTTATTTTAAGGAAAAGTCACAGGGGAATCATTTGGCTTTACAACTTTGATATACTTAGATGGATTTTCAGTACTTCTCATATTTTCATCTGAAAATTTTAAATCATTGTGAAGGAGTTACAGTGACCATTCACAGCATATGTGGAGAAAAACCTGCTTAGAAGTATGTAAAACACTAAGAATTGATACATGTTTATATTTTAGAATATCTTTAGTTATTTGAGAATCTCATTAGAAACCCCGTTGGGATATAAAGCTCTTTCGGCAGATTTCACCATGTAGAGCTGGTTACCCTTTGTTTCTTTGGCTGACCCCAGCAATATGCAGCATTGTCTAAAGCTGCCAGTGCACAACCAAGCTGTGGGCTGATGGAAAACGTCAGCCAAGAGATTCACCTAGAATCCAGCTAACAGGGCTGGGCGTCCCCTTTCACCCAAAGGCATCAGGAGACCATTAGTTCTTCTTTTTTTTTTAATGTTTATTTATTTTTGAGAAAGAGGTGGGGGTGTGAAAGAGCACAAGCAGGGAAGGGACAGAGAGAGAGGGGGACAGAGAGAGAGGGGGACAGAGAGAGAGGGGTGCAGAAGATCCATACTGACAACAGGGAGCCTGATGGAGGGCTAGAACTCACAAGGCCTGAGATCAAGCCCTGAGCCGAAGTCCGACCCTTAACCGACTGAGCCACCCAGGAGCCCCAGGAGGCCATTAGTTCTAGGGGCAAAACTGCCAAGTCTGACAGACCATGTAGAGAATGACTGTAGCCGACAAACCATAGGCAGCCTTTGTCTTTCCAAGTGATGGGAGACTCTATTCACTTTTGTCTTTTTGGAGATAATAAAAAAAATAGTGTTTGAAATCGTCAAAAGCATAAGATACACAAGTAATACGGTGTTAACTTTTGAATAGAAGAGGTTAGATAAACAGCTTCACAAAGAAGAGTCTCTTCTCAAGAGCTCCCTTCCTAAAAATTTCATTGGACGCTAGTCTCTTGCTTTTACTACCTTTACATAAATCATGTTTGCATCCTGTCTTTCCTCACATAGGAAGGCATTCCTTCCCTTTCAGAGAGGAAAATAAAGAAAAATGTTTCCTTGCAAAATTCTTTTGCTCACTTTGTTTGTGTTGAGATGGCAACCAACCCAGCTGTCAGCAGAGGCTGCTTGGTGCTTCAGAAATGTGTATCAGCAGAATACACTCCATCCTGTGTGCCGGAGTAAGAAGCCAGCTGGGTGATCACTGGTTTGGTGAGGACAGAGGAGTCTCCCTCAGCGATTCCTTTTCTATCTCTGCCCATCTACCCTTTCCTTCCTGCCTTCCTTCCTTGATCTATTCTTCACCTTTCTAGGGTTTGTGCCACTGAACTTGGAACTAACCAGTGATTACTATATGAACTGTGATGTTCCAGTGCAACTCCTAATCTGCGAGGAAGATTTAGAACCTGCTCCTTCTTGTCCCAGGAGCAGTA
This sequence comes from Leopardus geoffroyi, assembly GCF_018350155.1. NCBI lineage: Eukaryota > Metazoa > Chordata > Mammalia > Carnivora > Felidae > Leopardus > Leopardus geoffroyi. The sequence continues at coordinate 53,112,189 of NC_059341.1, forward strand.
GTTTTCAAACACTGGTGTGGTGTGTGGACCATCTAAGATATTGCAGATCCTGGGTGAGGCAGGGGATCTTTATGTGTATAAATATAAGGTAATTTCAACTAAAGTGATCCTGAGACTAATTCTGAGAAAAATGTTAAAAAACTACTTCCACTCTCTTCCTGGGGCATCATCTAACCTTGGGATAGATGGGTAAAGAGAAGTTGGAAAAGCCATCTGAAGAATTTGATTCAGCATCCATCTTTCTTGGCAACTGTATCTCTAGACCAGGAGTTCCCAATCCTGGCTCTACCATAGAATCACTTGGGAAGGTTTTAAAAAAAAATGCAAATAAATACTCAGACTGACCTCCAAAGATTCTAATTTACAAGGCATTGGCTTTTAAAAAACAAAAACAAAACTCCTCAAAGGACTTTAATATCAGATCTAGAGTAAAGATTCTTGAAGTGTGGTCCCCAGAATCAGCATCACTTGAGAATATGTTGGGAAAATTCTTAGACTCCCCACAGACCTACTGGATCAGGAATTCCAGGGATTGGAACCAGTAATCAGTTGTTAAAGGAGACCTCCAGGTGATTCTAATGCATGCTGAAGTTTGGGAACCACTGCTCTAGACTAAACTTCAAATGTGGACATGTAAATACTGTTCCAGTGATTGATAAATCAGCTATGTTGTCCTTCTCCTCCAGAGTAGTATTTTTTTTGCACACACCGCTCAGTGAAGAATCCAAAGTCATTCCTAACACAAAGGTTTATTTGCTAGAAAAACATTTAATAAATTACAGTGAGACAAAAGAACTGAAAACCCCTGAGAGATGTAGAGTCTAGTTAATTAACCCTGCTGCTCATTGGCATATCACTTAGAAGATCAATGTTTTTCTAAAATAAATGTAAGAAAGTCAAAGATGAATCAACAGCTGAAAGGCAGAAGATGAACCCAGATTTACATTATTTCTCCTTTCCTCCCCCAATATGACATGGAAAGGTTTGGAAATATGGAATTCAATAGAGTAAGCAGCCTCTTAAACATAGTGGATTCCTTTTGAGTTCAAGCTTTAAAGTTTAATAGATGAGGTAGTGGCATTTTGGGGGCATCTATGTAATTAGGTATTTTTTATGTAAGATTCTCAGAGCTTTACAAGTATCAAATTATTTATTCTGTGCCACAACATTGGAGGTAGGTATGACCTTAATACAAAGAAGGAAAGCAAAGTGGGAAAGATGGAATGATTTGCCCAAGATGACACAGCTATAACGTGCCCGAACCTGTTCTTTTCACTACACCATGTAGGGGGAAAAATCACAGCTGCTGGTTTATTTTTTAATGTCTTGAAACTTTATTTTGTTCAAAACCACTTTTTCTTCATGACCTCAATTTTTCTTCCTCATCTCCTAGTGTCTCTTTTTTGCATTTGTTTGTAATTCTTTTGTTGTTTCTTGGGGGAAACATTTTGTATCACTTCTACTTATGCCTTGCAATGTGATTTTTCTCTTTTTAATCAGTTGGGAAAAAATAACTGAAAAAAAAATCTGCTCTTTCAATCACAGGATGTTTTGAGTCCTTTGCTTTAACTAAGTTAAGATATTCGAATAAGTAAAGAGAGGTGAACATAATTCACTTTCAAATTTTCCAAGGCAACATTAGCAGCTTCCTCTGCTGCTTCTGAGAAAGATGAAGTTGGCTATTTGAAGGAAATCCCCACCAAATTTAATCCCTTTCCCAGGATTTGTTTTTCATATTATTTATCACATTGATAGGTTTCTACATATTATGGGTTTGGCAAAGACTTCTGTGGAAGGGCCAGAAAACTAATCTCTTGATACTTCTGTGTCAAAAAAAGCACAGCAATTCAAGCTGTCAGGTGTCAGAAGTTTGCACCTTATAAATTCTTCACCTGGCTTTGTAAACCTAGTGGCTTTGAATAAACATTCAATTTTCTCACTTATGATTCACAGTGTGGTGGTTTCTTGCACCATAGCCTACATTTTTCAGAAAAAGGAAGATTGAGAGCAAAAGGAGAGTGAGAGAAGAGTGGTGTTTTTTAATCCTAAACTGAGTACATAATAATTATGTGAAATATTGAAAGACTAAAATGAACTGGATAAATCTATAAGTAATAGGACTTATTTATGCTTCTTTCATACAGGATTGAGGATGGAGAAATTTATTTGGAGTTCTGATTGCAGTTAGCAAGAGTTGATTGATCTAAGGACCTATATTTTCAACCTCTTTCACTCTTTATCACTCTTTATCCCTTTAGGTTTTAATTTCTTTTTACCTCCGGAAACACTTAAGTTTCTACAGGGCACTGTAGTGCTTGGGACTAAGTCAGTGGACAGACTAAGTTTGTCCACCTTTTGGACAGATCCTCAGGAATTCACTACCCTCTGTCCTGGGTTCAATCCCATGGTGTTTGTGACAAGTCATGTCTGCATCTTGGTAAAGTTGAAAGGGCACACAATTCTGGAAGGTATATTGGCTTGTGTGTAAATCTTGACGGACAACAACTTTCTGTATGACTTCAGAAAATAACTTAGTTCTTCAAACATTTTTCATTTGTGAAAATAAAATACAAATATCTATTTTATAAGGTTGTTATGACTAGTTTATGATTAATAACAACAGTGGCAGCAAAAACACGAACAGAGCATCATAATAGCCAAATCCCGTTCTGAAATGGTGATCATGGTATTAGCTCAATGAATATGAAGAGGAAGTTTTCCTCTTTAACTTCCTGAACTGCCAGCAAAAGAATAGTTTAGATATTTTGAAGCCACTTAAAAGCATAAAGTTGAACAAAAATCAAAATGGCTGCGCTAATGCTGCAGTGAAGCTTGATTTTTAAGTAATCTTTTTCCTCTTTCACAAACCTCTCCTCCTCCCTTCTGAGCCTTTTGTTTTGGAACCAGCACCACCCTGAAGACTTGACTGAAGGAGTCTGGTAGCCAGACCCAATCCTGGTGGAAACCAGCTAGATCCTGTAGTTCCCTAGAAAACACCTCAGCCCTTTCACCCAGGGAGTTTTGCAGGTTTTTTTTGAAGGCCCTAGCCTGCTGCAGCCTTCTTTGCCCTGCAAAGCAATAAAGCTATTGTTCCTCTTTATCCCCAACTCTCTCTTCGTGTTATATTTTGGCTCCGAGCCATAGAGTTCGGTTTTTGACAACAATTTGCCCATGCCAGAGAAAGTTTTCTAAATAATCCACTATTAAAGAACATTCTCTGCACATCTGAGCTGGGTAAGGTTAACATTTTCCTCCGAATATGTGTTTTTGCAACCTCTATTAATTTCTAACGGAGTTATGCAAATTTCTCAAAGGACCGATCTGGCCTTAAATCATGAAAATGTGGGGATCTGTACCCTTTTAAGTATGTTTTGATTTGACATTGGCTGTGCTTTGGGCTAGATCCTTGCTTCTCAAGGCATTGTGTGACTACATGCCTAACCTCAGTGAATGCAAATTGCCAAAGGCCTGCACATTGCTAGGAATTCTAATTGAGTATTATAATATGTAAAATTTTCTTGGTACTATCAACATTTCATCAGTAGTTGAAAAATCTGGTTTTTATCAATTCAGAAACACAGCTTATCTGTAGACAGCCAGAAAGTGACCAGAATATCTCCAGAAAAACAAAACAAAACAAAAAACATTATACTTTCAGATTAATTCTCTCTTGGAAAACAAAAATAACAGGAGTTAGTAATTTATGGCCGAGGAATGCAAACACAAGAGAATCAGACTTTTGGGGGGAGAAGTAAAAGAATATTTAATTTATTTGTTCTTTACCTTATTGTAAAATGGCACTTGATAAAGTTGTGTCTGGGACAGGCTTCTACAAGACATGCTTTACATTCAAAGTGATTTTAAAAAAAGGGTAAAATTGGATTGTGTGTGTGTGTGTGTGTGTGTGTGTTCTTTTCAGTAGTTTTTCTCCTATTGTTTTGAAGCACTGAATGCTAGATATTACCACACATCTGCAAGTGCAGAGTATAGAAGATTAGCTTACTTAGATCAGCCAAAAAGTCGGCAATGCACCCTGATGACCCACATCTGTTCTCTTCTTTGAGCCAATTCCACATAATGTGAATGAGTCAGAGAAAAACATACTGGTTCAGTCAACAGCAGCTCTTTTTCTTCATTTTAGCAATGACTGGGACTTAGAGCTGGAAATGGCTTAAAAATATGTATCTAGTCCTTTCCCTGCCTGAAGGCAAGCATATGGTAGAGAGTATTTTCATCATGAACCATCTCCTACAAAAGAAATTTTACAACTTCCTTGAACACTTTCAAGTGTCTAGCATCCACACATTGTAATGTATCCATTCTCTCTCTTTTTTAAAAATAATTTATTGTCAAATTGGTTTCCATACAACACCCAGTGCTCATCCCAACAGGTGCCTTCCTCAATGCCCATCACCCACTTTCACCTCTCCCCCACCCCCCATCAACCCTCAGTTTGTTCTCAGTATTTAAGACTCTCTTACGGTTTGCCTCCTTCTCTCTCTGTAACTTCCCCCCCCTTCTCCTCCCCCATGATATTCTGTTAAATTTCTCAGGATCCACATATGAGTGAAAACATATGGTATCTGTCTTTCTCTGCCTGACTTATTTCACTTAGCATAACACTCTCCAATTCCATCCACGTTGCTACAAATGGCCATATTTCATTCTTTCTCATTGCCAAGTAGTATTCCATTGTATATATAAACCACATCTTCTTTATCCATTCATCAGTCGAAAGACATTTAGGATCTTTCCATAATTTGGCTATTGTTGAAAGTGCTGCTATAAACATTGGGGTACAAGTGCCCCTATGCATCAGCACTCCTGCATCCCTTGGGTAAATTCCTAGCAGTATCCATTCTCTTTTTTGACACTTTATAGTGCAACTGCTGAAACCTGCACTTCTTTAACTGCACCTCACTCCCAGTGGGAAGGGATGGTGACTCTTCCTTCCAAGTGCTTTAACACTGTCACTGGCTAGGGGATCTCAGAGAGCGTGTCATTAAAAAAAAAAACCATGGCAGTGTATTTGTGTTATAAAGGCTATGGGTCATATTAACTGTTATTTATCTCTTTATAAAAACATTTAGTGTCCTCCTTATGTGTCCTTGTACTGTTTTATGTCCTCTTCATGTGCTCTTGTATTCCTAGGAGTGTGTGCAAAAAAGAAGTACACGGTGGAAAGTAACAGATACTGCTTTGCATTTTTCTTGCTCCTTGGAACTAATGGAGCACTTTGCTAGAGTCTGCCCTCCTTGATGTGACATAATCCCACAGTGTAGGAGTTTTGTAGCCTAGGGAGGGAATGCCTCCAACACCTTTCCTAAGGGCAGAAGTACAACCCTAAAGTCATTTGCTTGCTTTCCTGAACAAGACTCTCTTTTATTCGAAGGCTTTAAATTATTTAGTGAAAGAAAAAAAAAAAGATGAGCAACTATGGCTATAATACGAGCATATAAAGGGAGACGAGTTTCCCATGCTGCAACATAGTTTCTGAATTTTACAATAAACTCACATTAGCAAACCCACTCAACATGACAAATGTGAAAATAATGTACTTATTGGGGGTGAGAAGGTACGGTCTCAGTCACTTTTTCTTGTGTTTTTTGTTTGTTGCGTTCAACGTGTTCCTTACCCGCCTTGAGTCAATTATGGGAAGGACTAATGGAAAGTAAAGAATGCATTGAAAATGAGGCCAGTATACCAAGAAAAGTGTTTGTTCAGATCAGATTCCATTCTCATGAGCAAATATGCTGAAGCCTTCATTTCTTTGGCATTGAGTCTAAAATGACATTATGTCATGAAAATAAAGTAACTTATATATGTTTAAAGATAGCCAGCTTCTGTTTTATTTGTTGTAACTTCTAGATACAATTCTTGGTAAAGTTCTATACGTGAATTAGGCTTTTGAAGTTTTCAAGGGACAGATTTAATTCAGTCTGGAGCTAAACATGAATTTATTGGCTCATATGACCAAAAATTCCAGGAAGTAGGTGTGATTTTAGGTGTGGCTGATTTGACATTTGTTTTATAACAGTGTCCTCCAGGATCTCTCCCTTTTCTCTCTTGACTTTGCCTTCTTCTGCATGGGCTCTACTCTAAGGAAGAATCTTTCTAGAAGTTAGAAAAAGGGAAACATCCCTCCAGTGTCACAGTGCCAAAGGAAGGAGACCTTTTGTTTGTTGACCTTCCTCTAAGTAGTCCTATGATTGTGGCTTTATTGTCCTGCTTTGAGTCACATAACCATCCCTGAATATTTCAGTGGTTATGGAATATATCTGAATGAGCCCAGCTCCCCTTGTCCTAATCAGCTCAAGGTGGTGATGATAGTTGGTAGCCTGTGTGGAATGAGGAATCTGCCAGGTGAGAAGATTCCTGGGCTAAGAGACCTCCAAGACTTTTATCCTTTCATCTGTGAGAAGGGTTAACTTAACCACAGAACTCAGGAACCACTTCTACTAGAATGTAAGACTAAAAAACCTCCCCAGCAAGCCATTACATTGATCTTATGTGTGGTTCCAGTCCCCAAATTCTTGTTGCATTCTACTTAGGCTATCTCTCTTTCTCGGTGCCTATGCCAAAGCTATAGAACTTCTCTTTATCTGTAGCTACACTGCAGGACCTATGAATTTTCCATGTACTGTATGTAGGAGTTTTCCACATGCAAGCACCTAGCTCTGGAGTACTATATGAGATCAGCATCAAACAGGTAGTTAATTACCCATAGGTCAAAATACCCATAGAGTAAAAAAAAAAAAAAAAAAAAAACTCTAACCAGAAGAAAGGAAACTGGGAGGAAAAGGAAAGATATCTATGTCAGTACATGTTAATAATACTATTTGAAACTATTATCAAAGCCAATGTATTTTTATTATTTTTTTAAAGTGTAGTTGACAGGTAATATTATATTAGTTTCAGATGCATGACATAGTGATTCGACAATCATATATGTTGCACAATGCTCATCATGATAAATGTAGTTACCATCTTTCACCATCCAAAGTTATTACAATAGTATTGATTACATTCCTTATGCTGTACTTTTCACCCCTGTGACTTAGTTATTGTATAACTGGAAGTTTATACCTCTTAATCCCCTTCACCTATGATTCCTCCAACCACCAGTGTATATGAGTCTGTTTTTGTTTTTGTTTGTCTATTTTGTTTTTTAGATTCCACACAGAAGTGAAATGATATGGTATTTTTTTCTGTCTGACTTATTTCACTTAGCATGATACTCTCTGGGTCCATCCATGTTGTCAATGTCAAGATTTCATTCTTTATTGTGGTTGAGTAGTATTCCATTGTAAATATACACTACATCTTTATCCATTCATCTATTCATGGACACTTGGGTTGCTTCCACATCTTGGCTATTGTAAATAATGCTGCAGTAGACATAGGAGTGCATATATCTTTTCAAATTAGTGTTTTCATTTTCCTTGGGTAAATACTCAGAAGTGGAATTACTGAATTATATGGTATTTCTATTTTTACTTTTAAAAATGTTTATTTATTTAGTTTTGAGAGAGAAGTAGAGGGAGAGAGTGCATTCATGAGCAGGGGGAGGGCAGAGACAGAGGGAGAGAGAGAAACCGGACCAGGCTCTATGCTGTCAGCCCAGAGCCCGATGTGGGGCTCGGTCTCACAGTGAGATCATGACATGAGCTGAAATCAAGAGTCAGACACTTAACCAACTGAGCCACCCAGGTACCCCTCTATTTTTAATTTTTTGTGGAGCCTCCACACTCTTTTCCATAATAGCTGCACTAATTTACATTCCCATTAACAGTGCACAAGAGTTCCCTTTTCTCCACCTCCTTGCCAATACTTTTTATTTCTTGTCTTTTTTTTTTAATATTATTCAAATATAACTGACATACAATATGTTTGTTTCAGGTATACAGCATAGTGATTTGACAATTCTGTACATTACACAGTGCCCATCACGATTGACTATAGTTACCATCTGTCATCATATAATGTTATTACAGTATTATTGACTATATTCCCTCTGATGTATTTTCATCCCCATGACTTATTTATTTTACAACTGGAAATTTGTGCTTTGTAATCTCCTTCATCTATTTCACCCAACTCCCTTTTGCCTCCCTTCTGGCAACCACCAGTTTATTCTCTGTGTTTATGAGTCTATATCTGTTTTTTGTTTATTAGTTTTTCAGATTCCACATATAAGTGAAATCATATGGTATTTGTCTTTTTCTGTTGGACTTATATCACTTAGCTTAATACCTTCTAGGCCCATCCATAAAGCTGCAAATGGCAAGATCTCATTCTTTTATATACATGAGGGTTCCCTTTTCTTCATATCCTTGCCAATGCTTATTTTTTGTCTTTTTGATGTTAGTTATTCTAACTGATGTGAGGTGACATCTCATTGTGGTTTTGATTTGCATTTCCCTGGTGATTAGTGATGGTGGTGAGCATCTTTTAATATGTCTATTGGCCGTCTGTATGTCGTCTTTGGAAAAATGTCTATTTAGGTCCTCTGCCCACTTTTTAATCATTTTTTTTTTTTTGCTTTTCTGGTGTGAGTTGTATGAAGTCTTTATATATGTTGCATGTTAACCCCTTGTCTGATATATCATTTGCAAATATCTTCTCCCATTCAGTAAGTTGACTTTTCATTTTGTTGATGGTTTCCTTTACTGTGCAAAAGCTTTTTAGTTTGATATAGTCCCAATTGTTTATTTTTGGTTTTGTTTTACTTACTTGAGGAGATAGATCCAGAAAAATATTGCTAAGGCCAATGTCCAAGAGATTACTGGCTATATCTTTTAGGAGTTTTATGGTTTCAGGTCTTACATTTAGATGTTTAATCCATTTTGAGTTTATTTTGGTGTATGGTGTAAATAATCTGTTTTTATTCTTTTGCATGTAGCTCTCCAGTTTTCCCAATACCATTTGTTGCATATTTTTCCTATTGTATATTTCTGCTTTCTTTGTCATAGATTAATTGACCATATAAGTGTGGATTTATTTCTGGTCTCTATTCAGTTCCATTGATTTATGTTTCTGTTTTTGTGACAGTAACATATTGCTGTTCTGATTACTATAGTTTTGTAGTATAGTTTGAAATCTGGGATTGTGATATGTCTAGCTTTGTTCTTGTCTCTCAATATTACTTTGACTATGTGGAGTCTTTTGTGGTTCCATACAAATTTTAGGGTTATTTGTTCTAGTTCTGTGAAAAATACTACTAGTATTTTGATAAGTATTGCATTAAATCTGTAAATTACTTTGGGTAGTATAGACATTTTAACAATACTAATTCTTCCAGTTCATGAGCATGTATATCTTTTTATTTCAAGTTGTGATAATTTTTTAAAATTTTATGTTAAATGGCAAAAGTAGACGTTTTCTCTATATAAAGATATTTGTGACTAGAGAATCTTTTTGTTATAATGGATATAGTTCTTTATAAAAATATTCATTTAGCTGGAGGTTAATCTTTATAGGTTTGAATCTACTTTTGCCCATTTGACCTATGTTTATTGTTTCTATTGTGTGTTAGGCAGCGTTTTCTAGAGAAACACAATGAATATATATAGAAAGAATTTTAAGGAACTGACTTATACAATTATGGAAATTGACAAGTCCATAATTTGCAGAGTGGACTAGCAGGCTAGAGACCCAGAAAAGAATTGATATTGCAACTTAAGTCCAGAGGCTGTCTGTTGCAGAATTCCTTCTTGTCCCTGGGAGAGGTCAGTCATTTGTTCTATTTAGGTCATCAGCTGATTAGATGAGGCCCACCTACTTTGCAGAGGACAATCTACTTTACTCAAAGTTCATCAATCTAAATGTTAATCTTATCCAAAAACATCCTTATAGAAACATTGAGAATAATGTGCAATCAAAAATCTGGGAACTGTGGGCCAAATTGACACATAAAACTAGTTATCACATAATGTAAAGTATTGTGCTATAGCAAATCAGGTTTTATGAATTTTTGGTTATGTTAATGATCCAGTGATTTGCATATTGTTTGGAATTTTGTGTTAGATTTTGTGACTATGAAATCTTCCTCTTCATACTTCCCTACATGAGAAGTACATGGCATGTATTTGCTGTACAGCTGAATGAATTCAAATTAGTATTGTTCTAAGAATTTGTTGAAAATATTAGTAGGTGGTCTTTTGATATTTTTAAGAGAAAATCTGAGGTCTTCTAAAACCAACACTTAGAGTATGTTTTAAGAGCAAAGATTGTACAGTTTAGTAATTTTTTTCCTAAAGTCAAAAATATTAAAGACATTGAAAATGAGCAGGAAAAAATGTTTCATGTTTCTAAGGATTAGAAGACTGTAAGAAAGGGAAAAGGTAAGCTTTGTGGTTCCCATGATGGTTTCATAATGGGCAGCTAAGCCAATTCATTCATCAAGTACAGGACATAATGCCCCTTTACACACTCATTCACATCACTCCCACTTCCTGCATATTTTCAGCAGGAAAATTTGCTATCTGAATCAATAGTTGCTGTTCTCAATATATTTCCTTCCAGAATTCCGGAACCAAAACAATTTGGCCCTTCACAAATTGGAATCAGTCCCAGGTTTGTTTGTATGTATGTATATATTTATGTGTATGTATAGCTATACATGTATAAATGTGTTTATTGTTTTCTTTAAAAGTGTCTATTCAATTTGTGAACCCTCACTAAAGAGAAGTGGAATGTGTAAAGCATTCGGACACACATAAGCCTGGTTGAGGTTTAGTGTTGTGAGAGGTAACGCACATTTGTTCTTACCCACTGCGAGTACCAAAATTTTGACTGTGGTAATTTGCTTGTCCAGATATCTATTTACAGCAATGCTTGGAGAGGCCTTGTAATCTTTACTTTAGGGAGATAATGAAAATCTTAGCTTAAAATGACTGCACACATGCAGTGGAATGGAAATGACATTTATTTTACTGAGGTGTGAACCTAAGCATGATGATACACAACACGGAAATGGTTCAGATAGATTCTCATTCTGTCCTAATTTTAGAACAGGGTGAAATATCCTTGACCTGTGTGGCTAAGAGAAATATTTTGGTTGTCATCCACATGCAGTTTGCACCCCCACATACTCCTTGTTTTTACATTGCCCTTTCTAACTTCAAACTCATGCTGTTCTGGATTAAGATGATGGAGTCAACTTGTGCCTCTCAGCCTGCCTTCTGCCTCTCACAAACTACCGCGAGAATCACTGTCAATTTCCTTACTAAGAAGGTTCATTTCTCTATTACTCTTGACAGTTTCTGTTCTTAATTGCGTGTGAACCTTGGGCTGCCTCTTCTTTGATAGGCTCCATACAACATTGTCTCTCATTTCTGTGATTTATGGATGGCACTACCTTCTGATTAACTGCGATACTGTATTCTGACTCCAATTCTCTGACTTTGAATTCTAACTCAATTCTAACACTAACTTCCTAGAGTTGGTACTGACCCCACAAGTTGAAGTTCTTCACAAGACTGCCTCCACTTCAGAGGCCAGTCACAAGTTTGGGGGTCTCCAAGCCACCCTCACTTCTGCCTGGTTGGCCAAAAAACTTTAGGGCTTCCCAGAACCTCCTCAGGTTTGATAATTTGTTAGAACAACTCACAGAACTCACTGAATGTGCTATATTTACGATTGCGGTTTCATTAGAAAGGTTACAGGTCAGAAACAGCCAGATGAAGAGAGGCATAAGGCAAAGCTAGGTGGTGGGGTAGAATGCAGTTCTTCCATGCTCTCTTGGCATGGAAACTGGATACACCCCTCTCCCAGCACATAAATGTGTTTACCAATCAGAAGTCTCCACTGAGTCTCCGTGCCTAAAGTTTTTATTGGTGTTTCATTACATAAGCATAAATAATTGAGTGAATCATTGTTCATGTGATTGGACTCAATTTCCACGTTTTCTCCCCTTCCCACAAGTTGAGTTGGCCCAAAGTTCTAACCCTTTAATCACACAGTTGGTGTTTCTGGTAATCAGTCTCCATCTTGAAGGTATGCAGAGCCTACAGGAGTTACCTCATTAGCATAACAAAAGCACTCCTTATCACTCAGGAAATTCCAAGGATTCTTAGAGCTCTGTGTCAGATAAGAGGGACAAAGACCAGATCTAGATATACATATAGATACAGATTTTATCATACAACAAATAGATTCTTCCCATTTCTGGTCTCTACTTGTGACATGATTAGGAAAAGTTAAATTGGCTCACTTTTGGTGGGAAAATCCTGCCTGGCTTCCAGGCTAAAAATGGTTCTCCCATTAGGTAGAAACATAGATGACATGACATTTCTACTGAAATAGCTAAGTATTCTTCCCTAATAAATAGGTCAGGGACTTAATGTTTAACCCTGTCACAACCTACTGTCACATGTGATATAAAAGTACTTTTTGAAGTTAAGTATTTATGTGGAGCCTTGGCTGACCTAGTCAGTAGAGCATATGATTCTAGATATCATCATCATGAGTTCAAGCCCCATGTTGGGTGTAGAGCCTACTTAAAATAAAAGATAAAAATAAATAAATAAAATTAAGTGTTTATGTTTCCCTTTGTGATTTTCATATTTCCAAAAACTAACTAAAGGTAAAACCTTAACCAATATTTATTGAACCTCTGTTATGTACCAGACACTGTGGATACACATTAAAATGAAAAAGACCAAGTTCCTTTTCTCTCTAGAAGCTCTAAAATATAAGTGCAAGAGCTGAATAATCATATATGTCAGTAATAACATATTCTCTTCTAGGCAGAGCTACTCTTGTTAAGAGTCATACTAAAACCCTTCATTGAAACTTGGGAGTTGGAACAGAGCACACATACACACAAATCACCAAGGCAAGCTACATTATAAAGGATTTTGCAAGGTAAAACATGACTGGCTAAAATAACTATATCGATGAAGTGTTCTGAGAGTAGCGGAATGAAAAATCATAGGAAGCCAAAGTCCCTGCGAAAGCTACATCCGGTAAGGCAATAGAGTAGGAAAATGGAAAGCCTGTGTGATGAAGAGTGAGAGAAACCAAAGTAGGGAGCAGAATCTATTATTTGAGACACTATCGCTTGTTCCCTGTTTTAGCTGGAGCATAAGGTAGCTGTAGATGAGCAATAATTTATGGAGCTGTTTTCTGTTTGGCAAAGAGAGGAATAGAAAGTTTTTAAGATGATGTCTTGTAGGATGAACTGGGACAGATGAGCCCTTCTGGCTGGAGAACAATTTCAAAAGCATTTGGAACTGTTTTGGCAGATGACAAAGATTCCAACCAGGAGTAACAGCAGGAATGGGGAAAATGGTACAGGAACACATAGTTAACTTTGAAAAGGGCATAGATACAGGACTTGGCAAGTGGAAATGGAGAATAATTTTGGTGAAAATACCAGAAGCTTGAGGAAAATGTAAAATCACAATCGGCTGAAATCAGACAATACCGTCTTCAGGCAAAATGGAGTCTATTAAAATGTGAGAGGCTCTTTTTTTGTAACAGTATTTTCAGGTTTACGCATTACTTGGAGAAAATTGCAGGGATTGGTTCGTTGTTCACCTGTGCGTGTAGGTTTGTGAGAATATATAATGGCTTGAGAATGTATTGTAACAGTAATCTCCTGCATTAATTAATGTATTAATGTAATTAATATCAAAGTACTCAGATATCAGTGTTACACACGGAAACAAAGATGTGACAGTTGCGGTGTAAAAGAAGGATGCCTTTTATGCCCAGTACTCTGTGGAGTGCTTAGAGCATTAAAACCACATCTGGACAATGCTTGCCTTATAAAACCAATTAGGTACGTAAACACTGACTGTAATGGCATTTTAACAGCTGAAAAGCATATTTTAAAATAAAACAGGAAGGCCATTCTTGTTTTAAGGTCAACATTTTCAAGATGAACATTTATTTCAACATTACATTGAAACTACCCAAGCTGAAATCTTTTGCACATTGCTCTAGAGCTGGCTACTGTGTCACACTCCTATACAGAGGCTGTCTACAGGAAGCCATTGGCTCAAACACTCTGGTCAAACACGTTTTTCAAGGCATTAGCTAATTTTTTTTCAAAAGCAAAAATGTTCTGTGGGTAGACCCATTCATTGATGCACTAAACACACCACAGTCTGTGTATTCTTTCCCTTGAAATCTGAATAAATTGAACAGTCTGGTTTATTTATGGTTAATGATTAGAGGCTTTAGATTGATTACCAGGTTTTCATACCATTAATTCCCTTCACAAAGAGCTCTGCTGGTTGATTTACCACATCCACCCATCAGTGCCACCAGTCGTCAGCCAGCCAACTAGCACGGGACTTAGGTGAGGAACAGACAACTGGCTCCTTGGACATTTCTGATTATTTTCATCCTCAGGGGCATTTTTAAAAGATGACAGAAACTAACGTTCCTTCTACCATTTCTTTCTAGAAGAGTTTGAGATTGTCACTTGCATACAGTCTGTGTTTGATGGCTAAAAAACACTTTCCTGATTTTTAGACTTTGGATTTTTTTAACCGCTTATTTAGAGTTGACTTTATACAAACTGGTTTGATATTTCTGAGTGACTTGACAATGAGATAAGCACAAAGTCAATTTCCGTCTGAGTTCTTTCTTATTGGCTTCTGCATACACACGTCATGGCCATGCTCCTCTAGAACCCCCTTCTTCATCTGTGAATCCAAAACTTCCTTTGCAAATTTCCACTAGTCTCCCTGGAAATCTTCAGTGTGTGGAATAAGAGACTGAAGTTTTGTATTTTTGTGAGTTTATTTTATTTATTTTTTAGTATCTATTTTTGAAAGAGAGAGAGAGAGAGAGAGAGAGAGAGAGAGAGAGAGTAAGCAGTGGGGGTGGGCAGAGAGAGGAGACAGAATCCCAAGCAATCTCCACACTGTCAGCACGGAGCCTGATGCAGGGCTTGAACCCACGAACCATGAGATCCTGACCTGGGCTGAAACCAACAGTTGGACACTTAACCAACTGAGCCATCCAGGCACCCCTGTGATGGTTTGATGAGAAAGCAGAGAAGATACATTTTAGGAAGTATAAAATTTGATTCATACACATATGAATATGGTATGATATGATATAAAATGATATGATAGATATATGAGTATCTATATAGGTAGTTATAGGTATATATAAAATGCAAAATTGTTGACTACCATTCTTTGATGTATTAGGAACAATGTTGGCAGTGGTTTGAAGTCAGGAGACCCTGAGGCCTGGCTCCGCATCTATGTGATTTTTAAGTGTCTGTACCTAATATTTGGTTCTTGATTCTTTTTTTTTTTTTTTAATTTTTTTTTAAACGTTTATTTATTTTTGAGACAGAGAGAGACAGAGCACGAACGGGGGAGGGTCAGAGAGAGGGAGACACAGAATCGGAAACAGGCTCCAGGCTCTGAGCTGTCAGCACAGAGCCCGACGACGTGGGGCTCGAACTCACAGCCCGTGAGATCATGACCTGAGCCGAAGTCGGACGCTTAACCGACCAAGCCACCCAGGTGCCCCTCTTGATTCTTTTTAAATAGGTAAATTTAGGGGCGCCTGGGTGGCGCAGTCGGTTAAGCGTCCGACTTCAGCCAGGTCACGATCTCGCGGTCCTTGAGTTCGAGCCCCGCGTCGGGCTCTGGGCTGATGGCTCAGAGCCTGGAGCCTGTTTCCGATTCTGTGTCTCCCTCTCTCTCTGCCCCTCCCCCATTCATGCTCTGTCTCTCTCTGTCCCAAAAATAAATAAACGTTGAAAAAAAAAAAATGAATAGGTAAATTTATATCTTTGACCTAATGCTTAAGTGTTATCATTCTAAATTACATAGATTTGAAAGCAAGGTAAAGATCAAGAGTTAAACATTTTTTCTGTGGTGATCTGTTTAAAGTTATCATATATAAGGTGTCTCCTCAAACAGATAGGACCTCCCAAATGTGGGGCCACCTGATCAGGGGAAAGCCAGGTGGCATGTGTGGTGAAAGAATTCACCCAAGGCAGAACAAAGGAATTGGAAGGTTATTGAATACAGCACAGGAACAACAGGCAGGTCAGCAAAGAAGAGACTGTCTTCCATGAGGCCATGGGTGGGGGCTGTATTTAAAGCAAGAAGGAAGGTGAGGAGGAATGGGGACTCATGGAACTTTCCCCTTTTTGGTAATTGTGCCTGATTGAAAGTAGCCCATTGTTTAGTTAGACGTATGGATATTTTGAGGTGGGTTGCCAAATGGGCCTGTTTGTATTCAGCTGGTCCCTGTGGGCCCTTTCCACATTCCATTTCTCAAGCCTGTTGCCTAAAAACAGACTCTACAATACACACTTAATAGAAGTAACCCTGGCAAACACAATTGCTAGCATGTAGTTTCTTTTCTTTTCCTTGAAGCCCATTAGAAGTTGCATGGCTGAAGAGAAAGTTTGGAAACCATAGAAGTGTCACCTCTCCCCTCCACCGCCAACAGGGTTAATTTGGTTTTTTTTTTTTTTGCAGTGAAAAATAACATTGTTCACTTAAGCACAAATCTTTTTCTCATTCTAGCTCATCCTTTATTCCAGTTTGTAATCACTGTCACCTTGAGCACTGATATACCCTGAAAGTTCAACAAAATGAGTAGTAATCAATAGTTAAATAAGCAAAGAAGGAATAAAGAAGATGGAACAAGAGCGACGGGATGAATCTTATGGTCGTTGAGGCTGAGGACTGAGTTGGGTTCTGAGAGACTCCCTGTCTCCGACTGCAGTGTTAAAAGGACCTGAACAAAGTCTGCTTACACCTCTTGCTGTGAACCAGCAGAATTTTTGAATAGGTTTCTCCACATATAAAAATCTATTGTAAAAATATGGAAAATAATGGAGTGGAAATACAGACACTGAACTTTGGGCCTGAATGTCTCTTACAGATGTGTTTGGACCCTGAATATGGAATTCTCATGGAATTTTGAGATTCATCACATTGCAGTGTGACTCCCCCCCCCATCTTCATCCTCCCCCTCCCCCAATGTTGGTGATTGAAGATCCTCTCTTATGTGGCATGAGTAATTGCTTTTTGTATTCAAACCTTGAGCCAGAGGCAGTATATAAAGTAGATAAATTGGAATGGCATCTTAAACATTCTTATTGTTCAGGTGGTGGTGGTTTGAAAAGTGATGCAGACTTCGGTAGTAACTCCCTCTTTGAGGACACCTATTAACTTATTTTATTATACATATTTCTTTCTATATGTAATTCCTAAATTTTCTTGTCCCTTTTAGCTAGCATTTGAAGACTGAGGAGAAATCTCTACTTGAAGTTGTAAGAACTGATGCAACTTTGATACTTTGAGAATTTATTTTCGAAATGTTGACCTAAGTAACGCTGTAGCTGTTTCAGTTCTTTGTTTATATTTTAAAAATAATTTTCTTATTACCAAATCAATATGTTTCTAAAGAAATCAGAAACTACCAGTAAGCCAGAGGGAGATACAATCACCATAATTTTACATCCTTGGTAACCACTGTAAATAGGTTAGTTTATCTCTCCAGGTGGTTTTACGTATACTTATTTATGTATATATACACTTATTTTCACAAAAATGGGATCATACTGTACATTCAGCATTGTAAACTACTTAAACACATCAGAAGTATCCTTTTTTTTGTTTAAGTTTATTTTATTTATTTTTAAAGAGACAAAGATAGTGTGAGTGGGGGAGGAGCAGAGAGAGAGGGAGAGAGAGAATCCCAACCAGGCTCCACACTGCCAGCACAGAGCCTGAAGTGGGGCTTGAACTCATGAAGCTGAGATCGAGAGTCAGACACTTAACCATCTGAGCCACCCAGGGGCCTCTCAAAAGTTATCTTCTTGTCAGTACAAGTTTTCTATTATCTTAAATGGTTGCATTGTATGATGTACCATCGTTTATTTAACTAGTCTTCTAGATGTAGCATATATAGGCTGTTTTCAGTTTTTCATTAATACAAAAATATTTTTGGTGAGCAGTTAAATCTTTATTCACATCTTATTAAAGTCCTTCATAACATGGATTTAAATCCATATAGCTCATTTTGTAAACCATTTTGTGTGTGATTCTTCTGCCTTTATCTAGAATTTGTAACTACTTCTCTTGTATTTACACATTTATGTTTCTTTGTTTGTATAAATATGATTAAAATTGTCAGCTAATGTAAGGAAGTTGCTCCCCCCCCCACCTCTGCTCCATCCATCTGTTGAGAAAAAGAGACAACACCAGGAATTTAGCCTAAACAAAAGAAAAAACTGGAGATGTTCTAGAGTCTATACACATTTAGCTTGATGCTGTATACCATGGGTTGACAAACTATGGCCCGTGGTACTATAAATAAAGTTTTTTATGAGCAAAATTTTATCAGAACACAGCCACACTCATTTGTTTCCATATTTATCTGGCTGTTTTCATACTATAGTGGCAAGGTTGAGTGATTACACTCATGTTCTACTTAGATATAGGCCATGAAGAAAAAAGCTTCTGCTCAAAAAGCTTACATATTTACTCTCTGGCATTCTACAGAGAAAAGTTTTCTGGCCCCTACCCTAAACCATGGATTCCCAAAGTCATTTCAGTATGTCATTGACCCAGTCCATCAATAGCACCATACACGTTTTTTCATCGGTGCTCTGAAGTTTTGTTTTATGGTGTTTTGTTTAATCAGCCCATTGTTTTATACAAAATTGGAATTGAAGTAACTTTAGTAGAGGAAAGTTATCAGTCCCATGCTTAAACAGTAGCTTTACCTAATTGTTACCCTTCAAGCATTATTAGAGCTTAGGAGCCTTCCATAGTCATCTGAAATACTAATAAACTGAGGAGTGGAGGTCTAAGTAGGCACACTGTCTTTTTTGTGCCATCTATCAAAATTTCTTCTGGCAAAGGGACTATATGAGAGCCTTAAGGAGTTCAGGTAACCCTGAACTAGAAAGCTGCAGTATAAATAGAGCTGCTGCTGTGTTTTTCTTCATGTAACATTCCATTCATTGTGAAACTTGAGGCAAGGAGCTCTGTCCAGAATACTTCAGAATCAAAGTTTAGAGTGATTGCATTCAATTAGCATGTAACTGTGAATCATACAGAAATATTTAGTCATACTTTATTCTATTTACTATGACTATTTTTTATTATGATATTATGATCACTAAGTGATGGACAAAATGAAAAGATTTATTTGTACTTGGGATAGTAGTGAAGATGGGATGGTGCTGACAATTGTGGTGGAGACAGACGATGACTGACCAAATACATGGACTTTTTAAGGTAGGTCTGTGGATTATTTAGGGTTTAGCTTATCTCTATATTTGGGAGGAAGGTAAGTGTTACATAATCACCAAAGCAATTTATGAACTATAGAAATGATCCCTGAAAGTATCCTCTTAACATCAAAGGAATTTAAATTTTTTTTTTTCAACGTTTATTTATTTTTGGGACAGAGAGAGACAGAGCATGAACGGGGGAGGGGCAGAGAGAGAGGGAGACACAGAATCGGAAACAGGCTCCAGGCTCTGAGCCATCAGCCCAGAGCCTGACGCGGGGCTCGAACTCCCGGACCGTGAGATCGTGACCTGGCTGAAGTCGGACGCTAACCGACTGCGCCACTCAGGCGCCCCTACATCAAAGGAATTTAAAAGGGTATGATAGATTTAATGGAGAGCATTAGGAATAAAACAATAGCCTTTACTCAAATGTTACCAACTTAGACCTCTCCTGACCATCTACATAATATCTTCCCCTTATTCCCTATCTCCCTTCTCTGCTTAATTTTTTCTTCATGGCCTATATCTAAGTAGAACATGGCAAACATTTTATTTACTTTTTCTCTTTATTATTTATATTCCATTCTCCAGCTCCCACTAGACTATGCTCCACTGAGGGCAGGTACTTTGGTCTCAGTTTTTGTACACTTTGTTCACTGCCGTTTCTCCAGTGCCTGCATGTAGTGGGTACTCAATAAATATTTGTTAAATGAGTGAAAAAAAAAGAGTGAAGGGATAAAAGAGAAGATGCCTGGTTGAGGTTAATTTCAACACCTACCATGTCCTTGGAATATAAGTATTTGGTATGAATTGCTACCCTTGCTCACAGGATCCAGTTATTGTGGCATTACACTTTTTTTTTTTTTTTTTTTTTTTTGGCACCAATGTAATGAAAATGGTACTGATAATAGTGACAAATCCTTCCTTATTTCAGAAAATTTTTGTGCTGGTATAAAAAAAAAAAACTAGTTTGTATAAATCTCTTCAAAAAAATATGGCAAGCTTTTTGCAAAAAGAAAAGTATGTGTCTATAAAATCTCAGAGAGAACATTTCTAATGTAAGCAGACATTAAAATGTTTGCTTAAACAAGGTCTATCAAAATGACCTACAAAGCAAAACTTAACTTTGCAAGTAGTTTGATATAATGTGCTTCTCTCTTTCTGGTCAGGTAGAGACTTAAGCAAGCTAATACATATAGCCTGAAAGTGAACATCACCTGGGTGATGAATTTTTTTTTTTTTTTCCTGAAATTTTCTTTGTCTTTTTGGTCCGAGAGAGAGGGAGAGAGAGAATATACCAAGCAGACTCCACCCTAGCAGTGCAGAGCCAGATGAGGGGCCTACCTCATGAACCATAAGATCATAATCTGAGCTGAAACCAAGAGTCAGATGCTTAACTGACTGAGACACCCAGGGTGTCCTTGGTTATCATTTTTTATGTCAAGAAATTTTGCTCTACCCCAAGGTCAATGTGTTAGTTTCCTATTTGCTGCCATAAAATAAATCACCACAAACTTAGTGGCTTAAAACAATAGGAATTGTTACCTTAAAGATCTATAGGTCAGAAGTCTGACACAGGTCTCACTGGTCTAAAGTCAAGATGTTGGTAGGGTTCCATTGCTTTCTGGAGACTAGAAGTGAAAAGCCTTTCTATGTTTTTTCCAGCTACAGGAGGCTTCCCCCATTCCTTGACTTGTGGCCCCATTCTTCTGTTTTCAAAGACAACAATGGTAGGTTGAGTCCTTTTCACATCCCATCACTCTGATCTGCTGCCCTCTTCCACTTTTAAGGACTTCTGTTACTATAGTGAACTCACCTAGATATTCCAGAACAATAATCTCCTTATTTAAGGTCAGCTGGTTAGCAATTTGTTTACCTTTGCCAGGTAACCTATTAATAGGTTCCAGGGTTCTTCTGAAGGCCACTATTCTGCTTGTAAATGTATTTTAAAAATATTATCTTCTACCATGTCTGTCTTGCGATACCCATTTTTCATCCATCAGCATGTATTTACTGAGTATCTACCATATATATGGGGCAAAATATCAGGTTATGGGGACAGCTGGGAATAAATAACACATTACATACTCCAATTCTAGTGAGGAGAAACAGGCAAAATGGCAGTTGGTTTATTGCATAATAAACACTTGATAGGTGTTTCATTCACTCTTGTTGGTCATGGAAGATTTGGTGTAGGAGAAGGATGTGTCTAATCTAATATTTGAAAGGCAAAGGGTTTTAATGAATTTAATGAGTGAAGGAAGGAAAGGGGGTTTGAAACAGAAGGAACAGCACATGTACATGCTTAGAGGTGGGAGAGAGTAGGAGACGTTGGCCGCATTATAGGTGGTTTGCTATGGCTGGAAGGAAAACTGAGGTAGGATAGTGTTGGAGATGCTTGTTATGCACCTGGATAGTTAGGTATGGGCCAGATGTTAGAGACTCTTGAAAAGGTGGTTGGCGAAATTTAAAGTACAATATATAAAGACACCTGAGAATTTTAAAAGGAGTGTTAGCAAGAACATTTTCTGCAAAAAGGGACTCATTAAGATATGAGAAATTCAAAGATTCTGCCTTAGCAATCAAAAGCATCTTATTGTGTTATGAGTGTTTAGGGGTGCAGTCTGAATGATAGGAACAGAGTGATGCCAGACTATTTGAGAGCTGAAAGCAAGTCACTTACACTTAAGCCAAATACAGTTATTGTGCTTAATGACCTGCTAGAGCTCCAAGTTCTAGTAGTAATAAAGGAGTCATAAGTGGCCTTTTCCCATTGCTTATTTACACAGAACTAACGCTTTAGAGATTCATAAAGTCCATTTTAGAAAAGAAGAAATTGTTTTCTGGCTATATTTTCCTTCAAGTTTATCAAGTCAAATTCTTTTCTAAGGGGAACTTGAATATAA
Organism: Leopardus geoffroyi; assembly: GCF_018350155.1. Classification (NCBI taxonomy): domain Eukaryota; kingdom Metazoa; phylum Chordata; class Mammalia; order Carnivora; family Felidae; genus Leopardus; species Leopardus geoffroyi. Next base: position 53,134,329 of record NC_059341.1, read on the forward strand.
TAAGCAAAACCTGAGATTGATATGATGCTTTAACAAAAAAAAAAGCTATTAGTTGAGGGGCACCTGGGTGGCTCAGTTGGTTAAGCGTCCTACCTCAGCTCAAGTCATGATCTCGCAGTCTGTGAGTTTGAGCCCCGCATCAGGCTCTCTGCTGGCAGTTCAGAGCCTACTTTGGATCCTCTGTCTCTCTCTCTGTCTCTCCACCCCTACCCCACTGGCACACAAGCAGTCTCTCTCTCTCTCTCTCTCTCAAAAAAAAAAAAAAAAAAAAAAGCTATTAGCTGGAAAAACAAATAATTTATGGGTCTACTTCCATCCTACTAAATTTAATAAATTCTTGAATAACTTTCTACTTTTTCTTTAAGTTGCTCTAGTGACTTTTCATACAATTAACTGATCTGTTGTTTGGTCATGGAAGAGATTATTTTGCAGAGTATCTGGGAACTTTGTTTCTCTAGCTTCATAAATTCATTTTAGTCAACAGGTACTTATTGAGCATTTAAATTTTTATTGTTTCTGCTGATTATTTTTCATTTACATAATAAAACACGAACTATGGGCCTGGCTCTCACAGCTCAATTAAGGAATCAGCTATAAACTAGAGGAACGGATAGGGGTCAGAAGGGCATAGGGAATCATCAATACATTCATGTAAGACGCAGACAGCAAGAGAGGAACTACCATAAGCAAGCATTCATTACCAGTCATCTACCATCCATGCTTTGTGATTTACCTATTATATTCATTTATCTCCACTCTTCCTGCCTCTTATTAGGTAATAAGATAATTTCAAGTTTTGCTTTTTTAATCTTTTTTAATCTGCCAAGTTGCTTTCCACTTGTACTTGCATACTTAGGAAAAACTTTTTAAATGTTTATTTTTGACAGAGAGAGAGAGAGAGAGAGAGACAGAGCATGAGCAGGGGAGGGGCAGAGAGAGAGGGAGACAGAATCTGAAGCAGGCTCCAGGCTCTGAGCTGTCAGCACACAGCCCAACGTGGGGCTCGAACTCACAGACCGTGAGATCATGACCTGAGCCGAAGTCAGACGCTCAACTGACTGAGCCACCCAGGTGCCCCTTTAAAAGAAATTTTTTTAATGTTTATTTATTTTTGACAGGGAGAGAGAGAGACAGAGAGGAAAAACCTTTTAAATGATTTTTAAATCAAATCGTGTTCAAAAGTTAGTCTTATTGTTTTCTTTATACGTGAAAAACTCCAATTCTGTATATATTTCAAGTTTCAAAATAAAGAGTTCTGTGTTATTACATCTTATGTAACTTATATAGAATACATAAGACTAGCTCAAAGCAGTTTTTCTTCTATAAAGTGAATATTTAAATTACTGTGTCGTTTTCAGACAGCTTAATTCCACTAATCACAGTCATAGACTAATTTCATCCATTTGCTCAGTTACAGAAGAATGTATGCACATGTAAAATGATGTCACAATTTGCTTTAAATTGCATCATTTATTATTCTACACAATTACATTATTTAGAAGCCTGTGAGCCCTAAAACTACCATTTAAAAATATAGTTTTTAAAAGTTTCAGTGTTTAACAATGTTTTAAGGTACATTTTTCTTTATTATATTGAACAAAGCCTTTCTAAAGTAGGATAGTCAGGAGACCTCTATGTTTACTGAATTTCTTTTCCTTGATATCTCAATACATGAAATTTATAGACCTTTGAAAACAGAAAATAATTGGAAGTATAGTTAAAATTCATGGCTTTTACTTAGCAGAATAATTAATGTTACATCCTCTGTCATGGAATTTATGTGATAACATTGATAACACTAAGCTATACTTCTGCAATAAGAATTTTTGTTATGTTATCAAATGACAGTTTGCTTATTGAAGAAAGAGGAAAACCAAGAAAACTGACCCCCTAGTATTTGTTCCTTCCTGGGATATTGTGGTGGCCAGCTGAACCTTGAGGAAAAAAAAAAAAAAAGAATTTTTGCGACCGCTCTGTCCCATTTACTTCGAGTGTAGAGTGTGGGAAGAGGGAGTCTGTCTAGATGTTATCTGTGTATGCAGAAAATACAAAAATGTAAAACATTTTAATCATTATATCTAATTGTAATAGAAAATAAATCACTGAAAGCAACGTGAGAAGTATTTCAAAGCCAATCTAAACTAAAGAATGGTAACAAGAAAACAGGAAACTGGCTGGAACAGGATTTAGTAATAATTCAAGATGTGATTTAGGACCCGTAGGTGCCAGCACTTTCCCTGCATGCGATTTCAGACCATTTAGTGAGGGTTTCTGGGCTCTAGTATTATCTACAGAATGTTAACAGTATAGGCTAATTTCTCTGAGCTCAGTGGAGGCTCTGTACCTCCTCACAGCTGATTCATAAGCAGTATGTTTTTTTTTGTTTTTTTGTTTTTTTTTTAACGTTTTATTTTTGAGATAGAGAGAGACAGAGCATGAATGGGGGAGGGGCAGAGAGAGAGGGAGACACAGAATCGGAAGCAGGCTCCAGGCTCTGAGCCATCAGCCCAGAGCCCGACGCGGGGCTCGAACTCACGGACTGTGAGATCGTGACCTGGGCTGAAGTCGGCCGCCTAACCGACTGAGCCACCCAGGCGCCCCCATAAGCAGTATGTTTTAGTGGAGACAAGTTGATTCTACTTGTCATACTTACTTACCTGGCTAGGAAGCACTACAATCAGATCACATACTTCTTTGACCATATAGGAAAAATGGAACTTTTACAGTTCTAAGAGCCTCTTCATATTTTCATGCTCTGAGAGATTTTCTTTATATCCTTAAAACTTTAATTATTAATTGAATAATTCTTCATCCAGAGTGTTTCTTTCCCAAGTCATTAGTCAAATAAATATGATATTTAAATTTGCTTATAATTGTAATTAGCCATGCTTACTCTGATAGCAGCCATGATTGTAACTGCTATAATGTAGAAAGTCTGGATGGCTAAGAACCAACTATCCAGAAAGATGGGAATTAGCCATGAAAAGAGCATGATTTCAAGATAAGACCCAATGTCCTTTTTCATGATGGCTTTGCAAATCAGTTCTTACTTTATTTGGTCATGTAAAAAGAAATGAAATTTAAAAATTCTATGACAACACACAGTAAAGACCTTAGCCACATATCCACTGTGAACTGGTCCATCACATTTGCCTGGTAAAATTTATAAAGAATTGTCTGTAAGGTATGTAGATTATGAGAAGCCTGGTTGGCTCAGTCAGTTAAGTGACTGACTCTTGACTTTGGCTCAGGTCATGATCTCACACTTTCGTGAGATGGAGCCCAGCCTTGGACTTTGTGCAGACAGGGCAGACCCTGCTTGGGATTCTCCCTCCCTCTCTCTCTGCCCCTCGTGTGCTTGTGCCTGCATGTGTGCACTCCTTCCCTCTCTCTCAAAAAAGAATGAACATTAAAAAAAAAAATGTATGTAGATTATAACATTAGTATCCACTGGTTTTAGTTATAAAAGCATATTAGGATACTAAGATAACTTGAATCTTATGTTTTCAACCTGTTTGATGTACCTGGCAATTAATTTAAAATCTTTTTTTTTAAAGAACATTTTATTATTTTTTTAATGTTTATATATATATATATATATATATATATATATATATATATACATATATATATATATATATATATATTTTTTTTTTTTTTTGAGAGAGAGAGAGAGAACAAGCAGGTGGGGCAGAGAGAGATGGAGACAGAATCTGAAGCAGGCTCCAGGCTCCAAGCTGTCAGCACAGAGCAGGGCTTGAACTCCTGAACCGTGAGATCATGACCTGAGCTGAAGTCGGACCAGTTAACTGACTGAGTCACCCAGGTGCCCCTAATTTCAAATCTTTGTTGGGTACTTACTACAATTCTTACCATATAGCCTTGAACTGTATAAAGCATAATCTCCTTCCTTCGTAAGTTTAGAACACTTTTGGAGAGAGAAAAAATTAAATAACATTGCAAAACACTGTGAAAATAGAAAAGCATTTTGTTTAGTAGGTATCTTCTGTCTTTCCTTATTTATTAAGAATGTTCTTCAGTTTCAGGCCTTCATCCCTGACAATGGCACAGGGGTTCCCTGGGCATATTTTTAAGTGTATGATTCTTGATGGTTGTTATTCCTTATGTCAATTGATATCGTTTTGCCTTTCTTTGGAATATGAGATTTATTACCATAAAAGTCATATCAAATATTTGAGCTCAATTCTGTTTTGTATTCAACTCATGGAATAGCAAGATTTAGAAAGTATTATGTGTCAGATCTCCCTAAGAAGATTTGAAATCAAATTCATAGGCATCAGTATAATAGAACAACTAATATTATCCACATTTTAACAACAGCTTAATTAAAAAAATCATATATTATGATACTGTTTGGGGAAGCTTAATAGGCTGTCTTTCCTTAGGTTATTCATAACCAAATTGTAAATGAAAAATTTGAAACCTCTTTGATCTTCTATTTACTAACTAGGTTCTTCTAGAATCTAAGTATTTTATAGATAATTATATATAACTTTTCTCATAGTGGTGTGGATTTTAAAATTGTGTCCTTGGAAAAACCTCAGGGAATAATGACAAGGAAATTCACTTTCACCAATAAGTCGTTATACATTCTACATTGTAAAATCATCAATGGCATCATTTAATGACTCTCTTCGTAGCAGATTGGCCTTTTCACTTGAGTCAGAGGACTGTCAGATCGGTTTTGCAGTGGTCCTTTGAAACCAGCAAACTGGTAACCAGAACTAGTATGTTTTTCCAGGTCTGTTGGCAACTGTCAGAAGTCCTCTCAAATGTCTCTAATGGCTGCAAGTCTAAAACATTAAAAGGTTTCACTTTTTCTTACATAAATATCTGAGGATATTTTTCCTCCCCAGAATATAGAGGAAGTTACAATTTGGTTTAATTTTCAAATAGAATTTCAGGTGATTTATCCATGCTTCTAATTAAAAAAAAAAAAAGCAAGAACAGTCTTCCCTTATTTCCAGATTTCTGTGTCAAGGTATATCATACTAGGTTGACCTCATGTGAAGGCATAATTATGTAAGCTTTTCTTTTAGTGTGAAAAAATTCTGTTTAGGAGACCTGCCATAATATTTGTGTTGACATTATTACTTTTAGCAAGTAGAGATTAACAAAGAAATCATACAATTTCTAGGAACAGAGTTTGAGTCTGACAATTATGAGCACTTTTTTTTTTAACTACTGTGAGTTCCAATTGCAGAGACATTCCCTAGATGGTAATGTCCCTTGCTTTCACAGTAACACTATTGAGTTCTCTGTGATAATGTGATGGTGATATAAACTCACAAAAAAAGGAATTCCTTTAAGGTACCTCTTTTTTATGGTGAATAAATAAAGATGGTACAATTAAAATGTTAACTGGAGTTCTGAGAAAGATTGTTGTAGAATATATAGGCTTTTGTGCTTTCCTCTTCTTAATTACATTTGATTCCCCCATATAACAAATCCAGAGGAAATACAGAGAAGATAGGGATCTGTAAGAAAAAAAAATCTCAAAATGTAATCATGTTCTTACTTCCCAGAGCACCAACAAATGGCAACAAGACTTAAAGGGGTTGCATATTCATTGTAAATTAAAGGTTACTTTTGCATGTAGTTCAGGGGAAAAAAAAATGTGTGAGAGAAAATGAGACTGTCTTCCTAGTTCCCATTAAAGTCAGAGCACTGAATCTAAACAAACCAAAGTAAAAATTTAAAAATTTTTACCCAGGAGGCACCTGGGTGACTCAGTTGGTTAAGTGTCAGATTTGGTTTCAGCTCAGCTCATGATCTCAAAGTTCCCTGTTCTGGCAGTGCAGAGCCTGCTTGGGATTCTCTCACCTTCTCTCGCTGCCCCTCCCCCACTTGCTCTGTCGCTCTCAAAATAAAATGAAAATAAACTTAAAAAAAAAAAATATGTTCAGAACCTATTTGGCTTCGGTCTTCAAAATCTTTCCCCTCTTCCTCCCTCTCTTCTTTCCTTCCTACCCCCATCCTTCTTTTCTTCCTTCCTCTCCTTTCATGAAACATTCTTCAGGGGCCCATCAAATGCCAGAGAGCAGCATACAAGGACACGAGGACCCAGTGTCTGTCCTCAAGGAGCTTATGTTGGAACTGAACTACAAATACATAAGATGACAATACACAGTGTTGAAAGCTCACATGGGATTGGAGAGACAGAAAGGTGTGGAGAGGATTGGGCAGGAGAGAGTGAGACTGTAGTCTAGACAGTAGGAATAAATTTACACTTAACTTTTAAGCAGATGAGTTTTCAGAAAGCCCTTGTCTACATTAGTTTTCTCATTTTTGAAAAGTAACTGTTTACTCCAAAGAATTTTAGGTATGCCAGAAATCACACGTAATTCTGTGTTTTCAAGATCAAACTAAACTGCCTGCTTGGTTGCAATTATTTTATGCACTTGTGTTAAAAATGTCAGGAGGCACTCATTCCCAGCTGGCATTTCACACGACTGCAAAAGCCCCTTTTCCAGGGACAAACTATCTTGGTCAGGAAAACTTACAGCTATTGGTTCTGTTCCCTGGGTGAATTGATTAGCACCCTGTTGCTTTTATATAACTTGAAAGTTGGATCCAATTTCAGCTGTGTACAACTATAATTACATTGTCACGACTTGCGTGTTATATTATCTCAAATAGTGAAGGCCTGGAGAAGAAAAAACCTAGTTGCATTCAGTGTTCTACAGAAAATGCCAGCTTAATATCAGTGTGACTGCAGAATATATAAGATTCTGGAACGGACTGGTTAAGATTAAGCAGAAATTTTTGTACTTTGATTAGACACAATGAAGGGTGACAAATTTAATAAAAATGTTAACTCTATGGACATGGGCATAGTGATGTGAAAAAAATTAAAAACAAAAGCCCAATATGTCCAGGGTCCTTAGGATTTAAAAAGTTGCTGAAACTTGTTGCATAATTATCTAATCTCCTGACTCTATCCCACCAGATTACTCCAGTGGTGGTAGTTTTGGAGATTGGACAGTAGGCAAGGAGGTTGAGGAAATAAGGGAATGTAAGTTCTGTCACTGAATCATCCTGTGTTACTTTCTTGTTGGTTATTTAAATTGCCTAAGTCTTCCTCTGATATCTATCTTCTTTCGTCATCTTCTATTTCCTTTCTAGAAACTAACATGTTGTTTATTGTTTATTGTAAATGCCTAAAACCCACAAATCATTCCATGGCTATTTAGACATCTGGGTAGTCTGAACAGACACTAAGCTGTGCTCCTACAACACTGAATTTCCCCTTCTGTCTCATTTATGTGATTCTGTTATAATTATTCTTTCTGCTAAGGCTAGGTGACATGTGTCTTTCCTTGCTCACTCATGCATCCCAGAGTCTAAAAGAACACTTGGCAATAATGAATTTCTGTTTAGTGAACAAATAATGAGTGAGTGATTAAATATGTTACCAATACACACACACAAAGTCCTAAGAATAAATACAACTTTTAAATGCCTGTTAATTCATTATAATGTTATCGGACAAATTGTTTAATATCATTTTTTTTTTTAAATCTAGTGGCTTATACATAGAATCTCATAGTTTCTCTTTTATGAAATTTACATTGAATAGATTATACTTTTTCCCTCCAGGGAACATTGTGATTAAAGAGTGTAGCAGATTTGATTTTTTAAAATATCCTATCCCTGTGTTTTGCTTAACAGCATGACATTAACATTTCTCCAATGAGAGGTGAGTTCTGTATTCCCACTACTGAATATGGATTGGCTAGCCTCAGTGACTCACTTCTAAGGGATAGCAGCACTAGAAGTAACTGAGTGACTTCTGCAAGACTAGGTCATTAAAGGTGAAACCACTTCCACCTGGCTGTCTCTTCTCTATAAGATACTTGATCTTGGAACTTGGCCACCATGCTGTGAGAAAGCCCAGACTATGTGGCCAGGCCGTGAGAAAGTGTTCTGGTCAAGACTTTCAGCAAAGGTCTCAGCTCACAGCCAAATATCCACTACCAGACATGTGACCAAAGGTGTCCACAGATGATTTTAGCCCCTTGGAGCCTTCCAACTGAGATCTCAGATGTCACAGAGCAGAGAAAAGCCATCTTGCCCTAGCCTGTTTGAATTCCATGACCGTATTAAATTATTGTTTTTTACCACCACGTTTTGGGGTAATTTCTTTTCTTTTTAAGTTTATTATTTATTTATTTATTTATTTATTTATTTATTTATTTATTTATTTATTTATTTGAGAGAGAGCAGGAGCAGGGGAGGGGTATAGAGAGAGAATCCCATGCAGACTCCTTGCTCAGCGCAGAGCCTGACCCCGACGTGAGGCTTGATCCCAAGACCGTGAGATCATGACCTGAGCAAAAATCAAGAGTCAGAAGCCTAACTGACTGAGCCACCCAGGTGCCCCTGAAGTAATTTCTTGATGCAGACATAGTAATGGAATGAAGACTTAGCTTTTATTTATTTTTTTACTTGTTGAGATGATTTATTGAGATATAATTCACATATTCTAAAACTCACCATCTTAAAATGTACATTTCAGTGATTTTAGTATATTAAAAAAGCTGTACAACCATCACCAATATCTAATTCCTGAACATTTCCATCACTGTAGAAGAAACTCCATACTTGTTAGCAGCAGTTTTTCGCTTTTCTCCTTCCACACTAGCCTGTGGCAACCATTCATCTACTTTTTATCTCTATGGATTTGCCTATTCTGGAAATTTCACATAAATGGAGTCATACAATATGTGGCCTTTTGTGTCTGGTTTCTTTCACTTTGCGTAATGTTTTCAAAGTTCATCCATGTCATATGTATCAGCACTTCATTCCTTTGAAAAATATTCTGTTATATGAATATACCACATTTGTTTATCCATTCATCAGTTAATGGACATTTGGGTTGTTTCTATTTTTTGGCTGTTGGGAATAATGCTGCCATGAATATACATGTACAGGAAGTTTTTCTTTGAAAATATGTTTTCAGTTCTCTTGGGTATATAGTAGGAATGGTAACTTTCTGTTTAAATTTTTGAGGAGCTGTCAAGTTTTTTCCACAATGGTTGTACTAATTTCTGTTCCCATCAGCAATGTATACATTTGTCCACATCTTCACCAATACTTATTATTTTCTAATACTATTATTATTTGTTGTTGTTGTTGTTGTTGTTATTCAAGTGTGTGTGACATGGTATCTCATTGTGATTTGGGTTTGCATTTCTCTAATTACTTAATGATCTTCAGCATCTTTTCTTGTACTTCTTAGTTATTTGTCCATCTTCATAGGAGAAGTGTCTTTTTATTTTTTATTTGTATATTATATTATATTATATTATTATATTGTATTATTTTATTATTTATTTATTTTTTTTTAATGTTTATTTATTTTTAAGACAGAGAGACAGAGCATGAGTGGGAAGGGGCAGAGAGGGAGATACAGAATCTGAAGCAGGCTCCAGGCTCTGAGCTGTCAGCACAGAGCCTGATGAGGGGCTCGAACTCATGAACTGTGAGATTATGACCTGAGCTGAAGTTGGACGCTTAACCAACTGAGTCACCCAGGTGCCCCTTTTTTATTTTATTTTATTTTATTTTATTTTATTTTATTTTATTTTATTTTATTTTATTTTAGAGAGAGATAGCACATGCAAGTGGGGAAGAGGGGCAGAGAAGGAGGGAGACAGAATCTAAAGCAGGCTCCATGTTCAGCTCAGAGTCTGACACGGGGCTTGATCCCATGACCTTGGAATCATGACCTGAGCCAAAATCAAGAATCAGATGCCCAACTGACTAAGCCATGCAGATGCCCTGAGAAATGTCTTTTTAAATCCTTTGCCCATTTTTAAATTGGGTTGTCTTTTTATTGTTGAGTTGTATAAGTATTTATATATTCTGGATATTAAATCCTTATTCAGATTTGCAATAATTTCTTATTGGATTATCTTTTCACCTTTTGATAGTGTCCTTTTATGTACAAAACTTATTAATTTTTGTAAAGTCTGATGTATCTGTTTTTTCTTTGTTCTTTGGGTGTCATATCTAAGAAACCATTCTCTAATCCAGTATCATAAAGCATTTCTGCAATGCTTTTTTCTAAAAGTTTTATTTCTTACATTTACATCTTTAATCCATTTTGAGTCAATTTTTGTATATAGTGTGAGTTTAGGGTGTCAAAATTCATTCTTTTGCCTGTGGCTATCCAGTGGTCTCAACAACATATGTTGAAAATACTATACTTTCTCCCATTAAATTATCTTGGCATCCTTATTGAAAATCTATTGACTATAGATATTAAGGGTTTATTTCTGGACTCTTTCTATTTTATTGATCTATAGTCTATCTTTATGCCAGTACCACACTGTATTGATTACTGTAGCTTTATTGTAAGTTTTGATATTGTAAAGTGTGAATTCTCCAGTTTTGTTCTTTCTTAAGATTGTTTTGACTATATTGAGACCCTTGCATTTCCTTATAAATTTTAGGATCAGCTTGGCAATTTGTGCAAAAACAGAATTTTTATAAGAATTGCCTTGAATCTGTAGGTCAATTTAGAAAGTATTTCTATCATAACAACATCATCTTCCAATCTATATGCATGGAGTATATTTCTATTTATTCAGGTCTTCTGAAATTTTTTTCAACAATATTTTATAGCTCTTAGTGTACAAATCTTGCACTTTATTGGTTAATTTATTCCTAGGTATTTTATTATTTTTGAGGCTTGCAATTGAAATGGATTTATTAATTTCATTTTTGGATAATTTCTATCAGTATATAGAAGTGCAACGAATGTTTATATACTGATCTATAACCTACAAACTTGGTGAACCTGATGACTAACTCCAACATTTTCTTTTGTAAATTCCTTAGAATTTTCTACATATAAGACGACGTCATCTGCAAATAGAACTTTTACTTCTTTCATTTTAATCTGGATGTATTTTATTTTATTTTCTTGTCTAATTGCCCTACCTAGAACTTCCAGCACGATGTTGAATAAAAATGATGAAAACAGACATCTCATCTTGTGTTGGATTTTAGGGAGGGAAGGCCTTCAGTTTTTCATCATTAAATGTAATATTAGATGTGGATTTTTCACATATGGCCTTTGTCAAATTGAGGTTCCTTTCTATTCCTAGTTTATTGAGGGCTTATATCATGAAAGAGTGTGGGATTTTGTCTAATACTTTTTCTGTGTCTATTGAGATGATGTGGGTTTTTTTTTTTCTTTCATTCTATTAATATGGTATATTACAGTAACTGATTTTCCTATGTTGAACCAACCTTGTATTCCTGGAATAAATCCCACTGGGTCATGTGTTTTGTTGAGGCTTTTGTATTTACATTCATAACTTATATTGGTCTCTAGTTTTCTTATAATGTCTTTGTGTGGTTTTGTATTGGGATGATAATGGCCTCACAGCATGACTTGGGAACTGTTTCCTCCTATTTGGGGGAATGTTTGAGAAAGGTTAGAAAATAACATTTGACTCTAGCTGCCTTAAAGCGTTACTAGAAAAAACAAAAACAAAGTGATATATAAGCTGTGTGTATTAGTCTCTTATGGCTACCATAACAAATGGCCACCAACTGGGTGGCTTAAAACAACAAAAATGTATTGTCTCACATTTCTGGAGATGAGAAGCCTTAAATCGAGCTGTTGGTGGGGCTGCACTCCCTCTGGAGGACTCTAGGGGAGAATCCATTCCTTGTCTGTTCTAGTGTCTGAGGCCTGTTGGCATTCCTGATTTGGGGCTGTATCACTCCACTCTTTACCTCTGTGGTCACATTGTGTCCTCTTCTGTTTGTCTCAAATCTCCTTCTGCCTTTCTCTTATAAGGACATTTGTCATTGGATTTTGCAATCACCTGAATATTCCAGGATGATATCCTCAAGAACCTTAATTTAATTACATCTACAAAGACTCTTTTTACATAACATTAACAGGTTCCAAGAATTAGGACATGGACATATATTTTGGGAGGACCATTCAGTTCACTACACTATGTGAGAGTATTTTGTGAACTGTAAAATGGTATCTATCTATATTATACATATATATTGTTATAACATATAATGTGAAGGTTCAAATATGTGAACTTTCTGTTAAAGGAAGATTTCAAAGTAATTAGTATGGATAGTACTAGTTTCTAAAATGATTCTATTTCGTTTTTAATTTTTGTGCCCCTTTCTACTTCCCCTCTCATGTGTTTAGTCCCTCATGATATAGTTGGGAACTCAATCTAATGTTTCACTCCTTATTTTCTTCTTATTCAAATCTATTTTTTAATATTTATTTATTTATTTTTGTAATTCAAGAGCAATACAGTCTAGGTATTAAAAAAAAAAAAAGTGAAGCATTACAGAAGTGTATACAGTAAAAAGCAAAAGTACATCCTTTGACCAGAATGCACATTCCCTTACCCCACTCTGCCCATGATGCCAACTTAGATCTAATGCGTTTAGATTAGATCTTAGATCTAGTGTGTTTCTGGAGGAAACCAGTCTGGTGGATATTCTTCCAGACCTTCACAACTTTGATGACTCTCTATGCCCTTCATTTAAAGGATTATACAGTGTTCCAGAGCATGGATAAACCTATGTTTAAACATTTTATTACAGTAGGCACTTAAATCATATACAATTTAATAAGATCAATCATCCTCAATATAGATTTGGTCAATGTTTTTATTTTTTCTTCTGTGATTGACAGAAGATTGTATGCTTTGTCCAATGTTCTACAGAGTTGTTACGTTTTTCTTATTGATGTCTAGGGATTCTTTGAATTAGGGATATAACTTTCTCTATAAAGAAATACAGTCTAAGTTTAAATTCTAATTCCGTTACTATTTCTGAATGCTGCTTTCCAATTAAATTTGAAAATAAAATCAAAATGTATAAGGGCTTTCAACTTACTATAATTATGACCCCTTTAATTAACTACATGCGACCATGTATGTATATCATTTGTCACCATGATAGATGAAATAACTGAAGAGTCAAGTATTTAAAAATATCTGGATACCTTGATAATTTACATCATCTAGAAAAAATATAGAGGTAGTTCCATGAAGTAATTAATAGCACAGTCTTTGGTAGCAGATGAACTTGAGTATTCTCCTGAGCCCTGTAGTCTTGAGCAAGTTATTGTATCTCTTTAAAATTTTTTATTTTATTGCCTATAAAATGGGTGTAATTACCTATTTCAAGAGGTGGTTATGAAGATTATATGAGATGAACCATGAATAGAATTTTGCACAGTACACAGCACACAGAATGCATGTAATAAATGGTAGCTACCATAATATTATTATTGGTAAATGATTTAAACATAGTAAAATATGGATACTTGGCTATAATTTTCAGTTTTCAAAGAGCACAGTTCACAGTTGTCTTTCTCTTCATCTAATCTCAGTAGAAGAGATTGACATGTCTGGAAATTAAAACTTCATGTTCAGATCAGCTCTATCCCGTGACTGTGGCTTCCTTAAGTTGTATTTGCACCTGAACTGATGAGCCCCTGAAAGAAATACTCGTGTTACTAAGAGTACCAAATTACTAAATTGGTACCAAATCCCACCCTGGTCTTCTGGTTGTGGTGGTCAGACCAAAGCTGTGATCTAGTACCCAACTGGCTAGATAACAATCCCCTGAGCACTACCACAGATAGTCTAGAAGATTTCACTTCCGTACATCAAAGGAAGGGCTTGGGAATCTGTTTTTTTAAAAAGCTCCCTGATTCTGATAGGTAGTTGCTTTTGATAACCACTGTGGTAGAGCAGGCCAAAACTCTCTCCTCCTAGTCTATACTCTTTTCACCTTCCTATTGCAGTACCTGACTGCTAAACTTTATAAAGATTAGTGGAGGTGACCCCAGGAGAGAAAAAATACTGCCTGAAGGGAGACCAAGAGAGCACTTGTCCCTATGTGTTGCAGGATTTTTTTTTTACTTCAATACCTGGGATTCATTGTCTCACCACTTCAAAGAATGAGACACAAAATGAGCAGCAGGCAAGAGTTTATTAGAATATAAGATTAGAAAGGAAGAGTAGTAGGAAGGCTCTCTTTACAGAGAGGAAACATTCGAAAGTGGATGCCAGAGAACTATAGGCAGGGGTCCTTGTTTTATAAGGTTCTGGTCACGCCCACACCTTCCTCACTTCCCCCATGTTCCTTCTCAGGTTCTACCCTTATGGGCTGGATAACTCTGGGTGTTGGGTTGTCCATTTCTGATTGTTTCATTTCCATGGTATGAGGAATGGTCTATGGCCATATTTAGGTCTTTCTTCAAATTCCTGAGGGAAACCTGAGGGGGAGTAAGTGGCCTCTGTCACATTCTTAAGAGGAACCTTAAGCCTGAGGGGGTTTGCTGTGGTCAGACACTCCCAGCATTGTTCCAAAATATGTGTTTTTCTCCGCCCAGGGACCTCAGTCCTAATCCTTCCCTCTCTGCCTATTTTATCCTATCTGCCTAATTTCCTATTATATATGTACTTTTTATTCTCTTCTCATTAGGATTTGATCCCCTAACAAACTGTGTCCATTAAGTCCTTTCTCATCTCCAAAAATGAAATAACTGTTTTTTTTCTTTGGCACTGGTATGTGTTCAGAATACGAAAGGGAGAAGTGCTTCAAACTCCTTATGGGTTTTGATGAGAAAATTAGGGACTACCTGGTTTAGCAATCTATATAGCCTGGGATCCAATTTCAGCAAAATGAAACAAAAATTAAAGTAGATGAATAAAGTCTTCCTCATTCATCCCTCCCCGTGCACAGAGAAAACAGCCCCCACTCTGCATAGTCCCATCTCTCTGGGCCTGTGAAATCTTAGAAGCTTATCTAAGGCTGACTGATTCTTAGGCTGCTGCCAGGGACTTAGCATTTGGAACCATGATAGGAACCACACCTATGACCACTGTGGGACAAATTGTTGGCAGGAGAATGACACTGGAATTTGTGGCTGATTAATCAGATAAAGCATTTGAGATAATATAGAGCTTCCTCTGGAGCGTGCACTGATGTAAGGACTTTACATATATTAACTCTTTTAATGTTCAGGATAGCATAGAAAGTAGATAACTGCTTGTCAGGAAATCTGTGAAAGCCATTGGAACTAAGAGAAGAAAGGTATACGAAAAGAATACACAAGTTCATTAAGATCAAATATTTTTAAAACAATGCATATAATGAAACACATTTGAATGTTTTCTCATTAGCTTTACAAAATGTACTTAAGTACCTGAGGAGGTTCATCAGTCAGATAAATGAAGCACTTAAAAAAAGAAGTAGAATGCAATTAATTGATAGATACAGATGTGAGGGAGGAAAAATAATTTTCCTTCTACCCTCCTAGGTTCTTGGCAGAGACCCTTTAATAAAAAGTTTAACAGGAGAAACACAAGGAAAAATGTTATAGTATGTATGTCTCCTGTTTACATGGGAGATACCCCAGAAAAGTAATTAACTACTTGAAATGACCCAAGCCCCAACCTTAGATATAATCTTCAGTTGAAGACCAAAGATGTTGGAGGTGGGTGGGTGGAGGAGGCCAGTTATGGGAGGTTAATCAGAAAAACAATAAACAACCATAAGGTTGTTATGCAGATTTAAGCCTTAATGCCTTCTGCATTGGTAAGAGTTTTTGGAGAATCATTCTTCTTTTGAAGTATGAAGAGGAAGATGCCATTACAAATGGAGATTTCCCTTTTAAATGTAAATGTCTCTTATCAACACTGTGTAATGTAATGTAGTTTCCAAAAAACAACCAGCTTAAAATAATCCTTATGCCAAAGAGGCATACTTTAGGGTGCTGGATTCTGCTCCTCTTCACAGACTTGAAGATGTTTAGTTAATTATGTTTTAATGGAACATAAGCATTGTTTAAAGGCCCCTTAAAATTGTTAAAATTTGCTAAACTGCGAATCGAATGTTTTGTGTAAAAATGTAGTCAGAACTTTAATTAATTAAGCAACTGCATTTAAAACCAAAGGGAAACCTCTGAATAAATTTGGCGTCTTATAAGCTACATTCTTGGGCATCCAAAAACTCACATTTAACAAAAACAAAAGTGAGAAAGACATAAAACTGTGATGAAGGATTAAAGCTCCTACCCTCTTTCCCTTAAGGAAATGTTGTAGGAAGAATATGTGTTATGCAATCAGTGAGGAAAAGCAAATAGATGTCACTTACTCATGTGGTGTGTTACAACAGCCCCCCTGCCTTCCACTGAGGTCCTTCCAGAACCAGCTTGAAATGACAGAGTCCCTACTGTTGCTTCTCCAGAACCTAGAGACCTTCTTACCTGGCTGTGTTTTTTGTTATTGGTCTATGGTGGGACTCAAGTCCATCCATTTTTCTCTCCAGCCTAAAAATACTCCTTAGTATTTGGTACTCTAAATCTTACACCAAATGTGCTTAAAATTCACAAATGTGTAATCAAATGTTGTGGTGAAGGTGGCTTATGCAGTTTTTGAAATTTTAGTGCAAAGTTATAAAACACTTAAGTAACAGAAGTAGGTGTGGTCACAAAGATCTCATTTCCCTTATTTAAAAAAAAATGCATGCACATAAGACTAATTTTTAAAACATAAACTGAATATTTTCATTTTTTTATTCATTTGGCCCTCGTGGAAGAAATGATGCTTGTGACTACTAACATGGAAGCTATGGTGTTTGCAAAACATCTTTCACATTTTATATAGGCCAGGTTATGTATTAAATTGCAATTTTTTTGTAGGAAACATGGTTAAATATAGGCAATTTAAAATGGTTCAATCTACTAATTAAGTAACCTCATGCTTACCAGTGTCTCTAAACAGAAATGTAGTCAAAATTGTTATAATTAGTTTTTAAATGGGATTGGCAGCTCCAGATTACCTTTAGAGAACATTTTGAGATGCCCAAGGTTTAGTGTTACACTTGGCAGATTAAAATGGCAAGATGACATCTTTTGGAAGCTTAAATGGCCCAGGAAATTAAATTTAAAGAATTACTCTTCCATTTATTCATTGTAAACTTGTAAGTCTGTCTCTGTATTAATTAGGGCTACATTTAACTGTGAGTGTCAGAAAATCCAAATTAACAGTGGCTTAAACAAAATAGAACTTTATCTCATTCACATAAAATGAGGTACAGGGATAATAGTGTGGGGCTTGTAGAATGGCTCCACCATCATCAGGAACTGTGGCTTCTTTTATATCGTTGTTCTGCCACCCTCTATAGATGGCTACCAACTCATGGGCGCAGGAGGCTCCTTGAACTCCAGTCATCAGACTTTTATTATAGACAGCAAATGGAAGAGGAGGGAAGAAAGGCATGCCCACTCACTTTACAGAAGATGGCCATCATATTTGTTTACATCCCACTGGCTAGCATTAAGTCATATGCTACACTGTGCTTTAAGCTGGGAAATGTAGTCTCATTCTGGGCAGTCATATAGTCATAGAGGTAAAACGAAAAGTTTCATTAAGGGTGAACATACTATATTGGGGGGATAACAGGCTTTTACTCTGGGTTCATAGATACATTTCATGGAAATTGTCAGTCTCCTACAGTTGGTCCAATTTTGTAGAGAAAAAGATATACAGCTTTTGCCAGATTCCTAAAGTTCTCTATCATGCAAAAATGTTTAAGAATCAGTGTCTCATATATAAATTTAAATCTCTATTCAGTTTTATTTATTTATTTATTTATTTATTTATTTATTTATTTTTTAATAAGGGCTTTCCCCTCCTTTTTTTTTTTTATTATTTATTTTTGGGACAGAGAGAGACAGAGCATGAACGGGGGAGGGGCAGAGAGAGAGGGAGACACAGAATCGGAAACAGGCTCCAGGCTCCGAGCCATCAGCCCAGAGCCTGACGCGGGGCTCGAACTCACGGACCGCGAGATCGTGACCTGGCTGAAGTCGGACGCTTAACCGACTGCGCCACCCAGGCGCCCCTCTATTCAGTTTTAAATAAATAACATACAAGTAATGTCTATTTCTCATTATACCTAATGGATTTTGTTACTGTCAATAATATACCTAAGCTCCTATTAGGTACATAAGTATCCTATGAAAGATATAAAACAGAATTTAAAAAAAAAATTAAGCCTGGGAAGTGAACAAATATATTTAAACCCCAGAAGAATATGTAAAGATAAGTGAATCACTTGTTTCTTGCTTATCAACTATTATAAGAGAGTATGTCTGCTTTTTGTCTCTTACAATTTATAACCTAAGTTGGATTTTAACTCAATGTATTTAGCAATCAAAGAAAAGCAAATTAAAAGGGCAAAGCAGTATTTATTTAAGTCAAGAAAATAAATTAAAACAATAACAACTCTAATATTTCATGGCAGAATATAATTGATGTCATTTTGGAAGACAGTTTGAGAATATGGATAACATAGACAAATACTTTGATTAAGATCCTTTGTCCCATGGAATTAAAACAACAACAACAAAAAACTAAAAATATATAGATAAATATTTATTGCATTTTTGGCAGCATTTTTAAAAGTTTTATTTATATATTTTGAGAGACAGACAGAGAGAGAGGGAGAGAGAGAGAGAATAAGTTGGGGAGGGAGAGAGAGAAGGAGAGCCTGAATCCCAAGCAGATTCTGCACCATCAATGCAGAGCCCAACGTAGGGCTCAAACTCGCAAACTTGGTGTCATGACCTGAGCTGAGATCAAAAGTCAGATGCTTACTGACTACGCCATGCCTTGCAGCATTTTTTAATTAGCAGTTTCAGATGGGAAAGTATGCAAATATCCAACTATAGGAGAATAGTTATGCAAATCATAATCTATCAGCAAAGGAAACACATGAAACTCTTCAAAGTGATAATTATGACACTTTTGTAAATAGCATTGAAAATTATCATGTTATACTAAATTAAAAAGACACAATAGAGAATAGTATACAGATACCTAAGAGTTGACCTTTGAACAACATGAGAGTTAGGGGCGCTGACACCCCGTGCAGTCAAAAATCCATGTATAACTTTTGACTTTCCAAAAACTTAACTACTAAGAGCCTACTGTTGACTGGAAGCCCTATAGATAACATAAACTGTTGATTAACATATATTTTGTATATTATATGTATTATATACTATATTCTTACAGTAAAGTAAGCTAGAGAAAAGAAAATTTTATAAAAAACCACAAGGAAGAGAAAATACATTTATAATACTGTTCTGTAAAAAATCTGCCTGGAAATAGAGCTGCCAAGTTCAAGCCCATGTTGTGCCAGGGTCAACTGTATAAACAGTAGCTGTGTCATAATATACAAAAGCAAAGGTTGCACTGATTTTTTTTTTCCTACATTTTAATTTACTGCAGTGGAGTATCTTTAAATCTGATTGGATTGGATACATATATACTTCCAAATCACTAATGGAGGATCACTAAAGCATGAGATATACTTTCAAGGAATCTTACATAGTTTCATGTAATATCTGTACAACTGCTAAAAAATACATAAAAGGGAGTGTTGGGGCATTCAGAAGACTAGTTGAGCCAGGTTGAAATAATGCCATTAGGCAAATGAACTTCAGCGTTCTACTCTGTTGCAGAAGTTTTAATCCTGTGATATTTTAGGCTGGAGATCTGGAATTCATCCATGCATAGAATTATCTGTACTCTGACCCTCTCTACCCTTCCCATAATGATATTACTCAAATCAAAAAGTCCATAATGAGTACTTTTAGTCTTATGATTTGTTTAAGGCTTTCAATTTAAATTTCTTAAACAAGAGAAAGAAAAAACACAAGAAAAAAATTTTTTTTCCCCTGGTGTATAGTAACACTAGCCCTTCCTATTCTTGCCTATCATTCCCACACTCACATTTCCCCCCATTTTTTTAATCATGGTAAAATACATATAAACAGACAATCTGTCATCTTAACCATTTTTAAGTGTGCAGACCAGTGGTACCAAGTACCTTCATTTGTATGTACACTTCAAAAAAATTGTACTAGGGGCGCCTGGGTGGCGCAGTCGGTTAAGCGTCTGACTTCAGCCAGGTCACGATCTCGCGGTCCGTGAGTTCGAGCCCCGCGTCAGGCTCTGGGCTGATGGCTCAGAGCCTGGAGCCTGTTTCCGATTCTGTGTCTCCCTCTCTCTCTGCCCCTCCCCCGTTCATGCTCTGTCTCTCTCTGTCCCAAAAATAAATAATAAAACGTTGAAAAAAAATTAAAAAAAAAAATTGTACTAGAAAGATTTTCTATGACCTTAATGCTTTGATAATTTACTCAGCAACTAGTTTAAACTACAGAAGGGTGTCAAAGAGTTTGGAACTATAAGTTCCCAAGTATTAAAATGGTATTTATCTCCTCTTATGTTGAAAATTCGCAAACTTTTTGGAGAGGTTTCTCTGATTCCTTATTGAAACTACTAGGCCAGTCCTCGAAAGGCAGTCATTCTGCTTTTACTGACTCTAGAAGAGCAAAGGTGGAAGTGTATCTTTTTCAGTCATGTTATTTAATAGCATGCCTACAACGTGCCAAACATTGTGTTAAGAGCTTTTGTACACATAGCAAGGGTCCTCTGATGTAGATGGCATCGTTTACATCTTACGGATGAGGAAACCGAATCTCTGAGATTTGAAGAGCCTTGGTAAGGCATGGCGGAACTAGATTACAATCCAAATCTTTGGTCTCCACGTCCACTGCTGGTCAGCCCAGTACAGCTGTCATCCCACATGCTTGCAGCATCTCTAACAAATCCACACAGGCTGACTCCCAAAATGGCACACAAAGGAGAATGTTCCAGATACAACTATTTATCTTTTCTTCACCACTTTTAACTTGTTGGCATTTGTCACTTAAAAGACATCAACTCTAAGGTTCAAGGTGGTTACATCTTAATTATTATATTTTAGACATAATTCCTTTCCAGATCACACTGTTGGCTATAGTAGGTTTTTTTCCTTGTTTGATTGTGTGTCTGCTCAACCGAAGAGTAAGTATATAGTAAATAGGTATAAGTGTAGCGCAGAGAGAATAGGTATCTATATCCATATTTATATATCCATACTGATACAGTCTAGATACAGATATATAGAGTGAGAGTATGTAAAGTATATAGAGGTATATAGTGCTGATACAAGGCCTGGGTGTCCACAATTAGACTGCAGTTCTTCAGGTTCTAAAAAGACCAGTCTCATAGGGCTATAAGGATTCTTTAGGATCTTACATTAGTTGAAGAAAGACTGGCCTTCTCTTTCTTTTTTTATTTTTAATGTTTATTTATTTTTGAGAGACAGAGAGAGAGAGAGAGAGAGAGAGAGAGCATGAGTGGGGGAAGGGCAGAGAGAGAGGGAGACACAGAATCTGAAGCAGGCTTCAGGCTCTGAGCTGTCAGCACAGAGCCCAACACGGGGCTTGAACTCACGAATCATGAGATCATGACCTGAGCCAAAGTCAGACACTTAACTGACTGAGCCACCAGACACTCTGAAAGATTGGAGTTTTCAATAGTTCTCTACATGTGTATACAAATAAACACACACACACACACACACACACACACACACACAGAGAGAGAGAGAGAGAGAGAGAGAGAGAGAGCTTTGCTATCAGGGACTCTTAGCATATAGATCATTCAGAATAAAAATCTAGTTAGCTAAAGGTTGGGTCTTTCTAAAAACAGCCTTTCTTTCTTCCTTTCCTTTCCTTTCCTTTCCTTTCCTTTCCTTTCCTTTCCTTTCCTTTCCTTTCCTTTCCTTTCCTTTCCTTTCCTGTTTTTTTCTTTTATTTATTTTCTTCCTTCCTTCCTCCCTTCCTGCCTCCTTCCCTTCCTTCCTTTCTCTCTCCTTCCTTCCCTTCCTCCCTTCTTCTTTTCTTTTCTTTTCTTTTCTTTTCTTTTCTTTTCTTTTCTTTTTTCTTTTCTTTTTCTGTTTTGAACAAAGCTTAAAATATGCCACGTGTTTCCTTGTGTTTTTGTTTTAACGTTTATTTATTTTTGAGACAGAGACAGAGCTTGAACGGGGGAGGGGCAGAGAGAGAGGGAGACTGAAGCAGGCTCCAGGCTCTGGGCCATCAGCCCAGAGCCCGATGCGGGGCTCCAACTCACGGACCACAAGATCGTGAACTGAGTCAAAGTCGGACGCTTAACCGACTGAGCCACCCAGGAGCCCCCCTTGTGTTTTTTTTAAGCTAACATTTTTCAGAGATTATTATATGTCTGCCACTGAGCTGAACACACCTCCTGCTCTCTCATTTAATTCTCACTCACAACCCATGAGGTAGGTACTATCACCGTCATTTTACAAAAGAACCTGAGGCCTAAAGAAGTCAAAAAACTTGGTCAGGTTCTCATAACTAGTAGGGAGTAGTGAAGCCAGGGTTGAAATCCAGGTCCTCTGACCACCTTACCCCAAACTTTTTCAATCTCCTCACTGTACAATCTCCTCACTGTACTGTCCCTCAGAATAATTTAAATTTTTGTGATGACTCTGCCTTCTAAAATTAAACATTGAATTCACCTGCATCATGCCAGAGTAAGACCATCTAGACCCAAGAATACAGTCCTACAATAACATAGATAACATATGCATTGTAGTATTGTAGTGTTGAGCCACTGAATAAAGTTACAAAGGGTCACCATGTACATCTATATTCAGTGGTCCAAGACTACAGTGTTTTGGGGGTTCATGACACTTAATTTTCTTCTCTTTTCTGTCCTCTTTCACTGAGTAGATAGCCTTTTGTGGTCAAAAGCATGTGGTTTACAGAGGTAGGTATATTGAGTTCCAGCTCTGCTCTGACAGACACTAGCAGTGTGATCTCCTTTTCATCTGTAAAATGGGTGTGGCATTGTCTACTCTGGAAAAGATAAAAGGAGACAAAGTAGCTAAGGGTCTAACACGGTGACTGGCGGGCAGTAAGTACTCAACCAATGGCACACTATTATTACAGCATATCACTGCTGTCAGGTGGCTAACCATAATTTCTCACTGCTATCAGTGTTCCTGTTATATCTGGCTCTTTCACCAATTTGTAGGGTCTAATCTGTTTGGGCTTTGAAAGCAGTTCCTGTATTGGTAACATAGCAAAATGGACTTGTGCAAGATATTGGCACTGACACGAGGGTGCAGAGGCAAGCCAGGAACAAAGCCGAGTGGAAATGCTGAGAAAACATGGACAACATTCCAAAGCACAGTCCACGTAGTTGAAACAGAATCAGAGACGTGACTGGGGCCAGATATTAGGGTAGCCCAAGAGATACCAATGGGAGAGCCAAAGTCCATGGCTCAGTCTGGGGTCACAAGCTGACAGGAGCTGAGCAGAAGATAAAGCACAGGGGCTCAGAGAAAACAGGCTTGGCTTGGAATGTGTTCATGCTCCTTTCGAAGGCCTGGGGCTTTTCCCCATGGATCCTTGGATCTTTTTAGAGGCGCACCTCCCCAAGACGAACATCTCTTAACTAGATTATAAGCTTTTTTGTTTTAAAGTTAAGGGGCATGGACTCTGAATAAGGATTTAGGGAATATTTCTTTAAATAACAAGCAGGAATTTCAACATGCACATTTTGTTTGACTGACTCGATCTCTTTTATTTACCAGTAGGCTTTTGACTAAGTAATAGATTAATGAATTTTCTTGACTGCATAGGGTTGCCAGGTCAAGTATAGGATGTCCAGATACATTTTAATTTCAGATACACAATGAATAGTTTTTTAGAATAAGTATGTCCCAAATATTGCATGGAGTATACTTATGCTAAAAAATTATTCACTATTCATGTAGAATTAAAATTGAATTGGGATCTTGTTTGTTTTTGCTCATTCTGGAAACCATGGGTACAACTGACTATAGTACCATGAATGGTAATTAATAATTATTTAGAAGTTCCAGAATCAGTGATATTTTTACTGTACACTATTTGACCTCTTACAACAACTGATACATTTGATGCAACTGTTGTTCTCCAAACTGTTGATCATCAGAGGAGAAGTGGGTGGGGGGACGGGTGAAATAGGTGATGGGGATTAAGGGATGCACTTGTTGTGATGAGCACCGGGGGTTGTATAGAAGTGCTGAATCACTATATTGTACACCTGAAACTAATATTGCACAGTATGTTAACTGGAATTTAAATAAAACTTAAAAAAATCTATTGTTCTCATATTATCAGTCTTGAAAGATTAATTTCTAACAGTTTGCAAACGGCAGAGATAGAAATCAAACTTATATCTGTATGACCTGAGCCTTAAATAGCACATATACCTTTTTATTAATTTAAATCCACCCACATAGTCTGAGTCTGTGGCTGAGAAGGCAAATACATGTATACTGGCTTTCCGTGATGTTTAGATATTTGGATTCTGGCTACCATCATTGTTAGTTAGCCCTATGATATATTCATAAAATGCAGCCATTTCCTCTCTATGTTTTCTTCGATCAAAAAGGAAAACTCATTTCTGACTTTTCAAGCTCAGACAGGTATGTTATGGGGCTTTCTCAGCAGGTGCTAGTTTTCCTGCACAGTTTGAGACTGCGTTCAGGTGACTCAAGTCTTCTGACCACTCTGTGCTGATGGTCCTGTAATACCTTGTAACAGCAATTTCACTTTCTTAATCCTTTTTGTTACTTCCCTGGCCTTCAAAACACTGCTGGCCAAATATAAATTTAATGTGGGCAGATTCGTCACTTTCCAGGAACTAATTGTTGGCGATGCTCCGTTGCCATTAAATATTAAGTATTACAAGTAGGTAAAGCTAATAAAACAACTTAAGAAAATGGATGCCATGTTATCACACCCACTGATAGATGTCTAAAGCTATGTTGGTGCCCCAAACTTCCATGTGTTTTTGGATTTGGGGATTTTTACCTAATTACCACAGGTAACCTTATTTAAATAGTTACTTAATCACTGGAAACTGAACTGCTACAATCTTCATTGATTTTTGGAGAGTGTATTATCAAGAACCAGAATTAAAAACTATAATTTATATACCCCTGTCACTTCTCCTGTTGTTATTGACTTCTATTGGCAAAACAGTCTGGAGGCATTTGCTATTAACATGACTAAAGCAATTACATAAAAGGCTTTCAAATAATGTCCAGCAAATATACGGTTTATTGCATTTGACATTAAGGATTTATGGCAATTCCAGAGCTCATTTTCATTAAATAAGATATCATTATCCCAGGAGATATCATTGAGAAACATTAATTTTGAAATACTTTTTAAAATGTGTTGTTATCTAATTCCTCTAAAAACAAAAACAATGGAAAAACTTACTTGACTAAAAAAAGTCTATGCTTTTTGTCTGTATGATACATTTATACTCATTCAAGCCCATTCATACTAAAGTCAACCAGTATTCCAGTTATCATTTTATTGCTATTTGCCTATCTTTAAATAGACCACAAAGAAAAATCAGGGCTCTAGTGTCATATTTAAAAATATATACAACTAAAACATGTTATTTTCAACTAATTAAGTCTTATATAGAAACATTCAAATGATTCACTGGGTTATTCACTTTTTTATCTGGAGGTTTGGGTTTTATGACTGTACAGGCAAGCTTGAATTTACTGAGATAAACTTTGGCAAGATGCACCTGTCTCTCATATGACATCAAAGTGGTCAAAGGGAAATGAGTGTACTGGTTCCTTTGATGCAAACATCGGACTGGATCTGAAAGAGTGATTGTGAAATCTTCAAAATGAGCCACCAAAGTATAGAATCTGGGGTTTCATGATAAAAGAAAAATAATTTCTCAAATTCTTCAAGTAAACAAAAGTATCTGGAAACTTGTAGTCATGTTTATCAGGAGGTTGGAAGTACATGTAGGCTTATTATGATTGCCTCAAACACTGTAGAACACTTTACAGGCTTCTCAGAGGGCATCACTTACATTCTTTTTAAGGTGCATTTTTAAACTCACAAGACAATGGTGTTTGTACACTGAAGCACATAACATTTAGTTTCATCAGGTTAACTTGACACAATCCACTACAAAGCAACACTTTTTAATGATCAGTGTTTAAAGAGTTTAAAGAAAAACATTTACTAACCGGTGACAGCATCAGAAAATTGAGGGTTTCAATTTCTTCAACAAAAAGGAACACTAGTTAGAAGTCAGTGATAGAATCAGAGTCTTATTAGTGTATTCTGAGAGCTTACTACCTTTTCTAACTTCCCTGCTTTCTATTTTAAACAGTATCATTCTAAAATTTCACATTGAGGGAATGTATCTCCTGCCATGATCTTATTTTTTTTCAATGCAATATTTTTTTCAAGTTTTTATTTAAATTCCAGTTAGCATACAGTGTAACATTAGTTTCAGGGAATGCAATTTTTAAAAAATTTTTTAAAAATATTTATTTTTGAGAGAGAGAGATAAAGTGCAAGCAGGGGAGGGGCAGAGAGAGAGGGAGACACAGATTCTGAAGCAGGCTCCAGGCTCTGAGCTGTCAGCACAGAGCCTGATATGGGACTGGAACTCATAAACTGTGAGATCATGACCTGAGCTGAAGTTGGAAGTCTAACCTACTGAGACACCCAGGCACCCCAGGGAATACAATTTTTGTTTTTAATGACGAGGTTTTAACATACAAAGCATGTTTTATTTCACACTTAATGAATCAACACTCAAGAACTGGGAAGAGGGTAAATATACATACTTAATCCTAAATATCTATATTGTCTGCTTTCATGCAGTTAGAGTAAATTTTCTCTAAACCAGCCATTAGAAAATCTTAAAAAAAAATTCTCTTATTAGGGAAAATTTTAAATATACATAAAAGGAGAGAATTGTATAATGAACCCAATATACTCTTTGTCCAGCTTGACCACGTGGCAATATGTTACTGATCATTTCTTCTGTCAACTATTCATCTTTTCTCCATGTCCATTATGTTGGATCCCTGATATTATATTGTTTCTTCTGTAAATATTTAATTTCTTTAATAATTCTATTATCACTCTATAAAAATAGTATTAATTTGCTGGGATTGTCAAATGTCTAGTTCACATTTATTTTTCCTTTTTTCCCCTAATTTATTTGAAATAGGACCAATAAAACCTATATACTGTGGTGTGTTAATATGTCTATGTGTTAATATTAAGTTTTCTTAGTGTAATTTCTAGCATAATGATGGTCATGGATATATTTTCTTATATATTACCTTACTCTTACGGTAAGGTAATGGATATATTTTCTTATATATTACCTTACTCTTACGGTAATTAAAGTAAAATACAATTTTTAATTGATATTTTATCCCTGTAATACCAAGTAAAACAATAAGTAGAACAATCAGTTTTGTGATATCTGAGCCTAAGGAACATTTGCTTAAAAAATTCTGGTTTATTTATTTATTTATTTCCTTTTCATTCAAATATTTTCTTATGGTGTATATGTAGGAAAAAACAGTAAATAGAAATTTAAATATTCACATATTTAGAGTTTTGACATTGGTAGATATCTTTAAAAATATAACTTACAGGTTAAAATACTCAAAACCATAATCTATTGCTGTTGATACTTTATATGCCATAATAATTACACATTTTCTCCTACTTTTATCAGGATATTTAATTTGGTTCATAGCTTATCTTGATTATGAATTAAGATTCTTTCTCTGAACCATGGAGACTGAAAATAAAGCTGTCAGAAGATATTCATGTACATCATTTAGGCATAATTTATATAATTAATTGTAATTGGGACTGCAGTTGTTAGAATCAGTTAAAACAAAATAACCCACTAATTGTTTTATTTACTTTTATTTAAAAAATCATTTATCCTTGGTTTTGTTCTAGATATGCATTTGATTTTAAAATGTCTTTTGATTGAGTAGTTTCTACTCACAAGGAATGAGTTGGAATCTTTTTTTCTCCTTGAATTACTTATACCCTGGATACAAGTATAAATTTGAAGATGGGATTTAAAAGGTGAATGATTTATACAATCTGAAGAGAAACCAGAGCATTGAAGATGGGATTAAAGAGTACCCTTTACTGTTTTTAATTAAAACAAAAATTTTTCAATGTTCCTTTATCTTTGAGAGAGAGAGAGAATCAGAATCAGAAGCAGGCTCTGAGCTGTCAGCACAGAGCCCAACCCAGGGCTCCAACTCATGAACTGTGAGATCATGACCTGAGCTAAAGTCAGAGGCTTAACTGACTGAGTCACCTAGGTGCCCCAAGAGTACCCTTTGTTAATGATGCCTTCTTATTTGCTAATGAGCATGAAAAGTGCGAATTTCAAGTAGATAATATTACTGCCATTATTGCTGAAAGGGGAACCTAATTTATTTAAACCAATAGAGATTTTGTTTGTTATATAAAGTGTTAAAGGATGCAAACTATTTTTCTCTTTTCTGAACAAACATGGTCTCTTAAATAATCCTGATTCTCCAAATAAATACATATATTTGCCTTTGTAAAGGAAATGGAATTGCAACATAATATCTTCTGTTGAATTTTCTAATATGCTTGGCAATTGAAGTTGCTTTCATAAATGTATTTTCTTTTAAAATTCTGAATAGGAAATAATAGAGAAAATAGTGATTCATGCCATCATTATGTCTTCTTTGTCTCTAAACAAAATTCCTGTGGGCAGTGGTAGGTCTTTAGGAACTCAGCTAATACTTATAAGGTATGTAATATGTTCTAGAAATATTTATAAGTATCTAATATACATTAATCTTATCCTTATAATGACAGGAAGTTACGATACTTATAATCTCCATCTTACCAATGAGGAAACTGAGAGATACAAAGTTTGAGTGACTTACAGAGAGTCACAAAACTAGTTTGCACCAAGGCAGTCTGGCTCCAGAGATTTACTTTTCTTAAAAAAAAAAATTTTTTTTTTTAATTTTTTTTTCAACGTTTATTTTTGGGACAGAGAGAGACAGAGCATGAACGGGGGAGGGACAGAGAGAGAAGGAGACACAGAATCGGAAACAAGCTCCAGGCTCTGAGCCATCAGCCCAGAGCCTGACGCGGGGCTTGAACTCATGGACCGCGAGATCGTGACCTGGCTGAAGTCGGACGCTTAACCGACTGCGCCACCCAGGCGCCCCGAGATTTACTTTTATACATGACACCATACTGGATAACAAACAGAAAGCCTATCAATGGTTGCCTGCGATTGGGAAGAGGAATGAGTGCTATATGGAAGGAAGGAGTCAGTCATTTGTATAGTGGAAATATCGTGGACCTTAATTTGTGGTGGTAGCAACATGAGTGTATAGATCAAAACCCATCACACTCTCCATGTAAAATGGATACATTTTACCATATGTAAATTATACCTCAATAAAGTTAGTTTGTAAAAAATCATCAAGACTCACTTTATGGTCCACTATATAGTAAATATTGGCAATTTTTGAGTGTGTTGTTTTCTATATGACCTAATTGATATGTAGAGAAAATACTCCCCTTAAAAGTTACAAGCATATACATCCCTTTGAAATGCAAGAGAATAGGTTAGAACAATTTACCATGCAGTGGATCATAAAGTGGGTCTGTCACTAAACATTAGTTTCAGGTCTTCTATATCCATACTGATTTTCTCTGCTTGTTTTATGACAACAAGGAGAGCTATACCAAACAGATCATGATTTTGTTTGCCCTTTTCATTCTGTTTCTTTTGTCCATATATTTTTGCCATTTCTCATTCAATCCATATAGATGTTTTAGCATTATTATATTTGCCACTGGAGTGATCTCTTTATCATTAATAGTCCCTCATGGTTTCTAGTCATGCTTTTTGACTTAAGTCTAAAAATTTATATGCCCACACCATCTTTTCCTAGTTGGTATTTGCATGACATATCTTTTTCTGGCCTTTTGCTTCAACCTTTCAGGGTCCTATATATATATTTTTAAAGTTTTTATTTATTTTGAGAGAGAGAGAGAACATGTGCACGAGTGGTGGAGGGGTAGAGAGAGAGGAAGAGAATCTGTGCTGACAGCACAGACTCCAATGCGGGGGTCTATCTCACAACCCTGAAATCATGAGCTGAGCTGAAATCAAGAGTCAAATGCTTAACTGACTAAGCCACCCAGGCCCCTCAGTATCCTATTGTGGATTCTTATCACGTCGGGGCCACCAATTGTGGGTTCGGCTTTTGGCTTTATCCAGCAAAACCGAGGACAGCAGAAAGGATAACTCAAGACTCAACAAGTCAAGAGAGGTAAGGAGGCTAAGGGAAGTCTACCCAAGGTGATCTCAAACTCCCATATTTATTAAGCATACATTATAGGGGAAACATTGTGCAATATGTCCCTTGGTAATTGCCAGTAAGGGCTATAGAAAGCCTTGTGAAAACAAACAAACAAACAATAACAAAAAAAACAAGGTGTTCCCAAGAATACAAAAGAGCAGATGCTGAAAGCTGGGTGGAGAACAAGATAAGATATTCATTTGATAACATGATCTAAGGAATTCTTGAGCACAGACCAGACCCAACCCCTATATACACATTAACTAGATACTGGTTTACTGTGTTTAGCAGGGCCAGAAAGCAGTGTAATGTGTTCCCTAATATCTTCTAACCCAGGACATAGCTATTTGATTTCCCACATCCTATATTTTGTAAGAACATGCACTTATATTTGTTTTTGCTTTTGTTTTATTTTTCATATTCTGGGAATATTCATTAATTTTTATTTAATCACTGATATATTTGAGTTTACATTTACCATCTTCTATTATTTTTTTTAAATTAGTTCCATCAGTCTTAAGTTCTTTTTTTCCTTTCTTTTATTTTCTTCTTTTTCATTGATCAGTTTCTTTATTATTCCATCTCTACCTCTTGTTAGTTTTATACTACATTACTATCATTTTACTGTTTACTTTGGGATTACAATATGCATACTTCAATGCAGTCCATTTATAAAATATAACTTTTACCATTCCCCAGTCACGCTAGGAATTTAAACCATTAAATTCCATTTTACCTTTTCTATTTCCTATATGTTATTGTTGTAATTTTAATTCTACATATACATTTGAATCTAAAATAAATTACTACTTTGCTCATTCAGTATTAATTTATATTTACTTGTTCTTTCCATTGTTCTTTATTCTTCACTCTGAGGTCATTTTGACTCCTCTGGGGTCATTTTTCTTTTGCTAAGGAAATCCCTTCAGTATTTCTAATAGTTAAGGTCTCTGGCAATACATTTTCTAACATTTTGCTTTTCTGCAAAAGTCTTTATTTTGCCTTCATTTTCGATTGATTTCCCCCCAACTGTTGATAGCATTCTAGGTGGGCAGGGTATTTACTCTGGATACTTTAAAGATGTCATACTGTTGCTTTCTGGCTTTCCTCATTTCTGTTAAAAATTCACTTGTTGGTCTCATTGTTTGTCTTTTTAATGATGCACTTCCCCCATGCTTCCCCACTCCCCTACATCTCTGGGTACTTTTAAAACTTCCCTTTGTTTTGGGTTTTCAGCAATTTGATTATGATGTGTCTAGGTTTCATCCTGCTCGTATTTATCATAGAAGTGAGCAAAGGGCTTCAGAGATCTGTGGCTTGATGACTTTCATCAACCATGTTCTCTTAAAATACTGTTTTTCCTTGGTTCTTTCTTCTCTTTTCTTCCAGAACTCCAATAGCATGTTTGACATGTAAACTATTTTTCTTATATACACTTGTGGACTTTTAGTGTTTTTACCCTCTGTGCTTTGGTATGAAAATTTTTGTTGATCTGTATTTCAGTTGACCAATTCACTATTTTTCTCTAATCGGCCACATATCTCATTTATAATTTTAATTGTTGCATTTTACATTTCTAGAAATTTCATTTGACTTTCTTTTCAAGATTTAGACTCTGGTGAAATTTTTCGCATTTTCATCTATTTTCTTCATCTTTCTTTCTACTTTCTTGAACATGTTAGTCATGATATTGTAATGTCCTTATTTGATAATTCCAATTATCTGGATAACCTGTGGATCTCTTTTTATTGATTATTTTTTTCTTGTGGTGTTAAGTTATGTAATCCTGTTTTTTGGTATGCTTGGTATTTTTAAATTTAATGTCTGACATTATATATGAAAAACTGAAGAGCTTTCTTCATATCATCTTCCTCAAAGAGTAAGAGGAGTGGGGGCTGATCCCTTTAGTCCACTCAGAAATTAAATTCCAGGCTGGATTGCACCTTTTCTAAGGCTTCTTTCTAGAGTCTCTCTCACTCTTGTTCCAAGAGTGTAGTTTCCAAGGAATTCCTATTGAGGACTCAGGATGCTCACCTGTGCCCCTATCTTCTGGTCTGCCCAGAACTTGAATGCCTGTCTTCTAGTACAATTGTTAGACAGCCAAATCCTCTCTCTGCTTTTCAAAGACATTCTTCTTGGCTTCTTGGATTCTCTCCCCCCCCTTCCCCCCCCCCCCCATAGCTGCAGAAATCAATGTCATGAGGGGAAATCCAGCAGGAGTGTGGATGTTGTTCTCTGTCCCTACTTTCTGGATGGAATCCTAGCTCCTCAAGTCTCTAATTTGTGCTTCTCCAGCTTCATGGGATGGTCAAAAGTTCTGGTGGGGTTTCTACCTCTTAGCAAGGACATCTACTTGGCCTTTTTCCTGACCCCAGCCACTTGCTACATGCTCAGAACTGGCAAATGCACCAAGAAAAAAACAAAACAAACAAACAGACAAAAAAACCCCACTGCATCATGTCCATTTTCCTCCAGAACTATTTCTGTCCTCTTAGCACCCTGTGCTTTCATGCCCTGGTTACCTATGGCAGCAATCTGATGCCCAGTCTTATTCTTTTGTTCAGCTTTCTATATGTCTTCAGCAGAGGCTTTGTCTCTTTCAAGATGCTCCATAATGCCCCATTATGAATCTTCATATCCCAGGTAAAACAACAGCAAAACCACAAATAATAATTCAACCCTTTTAAGGAGTGATATATGAGAATAGTAATAGTAGGAGGTTTATAACTCACTTCACACAAGAGGCAAATGGGAGAAATAAATGAGATAATGGTGAATCTAAATAACAGAATTAATTAAATAGAACTAATAGATGTACATTTGACTCTATTTAGTAATTACAGAAAATGTTACTCTCTTCAAGTCTCTATGGGTTGTTTCCCAAAATTGTCTAGAAGAGAACAAGGAGAATATCAGTAAATCTTAAAAAGGAGTAACATTATAGACAATATTCTCAGATTATATTGCAGTAAAAGTAGAAATTTGTAACAGAGATTGAAATAAGAAAATCACAATCTGAAGTTCTAAATTTTTTTTTAACTCTAAGAGGAAATCTAGGCCTAAATTTCATAGCTGGAAAGTAAAAGTAAGACTTTAGATCCAAAAAACCTATGGTATGTGAAAAGCTGTGGCTAGAAAAAAAAATATGATAGCCAAAATCTTTAGTTTTCTTTGAAAGAAGAAAAATTGTTAGCTATTCATATTAATATTTTAAAAAATAGCAAAAATTGAACTTAAAAGAAGGAAGACTTATTTTTTTTTCCCCTTCCCTTACCCCATGGTCTTCTGTTAAGTTTCTCAAATTCCACATATGAGTGAAAACATATGATATCTGTCTTTCTCTGACTGACTTATTTTGCTTAGCATAATACCCTTCAGTTCTATCCATGTTGTTGCAAATGGCAAGATTTCATTCTTTCTCATTGCTGAGTAGTGTTCCATTGTGTGTGTGTGTGTGTATCTATATCTGTATCTATATCTAATCTATATCTATATCTATATCTATATCTATATCTATATCTATATCTATATCTATATCTATATATGTATATATATATATATATATATGCACCACATCTTCTTTATCCATTCATCAGTCGATGGACATTTGGACTCTTTCCATAATTTGGCTATTGTTGATTGTGTGAAGATCATGGGGGAAGGGAAGGAAAAAAATAATTACAGAGAGGGACGAAACCAAAAGAGACTCTTGAATACAGAGAACAAACTAAGGGTTGATGGGGGTGTGGGGGTGTGGGGGAGGGGAAAATGGGTGATGGGCACTGAGAAAGGCACTTATTGGGATGAGCACTGGGTGTTGTTATGTAAGTGATGAATCATGGGACTCTATTTCCGAAACCAAGAGCACACTGTATACACTGTATGTTAGCTAATTGAAAATTATATTTAAAAAAATAAATAAAACATCCTCCTGCTAAATAAATAAACAAATAAATAAATAAAGGGAGAAATAAGAAAGGTCAAAAATTAAATGTAATAAAAGAGAAAAACATTAGAAAGAATAAATACATTTTATAACTGATTCTTTGAGAAACAATAACAATAAAATAGAAAACCTATTAGGCTAACTCTCAAAGAGAGCTGGAGAAGGCACAAAAACACAAAATTAGAAATGAAGAGGACATAAGAATAATGTAAATTATAAGAATGGCCAGTATTTTGCTGGAAAAAACTATATTCTCATATTTCTGTATTTCTCATACTATTTTCCACATACTATTTTCTGATGCATCAGTAAATCTACCTGTTCAACCTAAATACAACCCAAATCTGACCACTTTTCCTCACCTTTCCCGGTACCTCTTTTCAGCCTCCACCATCTCACCTCTACCATTTTCCTACACAGTCTGCATTTAACACCTTGCTTATTAATTCTTTCTCCACAGAGAGAGAGAGAGATCTTTTTAAAATAATAGTTAAATCATGCCATTTTCACTCACAGATTTCAACTTTGGGTTCTCATGTCTCCCAGAATAAAATGCCAAACCCATAAAATGCTATATGGTCCTTCTTGCTATGGCTCTTACCTACTTACTGCCTTCAGCCCCTGGTCTCTTGAGCATATTTCTCACTCAGGTCCTTTCCATTTACTATTCCTTTTTCCCTCCTCACACCAGATATTGAAATAACTCACTCTCCTTTCATTCAGGCCAGAATTTACTGACTGCCCAATTTAAAATAACTACTTTATACCCCTATAATTTTCTATTCTCTTATCTAATTTATTTCCTCTTAGTATTTATAATCACCTAACATATTGTATATTAAATTATTATCCTGTTCTTCTTCTTAGAACATAAGTTCCAGAAGAGTAAGGTATTTGTCTGTTTTGATCACTGCTTTTTGTTTAGTGTTCTCATTAATACTTGGCACATATTAGTGCTTGATAACTATTTATTGAATACATTGATGAATGGTCTGACTAATAACTAGAAAACTTCTGGAAAATCCATTGAAAAGCTCTTGCAAACAGTAAGAGAATTTGGTAAGGCAAATGGTTCAAAGTTAATATAACAATAAGAAAAAAGACAAAATAGCTAAAAATAAGTTTAACTATTAATGTGTAGGATTCTACTGATGGACATAAAGAGTTAAAAGAGTAGAGAAAAATACCTTACTCTGTGATAAAAAGCATCAATATTGTGAAAAGGTTCACTTCCCTTGATATGTGGAATTAAAATACCAGTAGGTATATTTTGGGGTAAATGGACAAAGGTTTTTTTTTTTTTTTTTTTTTTTTTTTTTTACTGATGAGCAATCAGTTGACAATAATTAGAAACATTCTGGAAAGAAAAAGAGTAGTGAGCTAGACCATGTTTTATCAGATATTAAACTTGAAGTTCAGTTATCATAACCTAAAGGATATGAGACTGGTGAAATGGAGAATTGTGGATTAGCTTTAAGAAGCAAGGTATGGATCTAGATTCATGTAGAGATTTAGTAGATGATGATGGTAGCATTTCGGATCAGTGAGGAAAAGTCAATAAAGGAGGAAACACTTGCCTAACAATTTAAAGTTTAAAAGGACAGTAAGTTTGTGACCTACCTCATTCTTGTATCAAATAAATTTCAGATGGGTCCAAGATTTAAATGAAATTCAGAAATCAGCAAATACACAGTCATCTTTGTGTATCATGAAATAACCAGGGAAGGAAAAGATGGAAGATACATTGACTATTTACAAATTTTAAACTTTTGTATTTCAAAAATCACCATAAACAAAGTCAAAGAAAAATGAAAAAAATGGGAAAATTATGTGCAACACATATAGCAAACAAAAAGCTAATTTTTCTTACTTTTACACAGAAATGGAAAAAAATTAATAATCTCACATAAAATGGGCAAAGTGACTCAATGGATATTTCATCCAAAAAGAAAAGAGAGAAAAAAGTACTAATATCCAGCAAACACATGAAAAGACCCTTTTCATTCTTGATTTTAAAATGCTAATTAAGAAGATAGTGTGATGTACATTTGCATGTTACATAAAATGACCTAACTTTTTAGAGACTAGCTTAGAAAAATCACTCAAAATTAAAGACACATATTATTTGACCCAGGGAATTCCCTTCTAAGAGTTTCATAAATACTCCTATAAGTTTGCGAAGATAAATGTACCAAGATTTCGATTGCAGGGCCATATGCAAGAACAAAGAGAAGCAATTTAAATATCTACCAATACAAGCCTGATTAATAAATACTAGTATATTTGACACATGCTACAACATGGCTCAAACTTGAAAACATAAAACTAAGTGAAAGTTTGCATATTGTATGATTCCATTTATAGGAGATATCCAGAACAGGCAAGTCTTTAGAGACAGAAAGTAGATTAGTGATTGACAAAAGCTGATGTAGGGTAGAGGAACTGAGAGATGTTGGCTAAGAGTATGAGGTTTCTTTTGGGGGTAGGAAAAATGTTCTAAAATTGTGATGATGGATGCCCAACTCTATAAACATACTAAAAAACCACCAAGTTTTCTACTTTAAATGGATGAATTATAAGAGCTGTGAATTCTATCTTAATAAAACTTGGTAAAAATCATACCACCCAAAATTTTTTTTAAAAAAAGTAAGTTACAGTATATTGATGCAATGGAATATCATGCTGTCAATAAAAGGCATGGGAAATGCATTGTTGAGGGAAAATGACAAAGGTAGATTGTTAATTAAAAAAAAAAAAAAAGCATCTGTTAGCTTTCTTTCCAGCGGGCTGTGAGTGATGGGCATCCCTTGGGACAACTGGGAAAGACCAGGGGCAAAAGAAAGCCTTTCCACAAGGAGCAGAAGTTTGAGCTGGGACACACTCTGTTGCACTAAGATTGGCCTCTGCTGTATACACACAGTCTGACTTTGGGGAGGCAACAGTAATTACCGTGCCTGGAGGCTGGATCTGGGGAATCTCTCCTGGAGCTCCAAGTGTTCTATGTACAAAGCAAGGATCATCGATGTTGTCTGCAAATGCATCTATCAATGAACTGCTTCACCAAGATTCTGTGAAGAACTATATGATGATGACAGCACACTTCCCAACCATGGATGAATCCCACTATGTACTGTCCCTGGATCGGGAGGAGGCCCAGCTGACTCCTGAGGAGGAAGAGATTAAAAAAAAAAAAGATCAAAGAAAATGAAGAAGAAATATGAGGAAAGGTCAAAGAATGCCCAAATCAGCTTCTGGAGGAGGAGTTCCAGCAGGGCAAGTTTCTTGTGTGTATCACAAGAAAAGCAGGCCAGTGTGGCAGGGCAGATGGCCTTGTGCTAGAGGACAGGGAACTGGAGTTCTGTCTATCTGAGGAAAATCAAGGCCTGGAAAGGCAAACAAATCCTCTGTCCTCCCATCTTCGTTCATGTAATAAAGGTGCTTATTTTTAGAAAAAAAAAAAAAAAAGGTAGTGTATATAGGAGTGCATTTTTTTCTTTTTCTTGGTAACAAGAATAAGCAAACCTAAGCTTATTCATGCATAGATAATTTCTGGAAACAAACACAAGAAGTTATTAGCAATGTTTGCTTCTGGAGACAGGACTGACATTCAATGATGGAGGAATATATTCTTTTTACTCTGTATTCCTCTGTACCTTTTGTGGTTTTTTTTATGAACACTTTGATTAAAATTTTCAAATTACCTTAAAATTATGTGACAATGCTAATGTTCAAGTTTGCTATAATATTAATTGATCATTTGTTTCCTTCATCATTATTCGTTCTTTAGGAAGAAATTTCACCTAATTAGGAAATTTCACCTTTTAGGAAGAAAGTGCACCTCCTGTGTGTGAAAGAAGCCTGATTTAAAGATTAAAAGTTAGATGATGTAAATGGAGAGATATATTTCAAATTGTAGACTAAAGACTTTAATGTAAGACCTGAAACTGTGTGAAACTCCTAGAAGAAAACAGGAGAAAAAGCTCCATGACATAGGTCTTGACAATGATTTATTTGGATGTGATACCTAAAGCACAAGCAACAAAATGAAAAATAAACAAGTAGGACTACATGAAATTAAAAAGCACCGGCCCTGCAAAAGAAATCATCAACAAAGTGCAAAGACAGCCTAAGGAATGGGACAAATATTTACAAACTGTACATCTGAGAAGGGGTTAATATCCAAAATATATAAAGAACTCATACAGCTCAATGGAAAAAATCAAATAACCAATTCAAAAATGGGCAAAAGGTCTGCATAGACATTTCTCCAAAGAAAATATATGAAAGGCTAACAGGTCCCAGGACAGATGTTCAAATCACTGGTCATTAGGGAAATGCAAATCAAAACCACAATGAGATATCACCTCATGTCTGTTAGATTGGTCATTATGAAAAAGACAAGAAATAAACTCTGGCAAAGATGTGGAGAAAAGGAAAACCTTTGCACTGTTGATGGGATTGTAAACTGGTACAGCCACTATGAAAAACAGAATGGAAGATCCTCAAAAAATTAAAAATAGGATGATCATATGATCTGGTTATTCCGCTTCTGGGTATATATGTCCAGAGGAATGAAACACTATCTTGAAAAGATATGTGTACCTCTGTGTTTATAGCAGCATTATTTACAATAACTAAGACATGGAAACAACCTAAGTGTCCACTAATGGATGAATGGATAAAAAAGCTGTGGTATGTGTATACACCCACCCCCCCCCCCCCACAAAATTAAATATTATTCAGCCATAAAAAATGACAAAAACATCTGCCATTTGCAGCAACATGGATAGACATTGAGGACATTACGCTAAATGAAATAGGTCAGAAAGAGAAAGGCAAATATCGTATCATTTCATTTACCTGTGAAATCTAAAAATAAACAAATACAAAAAGCCAAACTCATAGAAAAAAGATCAGATTTGTGTTTATCAGAGGCAGGGAGTAAGGGGAAGGAGAATCGGAGGAAGATGGTCAAAAAATGTAAACTTCTAGTTATCAGGTAAGTAAGTACTAGGGATGGAATGTATCACATGATGACTATGGTTAACATCTATATGATATATGTATATGAAGGTTATAAAGAGTAAATTCTGAGTTATCACAAGGAAAATTTCTTGCCTTTTTTTTTTTTGCTTTCTCTCTTTTCTTATTTTTTAATTTATTGTATTTTTAAGTAAACTCTATACCAATTGTGGGGCTTGAACCCAAGATACTGAGATCAAGAGTCACATGCTCCACCAACTGAGCCAGCCAGGTGCCCCGCTTTTAATTTATATTATTTTTAAGTAAATGCTTTCTCTTTTTGTAAATGCTAACTAAATTATTGTAGTAATCATTTCACAATGTATATAAATCAAACCATCAGGCTATACACCTTAAACGTACACAGTGATGTATGTTAATTATATCTCAATACAACTGGAACAAATTAAAATTAAAACATTGGGATGGGGAGAGAATGAGATCTGTTGCTCTTGTTCAAGTTTACACACATTGCTAGATGGTTTCAAAAGACTGGGTGTTCCCTAGGGCTTGTCCATTATTGTTATGCATGAAAGCAAGTTCTGAGTGCTGAGCATTAGCAAACTAAGATCTTTCATGGACTCAAGGTCCAGTAAAGATAGCTCTTGTTTTTATTGGAGTCAATAGCTGTGAGAAAAGGTTTTTTCCCTTAATCGTTTGTTCTTTCATTCAACCAATATATATTGAGTGCTTGCTTTTACAATGTACTGGACCAGGCACTGGGTATATAGTGGTGACTAATAATAATCATACTTACATTTATTGAGCCATTAACCAGAGCATGGTTCTAAGCATGTTACAGAAATGATCTCATTTTCCTCACAAGAATGCTGGGATATGGATACTACTATTACACTTTTTAACAGAAGAGGAAATTAGAGTTTAGAGAGGTTGAGTAGGTTACTCAAGATTACATAGCTAATAATAAGCAATGACCTTAGGGTTTGAACCTACAGAATCTGATTACAGAACATTTACTTCTTTTTTTCTTTTTTAATGTTTTTATTTATTTATTTTGAGAGAGAGAGAGAGAGAGAGAGAGAGCAGAGAGCATGGAAGAGCAGGGGGAGCTGCAGAGAGAGAGGGATAGACAGAATCCCAAACAGGCTCTGTGCTGTCAGTGTGGAGCCCTACATGAGGCTGGATCTCATGACCATGAGATCGTGACCTCAGTCGAAATCAAGAATTGGACGCTTAAGTGATTGAGCCACCTAGGCACTCCAGAACATTTACTTCTAAACATTATATACTGCCTTTAAAAGCACCATTAATTTCATCGTGGGAGAAGGGAATCTTGCCATTCTATCACTCCCGCATTATAGAAAGGAATAGTTATCAATATTACTAGCAAGGAAGAACAAGACAGACATTTTTCCTGCACTCACTCAATTATTCAACAGAATTTTTTTTTTTTTTTTTTTTTTTTTTAATTAAGTACTGGGGCACCTGGGTGGCTCAGTCAGATAAGCATCAGACTTCGGCTCAGGTCATGATCTTACAGTTCAGAGGTTTGAGCCACATGTCGGGCTCTGTGCTGACAGCTCAGAGCCTGGAGCCAGCTTCAGATTCTGTGTCTCCCTCTCTCACTGCCTCTCCCTGCTCCTACTCTGTCTCTCTTTCAAAAAGAAATAAAACATTAAAAAAAAAAAAAATCTACCGTATGCCTAGTACTGCTCTAAGTCCTGTGGCTATAACAGTGAAAAAGACTGGTAAGATCTCTGCCCACAAGGTATTTACATTCTAGTAGATGAGAAAGTCTAAACAAGTAAAATGCAAAAAATAACCACAAATTGAGGTGAGAGAGAAATTGATTACAAGAGTAGAGTAAAATAGAAGTGAGCTATTTGCGATTAAGGGTCAGAGAGAAACTCTCTGAGTAAGGCGACAGTGGCCAAGATGGTAACATGTACTCAAAACCATTTACTTTGCCTTCTGGGCACAGAGCTAAACAGCATTTCCCAGGCTCTTTTACAAATTGATGGAGCCAGTGGAATCTGGGCAAAATTGGCAGACTCCTCTTTGAGGCCTGGTGCTAAACCTCTGCTGTGATGCTCCACACATTCTTCCTTTGTCTTCTTGCTGGGCACAGACAGTCAAGTGAAGAACTCTGAGGCCTTAGAAAGTGATAAAGCCACCTACTGAGGAGGGACCCTGAATCCTCATTAGGAAGGCTGTCTGTAGGAACCTGACATGAGCTGATTAGACTGTGTCATGACTGAGGGATAAACCTTTTTTTTTTTTTTTTTTTAACAAGCCACTGAGATTTGGGGGTTGTTATGGCAATTAGCACATCCTGATACATTAAGCGCTATTGAAGCCAAATCTTGAGAGATGAGAATGATGTAGTGTGGGAAAGAGTGTTGCAGAGAAAGGAAATAGCATGTGCAAAGGGTCTGAGGCATGTGCAAAGGGAAGGAACTGCTGTGGACAACAATCTGAAAGGTGCCAGTATGCCTGCAGCCTCAGTGAGTGAGGGTGTTGAAGTGGGGAAGCGACACCTGCAACCCAAGAAGGCAGGTCTTTGCAGACCTTGATGTGAGGGCTTGATTCTCAATGCAATGAAAAGCCATAAATGTGTTTCAACCAAGGGGGTGGCATGATTCATGTGATAAAAATAACCTGAGTTGTTAGTGTAGAGCAAATTAGAACACGCAAAACTACATTTAGGACCAGGACAAGGTTACATAATTTGTGGGGCCCAGTGCAGAATGAAAATGTGAGGCCCCTGATAAAAAATTATTTAAAATTTCAACACTGCAACAGCAGAGCATTAAACAAAATACAGGGATGACTCCCAGGTCATCGCAGCGGGAACGGGGGGCATTGGGTGTTTTCTCCAAGTGACGGGAAACCGGAAGAAGCACGGGTTATCCCCATGAAGTGATCATGTGGAAATGGCAACGGTGGATGGTAACTACCTACACCACTTAGGAGAAAAGAACAACCTTCACCTGAAAGGGCTGCAGGGGGGGCTGAGCCTGTGATGAGATGCAGATTTTAATTAAAGCAAGGGGATGCACAGGCTTTCGTTAAAGGGATTCAGGATATAGGTTTGTTTACTAATCAAAGTATGGGAACTTTAGAGGGCACAGTGTGGTGGCAGAGAGTGTGGCTGACCAAAGTGGCCAATGAAGGATGATACTCAGTTCCAGTCCTTCCTTCCTTCACTATCAGTGATGTGCATGGTGATGAGAATAGCAAAGAACATGTCCTATCAGATTACTCTCAGTTCTGTTCCTAATTAGAGCCCAATAAAGTGGCTTATAATAACTAAAGCAGAGGAAGCACTTTATTTAGGGGGTCAGATTATTGCCAGAATCCTAGATGATGAGCTTACTTAAGGCAACATGGGATCTCCCATAGTGTCTGAGTCTTTCATATTATCAGCCTTTCTCAGTGCTTTGGTGGTAAGTGTCTCCTAGACCTCCGAGGAGTCTGTGGTTTATCCAAAATCTACTTTCAAACCTATTCTTAAAATGATTCCAAGCAGCCCAAGTTATTAATTTATAATCTAAAAGAAACAAAACAAAATAAAGTAGATTAAGATTATTTTTTTGAGCTAGCATACACCTTTGCTAATAAACTAACTCACAGTAAGGAGACAAACACATACCAACCCAAAGCAAAATTAAATATACAGATAAAATGCTGGTAAAATGCTGTTTTGCATAGATTTAAATATTGTAATTTGCTGGGTTTGTGAGGCAGGCAGATGCAGTTCATTCTGAAGTAGCTTTTGGGTCTTTTCACATGATTTGGCTATTCTTAGATTTCTGAGTCATTCTGTCCTCCATGCTAGTCGTTTTCAATTCCATATTCTCTATTCATGAGGGAGATACAACATTAACCAGTCCAAATTTGGCTATGTGGCTTAATACTCTGAACAAACAGGCTATATATTCATTCCTATTCTTAGCAATACCTTGGGACAAGTTGAATGTAAATAAAATATTTGGGCAATGCACTCTCACACTGTAGAATTTCTGGTAAGAGGTGCCAGGAAACCTTGGCATGCACATTATTGCATAATTGTTTTGAATCAATTTGATTGTCCTCTTAATGACTAAAATCC
Organism: Leopardus geoffroyi; assembly: GCF_018350155.1. Lineage (NCBI taxonomy): Eukaryota > Metazoa > Chordata > Mammalia > Carnivora > Felidae > Leopardus > Leopardus geoffroyi. The sequence goes on from NC_059341.1 coordinate 53,177,546, forward strand.
CAAAGCAGTAGGAATACTTAGGAAATAACAGAAATGTGGATAACATGGGATGAGCCAAAGACCCTGCCAATGTTTTATCCAACAGAAGCATCATATCCTAAACACTAATGCAGGAGATACATTGATATCTGGAAATGAAATTCCTTTGACAAATGGAAGATAGGAATAAATTCTTTATCCAAGGTGTCATCATGGGAGCTAGGAAGTGTGGGTATAAATAGACTGTAAGGGGACTGGGAATTGAAATTTGAAATTCCATCTACATGGGTTTGTGAATACAGCAGAGGAAGAGGGAGAGAATCCACCAGATAAATTAAGGATTCCCAATGTTTTACTGTATTTTTTATGCCCACCTGATGAAAGTATCAGCTAGATTGTTGCTCCTTGAAGATAAAAAAACCATAGCTCTTCATCCTCGTATCTCCATTGCCCCAAATAAGGCCTGGGACACAATGGACACTTGATGACTATTTGTTGAACTATAAGAAACTTCAGTGGCAGGGTAAAGCAGGCCCACACTTATTCTTCCACCATATTGTTCTAGGGGAGCCACTGTGTGTTAGAACCACCTCCTTACCCTCCAACTAGCTTTTAGCCCATAGTCTCATCAACCACTCTGAAAATTTCAGTGGAAGCAAAGTATTGACTCTGTCCTACTTTTTACCTCATCCTCCATTTTCCCCCATTTTTCCATCAGGAAGGTTTAGGGAACCGTATATGCCTCAACTGCAGTAGAATCCCAGCTCTGAATAGGTGACCTCTCAGGTGGAGAAGTATTAGCTCTGATATGACTTGTCTGGTAAGGGCTATCAATCTAACTTAGGTCCCAGACCATCTTCTTTGTCTTCAAAAATTACAACCAACTTGAGATAATTCTTGGCTCCCTCATTGAACAAGTAGATATTAAAGACCAAAAGGCAGCATGTGTACGTAGTTTTGTGTCACTTTGTACCAATATGTGGTACTCCTAAGAAGTTAGATATTATAAGTCACATGCAGATTCATATTCCATGCTTTTATGCGTGTTTGAGATCAATTTCTTTAGTACTCAATTCCACTGTTTCCTAAAAGGAAGCCAGAAGAAAGAAGTACCATACACATCATAGGAAAGAATTCCAGGAAAAAAAGGAATGGTCTACAGAGGCTTAGGCCACAAAAGTTGAACTAAAATAAATTCAGAAGAGTATCCATTGGAGCTAGTAATTAGGTCAATGACATTCTTAGTAGAAGCAAGTTCAATATGCTGCTCAGAACAGAAGTCAGTATTCTGAGGGTTGTGAGGTAAAGAAGTAGAAGCTGAAGGAGCTTGACCAAAAGAAGGAAGGAGAGAGAAGGATTAAGTCTATAGAAGAATTTAGGATAAGTAATGAAAATGTTTTTAAATAGGGCAGACCTGAATGTGTGTAAAAGCTGTAAGAGAAGATTCAGTTTTGGCTAACTCCATATGTGGATAAATAGAGGCCAGCTAAGGCCAGGCCATGAAGTGGGTACAAGAACCAGGAAGCAGTCAGCTGGGTAAGGGATGGACAGGGCTGGCCTCTGGGCTGCAGAACAAAGGGAAAGAGTCCTCTGAGAGTAGAGATAAAATCAAAGGCAGGCCAACTTTTCAACTTTAATGAATCTAAAGGGAGACTCCTGATTTAAGGCAGTAAGATAAAAACAGAGTAAATAAAGCTGTCGTGAAAGTCATTGAAGCAAACAGTAGGAAGTAGATCCTGGAGAAATTGCCTATGCATTGGGAACATAGCCACCATTCTTGTAGAGCTCTGGTTGCCCTGCAGAGAAGGAAAAATTTAGGGTGCCAACCTGGCTGGGTAAATAAAGATGTCAAAGATACTGGAGAAAGAGTTTGTAACAGATAGAACAAGGTCCCTGAGGTCATGAAGTGTGTTGGCATCCTGACCATAGGTTGAGTAATTAACTTCATTAACATGCAAACCATACATGAGTTTCTGAGCCAAGAGGGAGAGTCAGCTTGAAGGCATTTTTTATGGGCTTAGATACCTGGGATCTAGAGCGGAAATTTCACTTGTGTTTAGACTCTGAGGGAAAAATACATGTGCGTATTAAAAAGTTTGCATATTGTGTTTTTACAATCCCCAGTATTCTTAAACATTCCAAAAACTATGGCCAAAGAGACGTCATAAAATATTTGTGTTTAAATAACCTTTAGTAGTTTTTACATGGTTATTATTCTTTCCATTTGAAAGGATATTTCTTAACCTAGTTTTCTCTGTACCAGTCCTCCAAAGTACTCCTCTTAATTTCCATTTAATGAAAATCTCTACATTTATGGGTTTGTATTTTCTTTGGATTTAAGTTAATCCTTCAAGAGGAGCGTTAACTCTCTCAAGCTACTGGAACTCTGCTTTCTGGAACTGTTAACATTTACTACTGGGGAGTGACTATGGCACCAGGGAGGAGTTGGCTCAGTACATTTTTTCAACCAAATTACTAACATAATAATTTTTGAATCAGAATATTGGAACTAAAAATCTAGATTTAGAAAATTATTCACTATTTAAAGACAAAATAACTATGTTCATGATTTATATTTTGTTATTTCCAAGTGTTTCTCTGAGAAGTCCTTGTGCTTTATTGTGTCTGTTTATAGTCCCTCATTCTATGAAATCCAGTATTATTTGACATTAAAAATCTAGGATAATGATGAAAATATCTGGTTTGTTGAAATTTAATATCTAGATTCAGAAAGAAAATAAACAGGAGAGGGAGGACAAAACTCACACTAAGGATTATTTCTTTTGCATGTCTTTCTTTTTGGATTAAAAATATTTTTAAAAAAGAAGGAACTTTTTCTTAAACAGCATCAATTGCAATGAATACTTGGTTATTAGACGCTCGTGTACCTCAATTATTCATTTTTGGAAGTTATTAGTTTACTAAGTGAAGCTCATAATCGAAAAGAGCTAATCAGACCTTGAAATCAGGTCTCCAAAATCATAAATGTTGAGTCTCAGTTTTTATTGGAAACTTCTAGGTGTCTTCCATATTTACCAATGCTGTTCTACTTCTTGTCTCTCTAAAATTGCATAGCAGATTTTCCCTTACTTTGTAATCTTTGACATACACATGTATATAAAATAAGTTATTTATTTATTTTATTCTTTTTCCAACAATATTTTTATTATTTTGCCTTAAATTTTCAATTAAAGGTCTGGAAGAGGTAAATAATTAATAATTCGGATTTTTTTTAAAAAATGGTGCTCTTTGGATAAATCTGAGATCTTGACATCTGCTAATTACATTGATAACTTGGAAAGTGAGTGGAGAATTCTTATTTATTCATGCACATAATGAATGATATTGGATGTATGTTTCCTTCTGGCTCAACACTTCAAGGTCGTGCACTGATCCCCACATATGTTGTATCAATGTCGAGATATCACACTGTCTTATAATAATAACAATAAAAGAATAATTTATAAGGACATTTTAGAACTTATCAGCAGGCTATAAAATCTATTTGATTGAACAACATTGTAAACTATGGTTATTGTGCCACTGAATTAACCAAAGCACCAAAAAAATTATAGATCAAGAACTGCTGAGCCTGATTCTCTATTTCCAGCCAGAATGGAGCTAAGAATATGCTTCATGGATGTGAACTATGCAAGAACTCTCCCTCTCCCTCTCATATCCTCTTTTCCATTTGTCTCCAAGCAGAAAATTATCCAGTAGGTACCAGTAATGGTGTTTAGAGAAAGATTTATGCCTATTGACTTCGAAAGGATTGCAGGTAAAACCTTGCTCTGGAGGGGAGAAAAAGCTGAACGTGTAAAGGGTACAAACTCTGTCTGGGTGGACTTATTGGCTCAGTCAAGAAATTAAAGTGACCTATTTGGTATCTACTATACATTTAACTGTGTAAAATGTGGCAGTGTAAATA